>NC_057345.1:12119423-12424038 GCF_016509475.1 Prionailurus bengalensis | reverse complement strand
CGTGCGGGATTCCCCGGAGGAGGCGCGCCGGGGCCCGGGAGGGGCGCGATTTCCTCCCGGCTCGCCCCCTCTCCGCCCACCCCGCGGCCGCCACTTTGGGGAGGGCAGGGGAGGAAGTGGAGGCCGGTGGCTCGGCTGCGCTCCCCTCCCCCCGCGCAGTTTATAACCCGTCCATTGTGCGCCGCTGCCCCGTGTCTCCTCCAGCGCGACCATGCCCAGGAAGAAGGCGGCGGCGGCGGCGGCCTGGGAGGAGCCGAGCTCGGGCAACGGCACGGCCCGCGCCGGGCCCAGGAAGC
The DNA here is from genome assembly GCF_016509475.1 of Prionailurus bengalensis. Taxonomy (NCBI): domain Eukaryota; kingdom Metazoa; phylum Chordata; class Mammalia; order Carnivora; family Felidae; genus Prionailurus; species Prionailurus bengalensis. The sequence goes on along the minus strand of NC_057345.1, from coordinate 12,423,742 downwards.
GCGGCGGCCCGGCCGGCAGGAAGCGCGAGCGGCCCGAGCGCTGCAGCAGCAGCAGCGGCGGCGGCAGCAGCGGCGACGAGGACGGCCTGGAGCTCGACGGGGCCCCCGGCGGGGGCAAGCGCGCGGCGCGGCCGGCGGCGGCCAAGGCGGGCGGCGCGGCCGTGATCATCACCGAGCCCGAGCACACCAAGGAGCGCGTCGTGAGTGCGGGGCCGGGGGGCCCGGGGGGCCGCGGCGCGTCACTGCGCGTCCTGGCCGGGGGCGGCGGGGCCGGCGCAGGCCGCGGGCTGAATCATCGCCGCCGCCGCCGCCGCCGCACAACAAAAGGGCGCGGGCCGGGGGCGGGCGCGGGCCGCGGCCTAGCCGACCCCGCCGCCCCCGCCCGCGCGGCAGTTGGCCGTTGGGGCGCGCGCCCCCGGGCCCCCGCCGGGGGAGGGGCGGCCGGAGCCCGCGCCCGCCCGCCCGCGCGAGGGGGTCATGGCCCCGCCCCCGGCGCCGCGCGAGCCGACTCCCTCCGCCTCCCCTCCCCCTCCCGCCCCGGGAAGGGAGACTTTTGCAAGTTGTCTCGGGCCGGAGGAGGGGACGTGCGCGCGCGCCGGGTGCGGCCCGCGACGCGGCGGGCCCTCGCCGCTCCCAGCCCCCTCTCCCCCCACCGCGGCTGCCGCTCGGCCAGGGCGCCGCCGCGGGAGGGGGCCGCCGGGGCGCTGCGGGGAGCGGCGGTTTGCGCCGGGGCTTTGAGGTTCCCGCCGCCTCGGCTCCGGCGCTCCGGGGGGGCGGGGCCTGGCGGCCGCCGCGCATGCCTCGTGCGGCCCTGCGCCGTCTCGCGCCGCCGGGGAGGCGGGGGCGGTCGGCGCCGGGGCGGGGTGCGAGGGCGCATGCTCGGGAGAGCCCCCCCCAGCCCCCGCCGTCGGGGTCGGGAAGCCCCCGGGGCTGAGAGGTGTTTGGGCTTTGTTCGCCACTCGTAGTCCGAGGGCGCGGGGGCTCCGGGTGGCGCTCCCCCTTCCCCCGGGAGGAAGCATCTCCAGTGCCCTGAGCGGGGCTGAATTCGCTGGTTAGCGTGGGGCCTGTAAGATCTTAGTTGAGGTCGTGACCAACTCAACTCCTATGCCTGCAAGACCCTGCGGAGCCGGAGATCTCAGCCCGGGGCCTGCGATCCTCGAAACCCACAGGCTTCTTGTGGGACGTGTGTTTGGGAGAGTCTCAGAGCTGACACCGGATTTCAGATAACCTCCAAAGAGTCAGAACTTCCGCTTAGGGTGTAGACGCTCTGGAGAGGCCTTTCGATGTCCCCAAAGGGCATGTAAGGGTTAACAGTACCAGAGTGCTTTCCCCCAAAGGCGCTCAGTGTTTAAACGGTTAAAAAATGATGCATTTCTTCATCCACTTAACTGATGAGGAAACTGGGGCGCAGAGTTTCAAAGAGCCTCTCCCAGCATCACACGGAGGTGGATTTCCACATGGGCTCCGGTGTTTTCTGATGGCATCCTTAACCCCTGTGCAAAGGGGTCCCGTGAAAATGTTTTATGACTGCCCTCTCATTGAAAGGGTCAGCCCTTCAGATGGTAGGGGAGAGCCCGTGTCAGTGGAATGTCTCACCTGGCGTCTGGGACCGGGACGGTGCCAGGAACTAGCCACAGCATTGAGAAACTGGGGCGCAGGAACGGCTTTCCCTTGACAGATCTCATTCTCTGTGTGGGACTGTAGCCATTGGCCGCTCCAGTCCTGGTGTATGAGGAGGAGACTGAACAAAAAGGCCAGCTGAGCTCTGCCTCTGCTGCGTTCTCTGTGCCTGAGTTCCTTCAGCTGCAGGGCTCCACTCCGCCTGACTGAGCGCGAGCTTTCTGGTCCTGAAGGAAGAGATTCTGACCCCAACACCAAGGTTTGCCCAAGAGTGTGGTCCCAGAGGCTCAGTCCTCAGAGGACCTGGCTCAGTCGGTCAAGGGTCTGACTTCCCCTCAGGTTGTGATCTCTCAGTTCATGAGTTTGAGCCTCGTGTGGGGCTCCGGCTGGGCTGACAGCTCGGAGCCTGGAGCCTGCTTCGTATTCTGTGTCTCCCGCTCTGTCTCTCTCTTTCTCAAAAATCAATAAACATTAAACAAACAGAAAAAGAGTGTAGTTCCAGGGAGAGTGTGTGCAAGGCACACATGACTCTCCACCAGCACTGTGCGTGGCTGGCTTGTCTGGTGGGAACGGCACTTTCTCAGTCTCACTGAGCGACTCCTTTGATCCCTGGGGGTAGACAGACCGGGCAGTCCCCCGCAGCTTGCATTTGCTTTGTATTTACATCTCTAGGATCTTTCAAATTCTTGGTTCTTCTGTACATACAGATCTACGCGTACCTTCCCCCATCCCCTTAAAAAACAAGGGGCCTGTTAAGCATTAGAGCAGTTTCCTTTGGGCCAGTCCGCACCCTCCTAGGCTCAGCGCGTCTAGGATACTGAGGGTTCAGATGCCTCATGGAAAGTGAGTACGCCGAGGTTTAAGTTCTTGTTAGCATCTTTTGGGTTGGGTCCGGAGTCCAGGCCAGGCCCTGGTGGGTCTCCTGCTTGGCCCCAGGTTCCTGGGTTCCAGGGGAAGCATAAGGTCGCCTTCTGCTAAGCTGTCCCGCCCCAGGCTGCCAGCAGCCCCTAGCTTGTTTCAGAGAAGGTTTTCAACCGCTGTTGAGGGCTTCCTGAAGGAGGTGTGTGTGAGAGCAGCTGCCAGGAGTGGTCTGGAACCGTAAGCTGCATAAGTTGGACTCCTGAAAGGTGAACCCAGATGCTTGTGTGGTCGAGGGGCAAGGTTGCCGTGAGTAAGTAAAGGTGTTGTGTTTTTGTAAAACATCTCATAGGATTTCAGTGTCAGGAGATGCTCTCTTCGGGGTTTGTGTGCAGTGCTGTGAGGTGAGCGTTTTACGATGGTCTAGGGTCGATGGCTTGTGAGCTCCACAAGCCCGTAGGTGACTCAAACAGCCTTGGCAGAATCCTGGAAAACAAGTGAGTGTCCCAAGCCGTCCGGGTCTTTGTAGTTCCTTCAGTGTTGGTTTGCTAAGGTTTTGTAGACCCTGAGACAGGTCTGCTCCATCTGAAAGGGCCTGATAAATACGACTGAAAAGCGAGCTTGAAGTCTGTTTCAGTTGACAGCCCGTTAGGAAATTTGTCATTGCTGCCATTTCTCTGAACCATCTTCTCTCTGCCAAGGGTAGCGCTTTTTTAGAAGGATGTATGTGAAAAGGTTGACTCTCAGCCTCATGAACATGCTCCCTGCACTTGGGCAGTAATTCAAAAATCGCTTTGAACCGGAAACCCCATTTTGTTGATCAGAGAAACTGTGCGTTTTGCTGCCATGGCCATTCATCTCGGCCCAGCTTATGGGAGGCAGCAAGGTGAAGTGAAATTCACTCATCCTGTTGGGGAGACTGTTTGACCGGCTTCATAGCCACCTGGCCTTTAGACGCAAAAAGCAATCTCTTGGCCCATCAGGGAGGGTTGGATCATACCTTGCAGGGTCACCTAGCCTCCGGCTCGCAGCCCTGACAGCCATGGGGGGGTCCTCTGGCTGGGAGCCAGCAGGCTTTGGGGTCTTTCCTACCTGATGGCCTGGCTCAGGTCTGTGACCAGGAGGGACATGGGCTGTGATCTAAAGGGCGTTAGGAGTTGTCATTTTAATTTTTTATTTCTTGGAAGGTAAAGGGGAGAATTAAATTATGGAAAAAGTTGGCCGCGGATGGCAAACAACTGTGTGGATAATAGCAGTGAAATCAAGTCTGTTACTTTGACCTCATGTGTGAGGACGTAAGGCCCGTGATGTAAAAACCTGAGTAAGATGGCAGTCTCTCTGTAGGAATCAGACCACAGAGACTGGAGTAGACTCCACTGACCGAGGCTTTGCACACACCTCGTATCGGGAAGGTGGGAGTTTTGTGTGAGCACGTAGCTGGCTTGGTGAGCCAGTATCCATGGGCACTTGCTCATCCGTGCAGTTGCTGGCAGGTGCGGGTCACAGAGGAAACCCGTCCCTTCCCCCGGCCAGGGCAGAAGGTCCAGCCATCTGATGGAGTGGCAGAGGTCCGCAGGGGCCACCTGCGAGCTATTGCTCTAGCAAATGCCTCTCGATGTCACGGGTTGATGGTCACATTGCCCCCCCCCCCCCCCCCCCCCCCCCGGGGCTCCTCTGCCCGCCTGGCCCGGCAGCTCGTCCCACCGTGCTTTAGTGCCCTCCTTGGTCTCTGCTCCCCTCTCCACGCACACCTGAGAAGTGGTGGGGAGCTGGCCGGTGACCTGGGCAGAGACCCAGGGCCGCCCCTTCCTTGGGGAGCTTGACGAAACCCACTGGCTGCTGCTCATCCTCTGCTGTTGTAGATCTGTAGAATGTTCCAGCCAGGCCCGCCAGCTAAACAAAGAAGGGGAGATAACCAAGGGAAACTAGGCTCCCATTCAAGTAATCCGAGTCTGTGGGTGCCGTGGGGTGGGACTGCCCTGCGATTAAGGTCGTTCTCTAAATAATTTAAGCCTGGTGAAGCCTTTCTCCATTCATGGCTGTTTGGCTCCCCTTCGCGTGCTTTCTCTGCCCGCAGGACATGTCCTGTAGACGGGCTGGCTTTCTCCAGCCCCGTAAACGTGGGTGAGCATGGTGGGGTCTGTTCTGTGGCGTGTCCGAGGCCTCGGGTTTGGGTCACGCTGAGTCCCCGCGAAGGTGTGTTCCTCTTAAAAACGCATGCATCGTGTGGCCAAATGTCCCGCCAGGGCCACCACCGCCTAGACGTTATGATGACTGGAACCGGGTGGCTTTTTTTCATCAGGCCTTCCACGAACAGCTCTGTAAATAGGAAGAAACTGTTCTCTTCAGTGTTCTGGGCTTGGTGCGGTAGGGGATGAGAGGGACGTCCCCTTCCCCGGCCCGTAAGGAACCGACCAGCGCGTGGTTCAGAAGTGAGTCTTTACCTGACTGCTGTTTGAAAACGTGCGGCAGACTGCTGAGGATATTCTAACGAGGGCCACCCCAAACTGGATAGTGGCCTTTTAAAGCAGTGCGTATTCCCATCGACGGCCCAAGGGCCGCACACGCTCTGTGTTGGGCAGCTGAGGGTCTGGACCGGAGTATCAGGGTCTGGAACCCTCCCTGTCCCACTCGCTGCCGCTCCCCAGGCTCCCAGGCCAGCAGTGGGGACAAACCCAGCCCCATCGAAGCCAGGTTCTCCCATGTCACACGGTGCTCTGATGATTTCCCCACAGAAAGGCGCCTGGCACCGCGGGGCAGCACCCGGAGGGAGGGTCCGACATCACCGGTGACTCGGGGCTCCCAAGGCTTGGAGTCACGTGCAACACCGTGTTGGCCGTGGGCAAAGCAGACCTAGCCCCAAGGTCATCCATTGTAATTCTTCCTGTGTGCCACTGTAGGCCTCCCGCGAATACCCGTATAGGCAGTTGGCAGGGTGGAGGGGAATGCCATTTGGTTGATTTTTTTTTTTTTTTTTTAATGTTTTTTTACGTTTTTTTGCGAAAGATCGTTCTCAAGAGAAATCAAAGGGTAACAGTGAGCCTGGGCATAAGGAACGAGCTGCCGTGGGCAGGTTTGGGGTTATGCACACTGATGAGGCAGTGACCACCTCAAGCCACCGTTCGCTGTGCGAGCTGCGGGGGGGGGGGGGCGGCGGGGGGGGGGGCGTGCGAATAACGAATTCCTATTTTTTTCTTTTGTTTCTGGCTGTCGTTGGACAGACTTAGAAAGCTAGAAGCCACGTTGCAAGCTAATACTTTTTCTCTCTCCCTGTCTCTGTAGAAACTCGAAGGGTCTAAGTGCAAAGGGCAGCTTTTGATTTTTGGGGCAACCAACTGGGACTTGATTGGTCGAAAAGAAGTGCCTAAGCAACAAGGTAGGAGGCGTGGTTTCCGAGTTCTCCCGCGTGATTCTGTGATTCTGGGTGATTCTGGCGGGCGTCTGCCAGGTGGGTCTCCTTTTCATTTACAGAAGCGATCAGAGAGACCAAGCAACCTGCCCGAGGCCACAGAACCCCCCCTGGGGGCTCCCAGAGAACCCTGGTCTCCCGCTTCGCAATTCTGTGCTAACAAACCCGATTGCATTTAGGATTAAACGGGAAGATTATAAATAGCCACCAATAACAGTGACCCCTTCTTTCCATTCTCCTTCTCACGTCAGTTATTTTCATGAAAACAGAGAGGCTGGTCAGACATCCAAGACATTTGTCACGTACCGCATGTCAGACTCCTTAGATGTTACAGAACTGAGTTCAGTTCTTTGTTAGCCATCAAATTATTGCAGGAACTGGTCGGACAGAGCAAGTGACAGTGTGTGGAGTGGAGGGAGCAGAGGAGTCCCAAGAAAGCAGCTTTTGGTCCCCAGTGGCTTTTAGTGAGTTGGTATCTTTCCTCAGGCAGCTACTGGCCCGTCGTGAAGCTGGCACATCGCCACATTTTATGGCTTCTTGATTTCATTTGGAAAGATTCCCAAAGTGCTTCCCAGCATCGCCCAGTGAACAAATATTTGCACACTGACACTCCCTGGTGCCTCAGGACGGCCAGAGAAGGTCGTCTTATTCCGTGAAAACGGCAGGGGTTCCCAACGGGCAGGGCCCGCCTCCACCCCGCGGCTGGGGGGCCAGGAAGCCCCTCCTGAGGGGTAGCTGATGCCTCTGCAGCCCTGCCAGTGGGCCACGTCCCTTCGCAGTGCTCTTCCGGCCGGTGGCCCGCTCACGGTTCCACATCAGGCCCAGGGAGGGGAAGTAGCCGCCGGAGGAGAGCAGAGCTTGGGCTGTCGTGTGGGGCGGGATTGCCGGGCCCGGCTCGACTCCCCGCACCCCTGTGAGGCAGAGAAGGTAGGGAAACCAGCCTGTGGTTGGAGATCCGCTTTCACGGCCTGGTTCAAGGCACTCTGGGCCTGTTTTTAGGCGTGCCTTTGTGTCCTTTCCCTTTCCGGCTTTTGCTTCCCTGATCCGTCTCCCTTAAAATGGAGTTTTATGTAATTAGATTGACCAGTGTCGGACCTTTGTAAGTATCTTAAAATACCTCTTGGCCCTCCGTGACCTTGCCGGGGCACTAAATGCAAGGGCAGGGCGTTTGTTTTACCACTGGTGCAAAAGCCGGAGGAAGGAGGGCCTCCCTTCTGTGTCTCCTGGCCTCCTCGGAAGGCGAGCTCGCCAACCCCCGTGTGCAGGCTGCCCAGATCCCGTTGGATCGGCACGACGCCCACTTCATTTACAGATTGACACGGCGACTTGTGCTCCCTCTCCTGACCGCCAGCCTGGCCGAAGAGCCGGGACTGCGGCGGGCCACTGACTGTGGCTTGGATCGCCCTCCCAGGCTTCTCCGGAGGCTGGGCCCCCGGCGTCTTGGGCACAGGTTGCCCCGCAGCTGCCGTAGGGAAGATGCTTTGGCGAACCCGAGCCATCTGGCTGCCTGTGAGGCAGGTCCACTCAGCGACGCCGGGGCAGCTGCCGCACCGCTCACCTCCGCGGTGTCCCCGCGCGCTGTGTCTTGTTCCCAGAGGTGACACACGTCAGTCGTGCCCCCAATTCATTTTGCCTTCACGATAGACAGACTTGAACATAACCCGCGAAGGCTGTCATTTTCGGTCTGCTCTGTCGCAGGGAATTGTTGGGTTTTCTTCCCCCTTTGAGTAGCAGGAGTGTCTCAGGGCGGAGAAGCTCAGGGACTTTGCTGTGTGCCTTTATGACCCCAGGGCCCGCTGCCTGATGGGGGAGGGACTTCAGCGTCCCTTTGCCTGGGCGGCCTCTGCAACTCGTGAGGATACGCTTGGCGCCCTCTGCTGGTGGGGCACGGGCAGCGTAGGTTCGCAGATGCTTTTCCTCCGGTGCCTGATAACTGATCAGCCTCCTAATCAGCTCGGACATCGAGATGAGTGTGACGGTTGACGTGGCAGCGGCTAGCGTTTCATAATGGCCCCCACGGGCCTAGAAACATGTTCATGTCTCTGTCCTTGAGAACCCCAAATTAAAAATACTAAGCACAAAATTGGCCACACCCTGTCTGTCAAAAGGGAAAAGAGAGGGTTTTGAAGGAGGCAGCTGTTTTCTCCTGCCCACACACCCTCCAGTGTTCCTGGGTGCTCCCTGGGTGCCAGGCACTGGTGAAGCCCTCAGGTTACTAGGACCGTGGAAGGCACGTGAGTTCAGTAAGCTGAGTGCTGCGATCACGGGGAACCACAAACTGTAGGGGGATGTGGTCAGGGAGGGCTTCCCAGAGGAGAGGGTGCTTGATATGAGGTTTTAAAGAACAAGTGGGGGGAGGGGAGGGCGCCTGGGTGGCTCAGTTGGTGAACGTCTGACTTTGGCTCAAGTCATGATCTGGTGATTTGTGAGTTTGAGCCCCGCATCGGGCTCTGTGCTGGCAGCTTGGAGCCTGGAGCCCGCTTCAGATTCTGTGTCTCCCGCTCTCTGCCCCTCCCCCACTCACACTCTGTCTCTGTCTCTCTCAAAAATAAATAAGCATTAAAATTTTTTTTTTATTTTAAATAAAAAAAAAAAATAAAGAACAAGCAGGGGACAGGGAAGGGCATTCTGTGGGAGGGAGTACACGGCAAAGGCAGGGGGCCATGACCTGGCCACTGCGGTGGGACCCCTGAGGCAGGAAGCCACGTAGGGGGAGGGGTGTCAGCCGTTCCCCCTGCACAGAGCCTGGTAGGTGTGCGAGGAGGGCAGGTTGTTCTGGGGAGGATGGGGACACTCAGACCCCAAAAGGAGCCTCTGGCTGCAGGCGGGGAGGCCGAGGTGGAGAGCAGACGAGGGAGGGTGACGCTGGGGATAGGGGGGAGGAGACCGGGGGTCCACCGCCAGCTTTCCTGGGTTGGGCTCCCAACAGGAGGGAGAGCACCGTGCCTTTCTGGCCAGTTGCACGTGGACGTGCTCGGTAGCCGGTGCGCGAGGGTCTGAGGTCCCTGTGGTTTGGGGGCCCAGACGCAGGTGGAGCAGCACCCGTTCTGGCGCCGGTTGGAGTTGCAAACTTTCTCCTTGAGCGGCCTCCCGGCGCCGGGGGGGGGGGGGGGGGGGATGCCGCGCCCCCAGGGTTCTGTGTCCCAGGAGACCGAGCCCTCGGTGGCTGGCGACGTGTCTCGGGGTGCTTTCCGCCAGCCAGTCCCCGCAGGCGTCTGATTTGCCTTCCTCCCTTTGCAGCTGCCTACCGCAATCTCGGTCAGAATTTGTGGGGGCCCCATAGATACGGCTGCCTGTCGGGGGTCCGGGTGCGGACTGTGGTGTCGGGTTCGTGTGCTGCCCATAGTCTCCTCATCACCACGGAAGGGACGCTGTGGAGCTGGGGTAAGTCCGGGCAGGGGCGGGGGCGGGTCAGGGTGGCTCATGGAGGCGGCCCCCCACGGGGCTGACTTCCTCCCCCTCCGTCTGGTCCGCCTGGAAGGGTGGCCTTCTTGCAGCCGCATTTGCTCCCGTCTGATTTCCAGCCGGTCCCTCCTGTTTCCCGCCAGTGAGTGCAGCCCCTTCCTCCACTGCCCTGTCATGCGCTTGTACACGGCCACCTAATTCTCTGAATCCTCTTTTTTAAGCAACCTTTTCCTGAACGTTCTGGCTGAATCTGGATCTTTCTGATCTTGAGGCACCTAGAATTGAATTCCTATTTTAGGCACGTCGTCCCCTGGGCAGACAGCCCCCCCTCCCCCCCCTTGCTTTGTGGCTCAGTGTTGACGTAAGACCTGTGTTCTTGCCACTTGAAATGCCATGGGCCGCGTCACGGCATCGGCCACTGTGTCCCTGCAGTCCTGTGCCTCTGTTTCCGGGGATCACAGGCCCACAGGCTGGGTTGCTCGGTGCCTGTTTCTTACTGGATTTCCCGACAGCTGAGCGTGCTTTTTCTCAGCCGGGCCGATTTCCGGCTGCTGGACCCCCTCGTGTGCGCCCCTCGGCGGTGGTGTCCTTGCCGTCCTCCGGTGTCCCCTCGGGAAGGCTTCCACGCGCTGCCGCCCCTTTCCTCTTCCAGATTGTTGATCCAGGTACCAACTAAGGCTCAGTTTAGCCCCACGCCCTGTGGTAGTTCCTGGAGTCTTCTTCCAGCTGGGTGTGTTGGCAGTGGTCCCCACCCTTTGTTTCTGGTCCTTTGGCTAGCTTTTAGTCCATATGACTCCTTTTTTATTTCGGTCTGTTTGAACGATTTTTTGCAATTTCATGAGCTGCTGTACCAAAGTCCAAATATATTAACATCTGTTGTCTTCGCTGCACTCTGCTAATTTTGTGATTCTGTTGGGGAAAAAAAAAAACCAGCTAACAAGGGTGTCTGGCCCAAATTTAAACTTTAGTCTCTGGATGCCGTGCTGACACGGCCGAGGTTTTCATTTTCTCCGACTGGCACAGCGGCGTGTCCTCCCCACCCCCCCACCCCACCCCCCCCCCGAGGACCCCTCCTGCCTGGTGTTCTGACACCGAAACACAGCGGTCTGTCAGAGTTCCAAACTTGAAATAGCGGATTTCTGATCTCTTCACCGAATTTCACTTACATGGTGCTTCTAAAACTGTCCCCTGTGCTGACCCTGCGGGCGGGGCATGATGCTGGAGGCTGGCCACTTAACTTGGCCCCAGAGCAAGGACCCGTGTCCCGGTGAGCGGACTTGGTTGCCGCCGGGGGGGGGGGGGGGGCACCCGGTTCCGCAGTCAGCCACAGCCAAAGGCACGGGGCGTTGTCCAGTGTCTGTAAGCGTCAGGGCTCAGCCCGTCGTTCTCGAGGGGTCCACGCCTGCCAGCCCCCCAAGCGTCTCGGGTGGCCGAGAAGCCGCACCCAGCACCCGTGCTGGGTAGAGTGCCCTTCCCGGTGAACTTGGCCTGTTCCCGGTAGAAGCGTCTGCCGCTCCTGCTGGGGGGTGGGGGGGGGGGTGCTGGGATCTGTGCGGGTTTGAGGGTGGAGTTTCTCATAGCCGGCCATTAACTTCCTTCTCAGGCCCTTAGGAGGCTTGGGCCTCACCTTCGTGGCTCTGCTCTCCGTGTTTCCTGTGACAGAGGTCACGTTCGTCGTCAGGGAGGGTGTGAACTGCCCCTCCCTCCCAGTGCCCTGACTCTGGCCCCGTAAAATCTCCCCGATACGTGGCTCCCACCGTATGGCTCTCTTGGCCAGGGGGACGACCCGTGAGGGGCCCGCAGAGTTGTTTGATTTGGAAGCTGTCGTAGCCCGTGTTGGAAACGAGGGCAGGTGTAGGGGCCGGAGCCGAAGAGCTTTGGAGCCGAAGAGCCTTGCCAGGGGCTGGTGTCTTGTGGAAGGTTCTGGCAGGGTCCGGCCCCCTCGGCCCTGCCTCCCCGCTGGTTCACAGCCTGCGGGGCTCCAGAGGCAGAGGCAGCCCCGTTGGCAGGAGGGGCTTGTGGTCCGCACGGTCCTGTCCTTTGTCCGAAACCGAGGTTCCCGCGGCTCCACGGCTAAGGGCCCTGCGGAGGGCGGTCCGTACGAGGTGGGCTTGGCGCTGTTCGGTGGCCATCGTTTCCAGGGCAGATAAAAGGAGAGAAACGGCGGGCAGAAATGCTCCAAATGGCCCATGGAAGATGCCCAGGGCACTGAGGTAATTAAACTCTTGTGAGGCAGGTGTCGAAAATGGTTCCTCTTAAAATCCATCTCGGAGAGAAGGGGACGAGGGAATTGTTGTCTGGCAGGTGGAGCGAGGACTGAGTTTCCGTGAGCTCATCTGCTTGTGTTGGACGCCCAGGGCGAACCGAGCAGCAGAGCCTCAGAAAGTGCTTCGGGGCGGGGGGGGGGGGGGGGGCAGCTGCCGTCACAGAAAAGGGGGTCAGAGAAGGTGAAGTAGATGGCAGCGGGCCGAGGAGAGGTCCCTGGGGAAGGCACCGTGGCTCTTCCCCTGGTCACCCGACCCCATCCGAGCGGGTCTCGAAAGGCCGGCCGTTGACAGAGGAGCCGGACCCGGACCTTTCCTCCGCCTCGATCTCCGCCACTGAGTGGAGGGCACCTTCTAGGGGACCCACACGTGCCTGCCCCTTCCGTGACGCTGCTCTGGCCACCCTCTCTTCCCTCTGCGTCTCGCTCTTGATCTGCAGGTCGAAATGAGAAGGGGCAGCTGGGCCACGGTGACACCAAGAGGGTTGAGGCCCCCAAACTCATCGAGGGTCTCAGCCACGAAGTGATTGTGTCTGCGGCATGCGGGCGGAACCACACCCTGGCGTTGACGGGTAAGGAACGGCGGCTCGGGCTCCTTCTACATTTGGCACGAGGCCACAGGATCCACCTTGGGCACGGGGACAGAGCTGCCTCTGTGGCTCTCGGTCAGGATCAGAAAAGTGCCCAGAGTGCCCCAGGGGTGGGCCTCTTGAAGCCGCTGGCCGCCTCAGCTGCCTGCCTGCCTGCCGGCTGGTGTAGGAAGCCCATCCGGGAGGCGGAGGCCGGGGCCGTGCCCTGTGTGCCTCTGCACTCTCATCCCCGGCTGTGCAGGGGTTTTGCTCCGAGCTCGTCCGCTCCACCGCTCAGGACACCGTCTCAGTTGTGCGCTCTTCCTGGCAAAGGAGCTCTTTTTATTGTTTTGGAGCCCTTGGTTCCAAATCCAGTTCAAAACCTTCAGTGTTCTTTGGCCCTTTAGTGATACTGTTCTCTCCTTCCAGAAACAGGCTCCGTGTTTGCATTTGGAGAGAATAAGATGGGGCAGCTAGGCCTCGGCAACCAGACAGATGCTGTTCCAAGCCCGGCACAGGTACCCGCTCCGGTCTTGCGGCCTTTCTCTTTGCTGTTGTGCAGAAATTTCTGGGGTGGGACCAAATACGTCTCCCTGCAGTGTAACTGATGTCTCGTAGAAACCGAGCCTAGAGTCTTTGAGTGGAATGCACACGTTACGGGCTTTAAAGCAGATTTAATATATGCTCACGGTTGAAACACACACCGAGAACGATTTTTCTCTCTCACGGAGAGAGTTTGTTACAGAGGCCTTGTTCTTCAGCCTGTACTATTCCAAAGAAGGTGGGAGATGTTCTAGGGATGGGATTTGTCGGTATCTGCAAAGACTTGTTGAGTTTTGACCTTGTGCGAAGTCCCCTGCCAGGTGCCTAGAACACAGACCGGAGTCCGTCTTTTCTTCCTCAGGAACGGAGGGTTAAGTTGGGGAGGGAGGAATCGCACCTAAAACGTGACTATATGAACATAAAACAGCCAAGTGCTAGTGAGTGTCTGGTTTAATGATGAAGGCAGGGACTCAGATCGCTCGTCTCTTAAAAAGAGACCATGGGCAAACTTAACCTGTGGTTTGAACGATTTGTGGAACGTCTCCGTTTCATCTGCCACCCGCTCCGAGGAGGAACAGTTTCTAAAGGAAGCCAGGACCGACGGGCAGGGCCCAGGGCTCACGCTTCTTGGCGAGGGCTCTCCCTGACTGATGAGTGCAGTAACACAGTTTCCAAGTACTGTCTTAGATGTGTTTCCCGAGCCCACGCTAAGTTCCTCGGGCCTTGGCTGTCTTCGTATTGGCTGTCTTTGAGCCATTTTATGTCTCCTCCACACGGTGGAGACCAGTCAGGCCATTATCCCTGCGGAGGGTGAGGGAAGTGTGAGAAAGTTCCTCTCGAAAGTTGAGGCTGAGCTGCTAGTGAGTAGGTGAGGTCTGGGGGTCACGTGTGGGTAAGTTTCTGTCGCTTTCACCCTCCTGCCCGTGCTGGCCGGCTGAGGAGTGAGTGCGTTGACTGGGCACAGTGTTGGGCATCAGGAGGGATACAGGGATCGGGGCACCATCAACCCTGTCTTGGGATTCAACTCTGCTGGGAAGGTGGGGGTCACAAGGGTGTTTCTTAACCTGCATCCTAAGCTTTCGCCTTCAGAATTGCTGAGTCCATTAAATTTCCTTTGTAATCTAGTAATTGTTTCACACTGACCTACGAGAGGTGGAGGCTTTTTATCAGTCTTTTAAAAAATGTCTGAGAGTCTCCTGTCTTGTCTTTTCAGATAATGTACAACGGCCAGCCAATTACCAAAATGGCCTGTGGGGCTGAATTCAGTATGATAATGGACTGCAAAGGGAACCTCTATTCCTTTGGGTGCCCTGAATATGGCCAGCTGGGTATGGAAACCTTTTTTTTAAAAGCTCTGTAATCTAACTGCGTATCTGGAGCCAGAAGTCGGTGTGGGCCTGCACACACATGTTGGAAATGTGGGTAATTGATCGCAGATAATAGCCTTGATCCATTAAGTGGATCTCCCATTTACTGGGACAGCATGTCCTAACTCACAGGGTTGTGGAGCATCACAGTGGCTTGGCCTTAATGAGTAAGTCAGGCTCAGTCTGACAAAGGATTCTTTTTTCTGATAATGGGAATTCATTTATATGTAAAAGGATTTCAGAGTTGTAAAAAAAAAAAAAAAAAAAAAGCGCCTTCATTCGGTTTCATATTTTAAAGATTTGCCTTTATTGAAAGTGAGAAACTTACACAAGATTAAGTCTGCTCTGCAAACCCTGGTCTGGGCGATTCTTTCAGGTACACACATGAGCCCCATTCCGGGTAAAGTGCCTGGGATCCCTCCTGTTTTCGTCCCTAAACAGAACGTACTCCTCCAGAAACACATTCACTTCTATCTCATTGAGTAGAAAGGGAGAACTCAGAAAGCGGTTCTCAGTAAGTGGAAAATGTCTCTCGATCCTGATTTTACAAGGTCTCCATTTTCTTCTCCCATCTGACACCAAAGTGTTTTTTTTCCTTCTGGCGCCTTCCCACACCCCAGCCCTTTGCGAGTAGGAGGTGAGGAGTGGGCGCCCTCTGCTGGCTCCCTAGCTGCATGCCACCCCGGATCCGCCGCGGCCCCCGGATCTGGGTTGCTGGGTCCCCACGTCATTAAAAGCAGGCAGATGGAAGAAGGTATAAATAGAACAAGGAGCATCTCGCTGGCCTTAGACTTTAGGGAACAGTGACTTTGTGAAACTAAATATACCTCAAGTCAGAAGTGAATAAGAAAGAACAGCCCCTTACGCACATTCAGTGTTGGTTGCCAGGGAGTTGCCAGAGGCTGTTGGAGAAACCGTTTCCATGGCCACAGGCCCCGGTGCCATCCCCAACCCCGGGCAAAACACCGGAAGTGTGGTTCCGTTCGGCTTCCGGAAATGTGTCTGCTCCCCTGCTGCCTCTGGCTGCCCCAGATCTGCAAGCAAGCAGGTGGATTTTCCTTCAGGGAGAGCCACACGATCTCGGTGACCATGATAATGGCTGATCGCTGAGCAGTTGCTGTGGGCAGGCCGCTCTTGGAGCACTTTGTACGGACTCCCCTTTCCCTGGGACATCCTTCAAAAGTAGTTTGAGATACTGGCTTTACGTGTATCTGTGGAATCCGCTATACCTCTCAGCTTTCTTTGAAGCCCGCTTTGAATCTCCTTGTCCAAATCCAGAGAGATCCCTTTTAGAATTAGAACATACGAGTGTAACCTTGGAGAAGTGCATCCCGGCACATCCGCTCACCCCCACCCCCCCCACCCCCCATGACGCGTTTACTGGGTCAGGCAAGGCGAAGACGAGAACGTGCCATTAACTACGTTGTAACATCGTAGTGCTAGATCTAGGTTACTAGTAAGTCATAGAACCTCAAGTCTCAGGTTGTGTGTTGAACTTTTTCTGTCCGTCCCCCCCCCGTCCCTCCCCACCCACCCCGGGGCCAAGTGGGGCACAGACCATACTCAGTAGACCATTCCTTCGAATCGGGAGCTTCTGACTTTGACCACAGCTGACATTAAGGTCTGTGTTACAGCCCCTTCACGTTAGAGCACGAGCAAAGAACTTTTACAAAACAACGTCCTTGTGTGGACAGTGTCCTTAGGTGTTCCCTATTCTGTCCTACCCGTTTTTTTTTTTTAATTTTTTTTTTTAACATTTATTTTTGACACAGAGACAGAGCATGAACGGGGGAGGGCCAGAGAGAGAGGGAGACACAGAATCCGAAACAGGCTCCAGGCTCTGAGCTGTCAGCACAGAGCCCGATGTGTGGCTCGAACCCACGGACTGGGAGATCATGACCTGGGCTGAAATCGGACGCTTAACCGACTGAGCCACCCAGGCGCCCCTCTGTCCTATTCATTTTTAAAAAATAATTGGTTTCAATCTCTTAGAATCGATTTCATGATACTGAGTGGGTTGTGCCCCAGATGGAAAAGCATTACCTTGGTGGGCAGCCTTGTCCCGTGAGGCCCCAGTGCCGGGTTGGGGCGGGGTGCCGTCAACTGCTGCTTGACCCCTGGCTCTGGTCGCCCCAGGACACAACTCGGACGGGAAGTTCATCGCCAGGGCGCAGCGGATAGAATATGACTGTGAGCTGGTGCCCCGGCGGGTGGCCATCTTCATCGAGAAGACGAAAGATGGGCAGATTCTGCCAGTCCCAAACGTGGTTGTACGAGATGTGGCCTGTGGCGCTAACCACACGGTAAGACTTGGGGGTTTCTGGCTTTTCCTCTGCTTCCCGAGCCTCACCTCCGTGGGGAGGCTGTGTGTGTGCTGTGGTGTCCCAGCACTTGGCTTCGGCTGGGACTTCCTTCATCCTGGGAGTCCGAGACCTCCTGCCCTTCTCCCCGGGCTTTGTACCACTCAGGTGGCTCCGGGGTGGATTTTCCTTTTTTCTCTTTTCTCTTTTTTAAATTTTTTTTTTTTTTCAACGTTTATTTTTATTTTTGGGACAGAGAGAGACAGAGCATGAACGGGGGAGGGGCAGAGAGAGAGGGAGACACAGAATCGGAAACAGGCTCCAGGCTCTGAGCCATCAGCCCAGAGCCCGACGCGGGGCTCGAACTCACGGACCGCGAGATCGTGACCTGGCTGAAGTCGGATGCCTAACCGACTGCGCCACCCAGGCGCCCCTCTTTTCTCTTTTTTAAATTTGTTTTGAGAGAGAGAGCATGAGCGGGGAAGGGTCTGAGATGGAGAGAGAGAGAGAGAGAGAGAGAGAGAGAGAGAGAGAGAGAGAATGAATATGAATCCCAAGCAGACTCCGCACTGTCAGCACAGTGGGGCTCGAAGTCATGAACCCTGAGATCACGACCTGAGCCGAAATCGATTCAGACGCCCAGCCGACTGAGCCACCCAGGCACTCACCCCCCCGCCCCCCCACCCCCACGCCACGGGGTGTAGCTCCTCTGTTCATAGTCTCTCCGTAACTTCTGTAGACGTAAAGGACAGATTTTTTGGTTGGACTCATGGTGTCTTTCTGGTTTTGGCCTTTGTCCGACAGCTTCACAGACTTCTTTTTCTGATCCCCCGTATGGAGGGTGTTGAATGGTTTTTAACCGTGAGGGCTGTGTCCTTGCAGATCACTTGGGATAGACGGCGATACAGTTTTTGGATATGCGTCTTTCTGTCTGTACTGCCTTCTCACGGTGGTTTTGCCCAAGGATGCCTGCGAGTCAAAAGTTGGCTCTCTCCTCTGTTGAGAGAGCACTGGGCTGGGAGTCCAGAGACCAAGCTGGTCTCCTGCTGTGTGCGGCTGACTGGCGAGTGACCCTCGGGCACGGCCTCTGGGATGCTTTGTCTGCTGCTCAGTGATGTGGACCGGGAGATTTCGGTCCCCTGGAGTCGAAAATCCGTGGTTCTCTTCTGCCCAGTGTCGTCTGGGGAAGCAAAGGTGGATCCCGTGTTGGCCTCTTCCGTCAGATGGTTTTGATGGGCTGTCCGTTTTGAACGTTGAAGGTGCCGCGAAGGAAGGAAGTTCGGCCTTCAGTCGTTTCAATGAAATTAAGTCCATGTGGTCCTGGCACCAGTGACCACATGGAGACCACCTGCGAACGGGGCGTCCAAACCAGAGTCCCCGCAGGCAGGCCGGCCTTGCCTCTCGGTTTTGTGCGTTCTGTCTCCACCGTGGAAGGAAACAAGCCTGCTCTCTGGAGACCCACCCACCCTTTCGCTTTTGATGAGGCGTGAAGGGGACTTGAGACTTAAAGTAGGAATAATTACGGATGAGAAAAAGAGCAAATGCCCTGTTGCCTCCGCCCCCACCGTGGGGGCAGCTTCAGATTATCCTGCCTTTTATACCACCAGCCGCAGCAACAGGCTCTCTGGAATGGAGTGATGGCCCCCTGGGCCCCTCGGGTGGTTAGGAGGCCCGCTCCGAGCCTGCGTTTTCTCTCCGCCCGCAGCTGGTCCTGGACTCTCAGAAGCGCGTCTTCTCCTGGGGCTTCGGCGGCTACGGCCGGCTGGGCCACGCAGAACAGAAGGACGAGATGGTGCCGCGCCTGGTGAAGCTGTTCGACTTCCCCGGGCGCGGGGCGGCCCAGATCTACGCCGGCTACACCTGCTCCTTTGCCGTCAGCGAAGTGGGTGAGTGACTCCCCCACGCCCCCCCCCCCCCCCCCGCCCTGTTCCCCCATCGGGGCCTCGAGAGGAGAGCATGGAACCAAGTCGCGGCTTTCCGTGGCGTGGCGGGTGGGCAGCCCCGTAGTCCTTGGCACGTTCCCGGGCCGAAACCCCCGCGTTCTTCCAGCCAGAACGCCCCTCTGTTGCCAGCGGCGTGCAGTGTTCTTGCCTTGCTGATGTTGCTGGAGAGGGGAGTTCAGTTCTTGGTATGTGTGCCTCTCCCCAGGCGGTCTGTTCTTCTGGGGGGCCACCAACACGTCCCGTGAATCCACCATGTACCCGAAGGCCGTGCAGGACCTGTGCGGCTGGAGAATCCGGAGCCTGGCTTGTGGGTACGTGGCAGTGTCTCCTGGTGGGCGGGACGTGTGTCCCCTTCCTGTCCCCTTCCTGGGCCCAGAGGACACAGTGGGGAGGGCGCCTCTTCCTTTGAGCCCCCCCCCCCCCCCCGTCCCCCAATCAGGGCATCAGACACACCAGGGTTCGGGGCGGGAGGGGCTGTTTTCAGGCTCCGGGGGTTGGTAGGTCCTAGAACAGAGGCTTTGTCTTGCTGCACCCACAGAAAGTTCCCTCGTAGGGTTTTACTCCTCAGGGGCTTGGTGTGCTTCGCTCGTCTGTGCAGGTTAATGGGATTTTAGCTGGATGTAGTGGTAGGATTTTGGTTACCCCGGCACACGGAGAAGAAACCGTCTTTTAAGCCCGTGCTTTTCGGTTTATTTTGAGGACACCTCAGACGTCGTTGAGTGAGGCAGTGCTTCTTGGTGAGGAGTCCGATTATGTTAATAAGCTGCCGGGTCGTTGGACGGGAGCCCTGTCTCTCGGGGCTATGGCTTTAATCTGCCCGGATGTCTAGCCCCGCCCACGTCAGTTTTTGTGGCGTTCTACCCGCTTTAGAGTCAGCTCTCTGCCCTGATCTGATGACCTCTTTTCCCGGTGTGTTTTCCCCGCCCCAGCCCTCGAACCAGGCCGAGGTGAGGTGGGGGGAAGGCCTGGGGCTCCGGTTCCTGGCACCCTCTCGGGGCTTTGCTCTGGGGCCCGCACGGGACGCTGTGGAGGGCCTAGAAGCCCGTTGGCCCGGCGCGTGTTGCCGGGAAATGAGTACCTCTCGGTGTTTAATGGGGGGACTGGACTCTGATGCTCACGGGCCACACCCTGCTGTTGAGCGGGCAGCCTGCAGGGAGGGTCCGTGGCGGCTGGGGCTGCCGGCCGCGCTGGCGACATCCTCTGCCTTTTCGCAGGAAGAGCAGCATCATCGTGGCCGCCGACGAGAGCACCATCAGCTGGGGCCCGTCGCCGACCTTCGGGGAGCTGGTAAGCGGGGGGATCCGGTCTGGGCTCTCTGGGGCTGCCTCCCGCAAACACGCAAGAGGAAAACGGGCATCTGCGTGAAAGGCCGAGACGCTCCCTAGTCTTTGGTCACGTCGGCTTTCAGAGACCCTTCGGTGCCTCTCAAGTAATTGTGAAAGTCTTTCGCACCCCCGTCGTAAATCTGGAAATAGGGAAGTTTCGGGTCCCATTTCCCCCTCGGTTTTGCAAGCCGGGGTTGCATATGCCGGTGAGGGGGGAGAGGGGTGGTTTCTCTCGTTCCCTCCAGGAGGGTTTAAGTCAGCAGGCTCAGCGGGTCGTTGGGCCCCACGCGGGCGGGGGTGAGCAGGCGTCCTGTCTTCCTGGTTTTCTCCTGCAGCCACGGGGCCAGCCTCGCAGGTCATCTGGGGACGTTCTTCTCTCGCTTTTCCTAAAAAAGTCAAAGTCTGTGTTGCCTGCTTTTAATCTCCGTTGCCTGCCTGATGAGAACTGATAGCCCTCGGTTTCTCACACGTACTTGGCCTTCCCCAACCAACTGTCTGATTCTTAGGTTCTGGTGCCTGATGAGTCTTTAACTTTTAATTTCTTCATCAGGAACAGCTTGGCTGTGGAGCTCGGCTGGCGGTCTGCCCGTTCTAGCTGCGATTTGATCCTCAGCCTGACTCTTTGTTATTTCCTGCGGGGAAGGCGGTCTGTTTCCCTTCCCGCCTCGCTCGTGGGAGGGAGAGGAGGGAAGGCAGGGCTCCTTGGTCCCTAAAGCCGTCTCCGGGGCTCGGTGGCCTGGTCCTCGGTGTTCTGCACCTACTTTGGGTCTGGGGCTCCCTGGGGGCCCATGTGCAGCTGCCCCTCAGAGTCAGCCCCGGGCGGAGCCTCGAAATCAGGACACTGAACCTGGCCCGGGTTTCACGGCTCATTCTTAGAACAGGACAGATGTCTCTAGGGCCTGTCAGAGATGGAACCCGTATACTGATTCAGCCACCAGAGGGGACTGAGGGGGACTTTGGGGCAGCTTCTCGGGGTTGAGAAGGTGGCCTGGCATCTCGGAGGCAAGCCTTCACTGTACGGGAAGGTGTGAGAGGGAGTCTGGTGGCAGAGATGCAGCCGGGAAGGGAGGCCCTTCCTCCCCAGCCCGGTCAGCCTCTCGGTTTGACCTGAGGGGTCTGCTTGGCCCTTAAAGGCCCCCGTGTCCACGCTCTCTGCGTGACGCCCTCTGCGTGGTCCTCAGGCAGAGCCTTCTGTCTCTGGTGTCCTGGAGTCTGGTGGCGGGTGGGGGTGATTCAGTCTCCAGTCTGCGGGGCGAGGGTGGGGACGGCCAGTGTTGTTGTGACCTCATAGCCCGAGGGCCACAGCAGCCGACTCTTCCTGTGCTCGTGACGGTGCTGTCTCCTCAGTGACAACCCCCAGAAGGTGCTCACGATAGCATAAACCCCCAGAGGTTGTCAGGGTCCTCAAGTGGGGAATCAGCCCCCTGTGCACAGCACTCTTGTGGGAAGCTGTCCTCCCCTCGTGTCACGCGTGGCGGGGCTCTGGTGCGGGGTCCCCCAGCAAGGTCGCCGTCGTCCCCTTTGTGGACCGTGCCGCAGCGAGCCCAGTCCTGTGTCTCTCCGCTTTGCCAGGGCTATGGGGACCACAAGCCTAAGTCCTCCACCGCGGCTCAGGAGGTGAAGACGCTGGACGGCATTTTCACGGAGCAGGTGAGCACGCACTCCTGGGCCAGGGGGACGCGAAAGGCGCCCGTGGAGAAAGTGCCGCCAGCTGGCACCCGACTTTCCCGCTCCCGGTCTCGTTAGCCTGGCCGAGGCTTGTCTGATGGCTCCTCGAGCGGCTTTTCTGCTGCTTTGTGCTAGAGGCCAGCAGTAGGAGGCACGGGGGCGTGCCAGCCAGGCTCAGTGGCTGTTCTCGCCCTGAATGACTCTGGCCACAGGCCAGCCCCGGCAGACTTGTTCTGGGGACGAGGGCATCGCTCACGTCTGCTTTGTACCTTCGGCGGAGCCTGCGCCCCATCGGGCCTTAGGGCAGATGGCGGGGCAAGTCCCCTGCTGTTCTGTCCACCGGCCTGCCCGCCCTTGTCTGCCGATACACAGATGGGGCGGGTGCCCTCACACAAGGCGGGATTGTGGTCCAGAGAGGCCCGGGAGCAGGATCCCCGTGTCCCCGCCAGTCTCTGCTGACCGCGTTGAATCCCTGCCTGGTGGCAGGCTGGAAGGCTTTGGTTTTGGCCAGGGCTCTTTAGCAAAGGGCTTTTGTGCGGCCCAGGGTGGCCGGCCCAGCTTACGGACGGCCTGTCGTCCGCTCCCCCCTCCACGACGAGCCGGCGGGCTCCGCTTACACCCCAGCCCCGATCTCTTCCCCCAGGTGGCCATGGGCTACGCCCACTCCCTGGTGATAGCACGAGACGAAAGCGAGGCCGAGAAAGAGAAGATCAAGAAGCTGCCAGAGTACAACCCCCGGACCCTCTGATCGTCCCGGAGCCTTCTGCAGCCCCACACCTCTCGCGGCAGCTGTCGGTTCCACGTGCACTGGGACGGGACGTCGAACAAGGAATTTTCAGAAAGCAAAAGTTGACCGAAGGTGCATTTTTGTTAGACTCCCTGCGGTTCCGTTTTATAAGCGATTCAACGTCAACTACCTTTTCTGTATGCTTTCCAAAGTGGTTTTTTTTTTTTTTTTTTTTCCTTTTCATGTTGAATTAAAATATCTGCTCATAGTTGACTTACCATTCCTACAAAAGAGGCAGAAACTTTGAGCAATCTAGGGGTTTTGTTTTTGTTTTTGTTTTTCTTCCTCCCCTGAATCCACTTCTCAGAACACCCCTTTCCAGCTGTAACTAGCGTTGTGATCCGGGCGGGTGTTCCCTGAGAGGAGTCCCCGTGGACTCAAAGAAACGTCCCTTCTGGGAACCGGCGGCCGCAGCTGGGCATAGACAGTCCTGGTGGCGGATCTCCATCCAGAATCACGGCCGCCCGCTTCGGGAGCATCGGGTCTCTATTCCTGCTTCTTGTAGACCGGCTGAGGCTGGCGTTCTGTTTCTGTCCTTGGCTGCTTGTAAGCCCCATCGCCTTTTGGCTGCAACATTAGTAGAATCTGCCGTTTCCCCCCTGGAGGGGGCTTTGGGGTCTGTGTTTAGCCATTTTTATCTACTTTAGCTGTAAAAGAAGTCCAAATGAAAATCAGGTGATTGTGGACCCAGTGGGGACTTGGGGGGGGGGGGGGGGTGGGCAGACGCGGGGACAACGTCTCTGGTTCAAGGGCGGCTTCCAGGCTCCTTAGACGAGCCGGGGCCGCCTCGCCAGCACTCGCCATTAGAGATTGATCAGCCAGCAGTGAAAAGTGCATTCTGGAGTCCTTGCAAGGAAGGCTCAGCCCTTTGTGTACCAGCCTTTACCACCTTCGTGCTTCTGTCTTTCTCCCCTGCCGGATCCTGCCGGAACGGGCCCCGTTTCTGAGACTCGGGCTCCTGTTCCACTAACCCAGCTCTCTGGTCGCATTGCTTGGCCGTGGTACCAAATAGTTGGGATTCCTGAAGAAGTCCCCCTTCCCCGCGTGTCTGCGCAGACCTGTGACTGCCACCCCCGTTCCCGCCAAGTGCCCTCTGCCCGAGCTCGTCACCGGTGTTGCGCTGCTCTGCGTGAGTTACGAGGTGCCTTTCCCGGAACCCCTCCTCTCACTTGGACCCAGGAGAGGCGACAGCTCTGGCTGGGGCTCTTGTTTTCGAGAGGGTCTGGACTGGTTTGGGTGCTTTAAAATAGATTTTTTAGTTCCGTGGTGCTTCTGGGGGGAGATGGGGGTAGAACTTCAGTGTGAGACTTGGGTGGATGGGGAAAGTTACACATTGGTCTTTTTTTATTCTTTGCTTTGCCGTTGTTACCACTTGTCGGTGTCTCGATGTTAAAATGCCAAAAATGATCTAGTCGTCGTTGCTTTCTTCCCCTGCCCGTCCCCCGTCACGCCTTACGGCGGCCTCTGCCTTTTCCAGGGCGCGTGACAGGCTCTGTCCCGGCCGGTCCCACCGCCTCGCGCGAAGAGACCGGCCTGCATCCTCCTTAGTCTGACTTCACGCTCATCACTGGCGTCCCGTGTCCGTAGTCCAGGGGAGAAGCTTCTGCACCCTTAGAGCTTTTGCCACACCGACCTGATTTGTCCAAATCACCCCAAAAGTACCATCTCTCTCGCTTCCGTGCGTAGAACCCGTCCGTTTTCCTAAACACCAGTCTCCTTCCTGGAGTGGGGCTTAGGCGCCTCGCCCCTGGTACCCGCATACCTGCCCCCCCCCCGGGTCGGGTCGTGCGGTCCCTTTGCAGGAGCCGCCCTTGGCGAGGCAGGGCTCCGATCTTCCAGGGGACTAGTCTGAAACCTGCCACCAGCCTATTTAGGGCCCCCGGCCAGGGACAGAGCAGCCTACACATACCTTCAAGTGGAGACGGCCCCATTCTCTGCCACAATCACTCCTTTGGGCTTAGAATTTTAAAATGAACTTCCTACTGGCGGAAAAAATCATGACAAGTGCGAGGGGGTGGTCCTGCACCCCAAGAGAAAGAGGGGCCCGGTCTGGGCACGGACTCTGCACCAACCCCTCGGGCATCTGACCTGTCTTCCAGCTCAGGAAGGAGCCTTTTGGGAGAAGGGGTTTAGGGCGAAGGGGGAGAACCTGAGAAGAGGTTGTGATTTGGTCGAAGGTGCCTGGTTTAGTGCTGTAATTGTCTTATTTTTTTTTTTATATATATTTCTTGGAGTAAACATTTTAAATAAACGACATCATTGTTTACTCTGTTTTGGCTTTCGTGCTTCTTTTTCGGACACAGCAGCTCCGTTTTTCTCTGCTCCCTGCAGGTGCAGCCCCAAGGCTGAGGCGTGCATGAGAAAGATGGGCTTCAGGGGAGGTCGGGGTCGAAGGGGAGCAGAGCTCCCCACTCTCCCTGGAAACCCGTGCCCTTCAGGGAGGGGTCCGCCCTGCACTTGCCCGACTCAACAATGGCATTTGTATCGGCCCCGCTCGAGCGTTGGGGAGGAGAGACCGGGCGTGGAAAGCACCGGAACAGTGGTAGGTTTCATAGACCAAGAAACACGTGTTCTCCTTTCCCACCACCTGTGGGAGCCTGAGCCCTAGTGTCCCACAAACCCTGGTTGAAAACGTGCCCCTCCGGGCCCCACGTGGGCCCCTGGCTGGCAGCCAAGTGTCCACCAGGGGGCACTGAGGAGCCAGGCAGGTCTGCAGAAGCCCCAGGCACCTCCTGGTGTGCCCAGGCTGATCCTGTGTCCTGAGAGCGGCACCCCCAACACACACACACGCACACACATACAGGCATTGCCCCCTTTCCAGTGGAGCTTCCCCTCAGCACGAGGAGGGGCAGAGCGGGAGCAGCAGTGGTTGGTAAAGCAAACGCTCCTCTGAGGTTTAATAGCATCTTTGTGCCATCAACCCAGGGGGCTTTGGAGGCCAGGGTAGGCATTTTCTGTCTCCCAGACACTTCAGGCGTCATGGGAGGTCCCCCAGGCCTGCCCCTGCTGTAGCCTGTCCCTCAGGCCCCAGCGATCCCCGCTGAAGCCAGCTGCCCACAAGGCCCAATCCCTCCCCACACCCCACAGCTCACGGCTCAAGCAGGTAGATTAGCTGGTCTGAGAAAACTCCCACTAGTTTGCGTCCGGCCCTGGCCCACTGCAGAGACAGGGATGGGGGAGAAGGGGCGGGGAGAAGGGGCGGGGAGGAGGGAGAGGGCAGCCTTGTCCCTGCCCCCCCCCCCCCCCCCCCCCCGCCCCAGGTGGGAGAGCCTGCCCCAGGAGTCCCTTCGCTGTTACCCCTTCCTCAAAACAAGGCAGCTGCTGCCAAAATGCATTCAGAACAGCTCGAACTTTAATGGGTTCTCAGCTCAAGACCGTTTTCTGAGGGGTTCAGGCTGGCAGTGTTGGCCATCGCTCTGGATACTGAGGGACAGGGTGAACTGGTAAGGAAGGGGTGCAGTACCTCCCAAAGAGGCAGGGGATCCTAACGCTGGTGAACGGTAATGGGCCGTTCCTGCTGGGGCAGGGCTGGCACGCTAGGCCTGGGGCTCCGGTACCATCCTCCACCATTTGAAGGCAAAGGGCACCCGGCGGATGTTGGCACAGGCACAGAAGTCCCCGACTTCAGTCAGGTAGCAGTCAAAGTCATCAATGAAGGTGCACTTGAAGCCCAGGGGCTCTAGCAACTGGCAGATCTTTTTTTCCAGGCAGCAGGTACCCTTGATCTGGGGCCCAAAAGGCTTGGGGATGCCCAGATTTTTGCCCATCACCATCATCTGCAGCTGTCAGGATGGACAAGGCCTGGGTAGGGTGTCAGAGCCATGGAAGAAAGCCCCACCCCCACCCCCATGCAGGGGGAAACGCAGCTGCCTCTGTGGTCAGGGCTAGACCTCCAGCAGCCCACACAGGGCACCTCACTATAGGCTCTGCCCCCTGCAGACATCACCAATCACCCTCCGCAAAATCCAACTCCCCTTTGCCTAACCCTCCTAGGGCCCAGCCGTGTTTCGGCGAAACCGAAATCCTGGCTAACCAAGGCCTGCCTCTGCAAACCTCCCCGGTTCCTTCCTCTGTTGTATTTCTCTTACACCGGGCGTGAGGTCTCCTTCACACCGTAGTCTTGGTGCCTCTCCTGGAATGCCCTCCCCGACCACCTCTGGCGGTTGACTTCTGTCCACTTCTCATTTCCTCAATCGCAGCCTCTTTTCCCCAAAGGCACTCCCCCCACCTTCACCCCTGCCTGCTCCCAGGAGCCCTGTGTCATGCCCAGAGGGCCACACTGATGTGGTGAAATTAAAAGCTACCCGTGTGTGACTGATGAATGCAGGGCCCGTGTCCCTGAGACTTGAGGGGGGGCGGGGGACACAACTCCCTTCTTCCAAGTTTGGGGGACGAGCCCAGGGCCTGGCCTATAGTCACTGCTTAGCCAGTCACCCGGTCTGGGACCTGCGCACGTCAGGGGCGTTCCCTACCTGAGGAGGGGGAGAGGAGCTCCCACCTCCCTTCCTCTCAGGCACCACTGTCTGCCGTGCCCGTGCCTCTGGTCCAGCACCACGGACGTCAGGAGACCAGCCAGAGCGGGCGGAACGGACCCCCTCCCCAGCCCACCCCTGACGCTCCTCACCAGGTCAGGGAAGTATGGCCTCGCGAAGAACTTCCCCGTCTGCTGGTCGGAGGGGACGTTCGTCAGCTGCTCCAGGCAGAAGAGCTGTGGGATGTCGATGATGTCCCTCTCGGCCAGGCCCAGCTCCTTCTTCACGATGTCACGGTTCAGGTTAATGCACTTCTGCGGGTCGGCAGAGGGCAGTTCGTGGGGAATTGAGGAGCCCGGGGTATTGGCCTGATGGCCGCCATCTTGTCTTCATCGCTCACCCTGTGCTGGGAGCCTTTCGTGGCCTGCCCGCCCTCTGATAACCGTGCACACGGTTCCCTTTCTGAGGGGCGGTGGGGCTCAGAGGAAAGGCCAGGATCCAACGGCTGGGCTGGGCTGGGCTGGGCTGGGCTGGACAGCCACCGGTCCTAATTCTGTAGCATGAAGGCCAAAGGGCCTACAGTCCTGGCCAGAGTGGAGGCTCCGGGCAAGGTCAGGCGAAGAGGAAGTCCTGCCTTGGCAGGAACCCTGCTTCTTCCTTAAGGGATGGGAGCAGTTGTGCTGCCCCCGTCCTTGGGGGCACTTCCTCTCTCTGACCACCTGTTTCCCAGGTCTAGGCATAGGGTTCGTGACCTCCACCCTCAGGATAGGAGTCCCCAGGGCTGAGATGCGGTTCCCACCCCGCTGTACCAAGAGGCCTTCCCTGTTTAGCAAAGGTCGGCCCCTGTCGCATGAAGGCTCAGAATACCCCCCCACTAGGAGCCGTGAGGAGCCAGTGGGCAACGCTGTTTGGGCTGATCCTGTGACCTTGGGCAAGCCCGTGGCCTCCCCCAGGCCTCTGCTTCCCCCCCCAGACAGTTGGATGATCTCTTCTGGGAAACTCTTCTCCCCACAGCCAGGGGTTCACACCTTGAGACCCGAGGTGCTGAGTGACCCAGAACAGCGCTCATGGGCCACTTGAAGCATGGAGATGGCCCTCAGTCCAAATCTCTTGAATTTGGAGCTAAGTTCTTAGGGGATTCGGGGATGGGGTCTCCTTCATTTTCTGGTCAGACACGGGGCAACTTGAGTGGCAGACAGAACAGGCCTTGGGATCAAATCCAGTCCCCCAACTCATGGCTTAGGTTTGCACCTGGCCTCTTATGCCTCACTCTCCTCAGTTGCTCAGTGATCTCCGGGATCATAGTGTCTTTCTTGATGCTTGGGCTAGAGTAGCTGCTCAGTTAGGACCTGGTCTACCTCCCCCCGCTTTTTGGGGAGGGGCCTTCACACCCTTGGCCCGTACCTCCACATATTCGTTCTGCTTTCTCATGTTTTCATCAGCTAGAAGTTGATGGATGGTATTGGCCTCCCTCCCTGTAGGAAAAAGGAGCGGGTGGGCAGGCTGTAGGCCAGGGAACGATGCCTTCAGGGACAGGCCGACCCCCCGGGCCCAGCTATCTGGGTACATCGTTGCCCCGGTGACCATGACAGATGGCCTGGCCAGTCTCCGAAGACCAATCTAAGGCCACATGTCCCGTCTGGGGACTGACATCAGGTCACTGCCACCAGCCCCTCGGGCCCTGGGGAGGCAGCCGGAGCAGGTGAGCAGGTGACTTGAGCCCCCACTCACCCCTCACCCGGGCAGCTCCATGCATCACTTGGCCTGAACAACCCATGACCTTGACCAGATTATTTACTCTGCGCCCCCACGGCTTTGTCTTTAGGAAAGGGATGCCCAGTTCCAGTCCCCAGCTGAGGGAACACAAAGTCATTGCATGTGGTGTGTGATTCGTGGTTCACCCTCCCCGGATGTCACCTTCTAGAAGTGCTTCTAGGACCGTGTGATTCCTGGGCCCCACCCAAAGGTTGATTCACCAGATCTGGGCGGGGGAGGGCGGAGCTGAAATTTTGCATTTCTAGAACGAGTTCCCCCCGTGACACTAAAGCTGCACTTAGGGTAGCAAAGGTCTAGAGAACCTCCCAGCAACCCCCTCTCCGGGTTCCCTCAGCATTTAGAACAGAAATGCTGTGCACCAGTGACGCTATCTCTGTCCACTGAGGTTTTCCACAGGGGTGACCAGGGGACCCCTGGACTCCCAACGCCCAGGCACCTAACTCCACATTCCCTGAGTGGATCCAGACAGGAGCGTTGGTAGCGCCTGGTTTTGCCTCCCCCCCGTCCCCCAGAGCCCTCTTTGCATATACTCCAGCCACCCCTCAGCCACCTTAGGACCTCTGCCTGCCTGGTCTGTATGCCCCAAGACAGAACCAGATGTCCCGTGGTACAGGTTAGGCTTTTACGCTTTCCTGAGGCTCTTTGAAGCAGGAGGAACAGAGGAAAACCAGCCCTCTGGGAAGGACCCCTGGGAGAGAAGGAGCTGGCCTCTGCCCCAGTGCCAAGGGGCTCTCCTTACCGTTGGAGAGGAGCTGATCCTCTCTGACCTCCTCAAACAGAGTCACGTCTCCATAGCCCTCTCTCTGTTTCTCCTCAAACAGCCTGTAGCAGGAGCTGGGGCTGGCCAGGAGCAGCCGGAAGCCCTGGAAAGAGAACTAGGGTCAGATACGAGCTAGCTTCCTCTCCAGAAGCTTCCAAGGGGCTTTAAAAGGTGGGAGGCCCCCCTCTCCACCCCTACCCCCACTCCCACCCCCACCAGACCTTTTCGCCCTCACTCTTGTCCTGTGTGGGGATAAAGCACATGAACTCGTCTATGTGGCCGACCATCAGCCAATCCGAGAAGAGCTCCACCGGGGCCTGGACTCGCTGGGCGTAGAGGAAGTCCCGGAGGGCCTTACTCATGTCTCGGCCCTCCTTGCTGAGGGGAAGACGGAAGGAACGGCCCCTGAGCCAACGTGGTGTGGATTAGGCCACCACCTACTCCCCTTGGGCTATGGTAGTTGCTCAGTGAGGACCTGGTCTACATCCCCCCCCACCCCACTTTTGGGGGAGGGGCCTTCACACCCTTGGCCCATACCTCTACATGGTCATTCTGCTTTCTCAGGTTCTCATCAGCCATCAGGCTCCCCTTCTGCTAACTGGCTGCTCTAACCATTGGGCTCAAGTGACCGGTCCATAAACAATGGGCTAAGAATCTCTTACTCCGGCCCAACTCAGGACCGACGCCAGAGGTTTCAAGCTCGAGAAATTCTGACCCCTGGGACACAAGCATCTCCTGGATGTCGATTAACGGCCACCAAGAAGTCCACACATCTTGTGGGAGGAAGCTCCTAGAGGTCACTAGGCCAACCAAATTCAGCATCCTTCTAATTTAAACCCTGGAGTCAAAAGGATGAAGTTTGTCTGCCTTTTCTACCCGGGGTCTCCTAGGACAACCAAAGGCTCAAAAGTCCTTTCTGGGCAGTGTTACGAATGTCCCCGAGCAGATGATCTGCCGAGTCGTGTGGAAGTTCCCTGCCAAGAGGCCACCGCCTGGCCTCGTGCCTCACCTGGGGTAAAAGCAGCTGCCAATGAGGATCCTGCCTAGGGGGTATTCTATCCCTCCCACCTTGACCGGCGGGGACACCATCAGGTTCCCAATGGAATCCATGCTGGCCACCCTGTGGTCCTGGGTGCACTGGATCACGTAACCGACCCCTGGGCTCTGGAAGGAGACCCAGTGGGGCAGGGGTGTTAGGAAGGACGGGCTTTAGGCCCCAGTCTTGCCCCTAATCCAGACTTCCGGGTAGGTTCCCACCTCCCCGCCCCTTCCCCAGGAGGCCACTTGGGACCTCCCCCTCGGCATCGCATCACTTCCCGGCAGCCGCCAGGTCCGACAGGTGGGACCGAGTTCAGATCAGCCAAACTGAGCCCCACACCAGTGAGTATTTCATGGGGAAGTCTTCCAGCGTGAGGGCCCGAGGGGTGTCGAGGACAAAGGAGAGCGTCTTGTGGGGAGCCTGGGTGTAACAGAAGGCCATCTCGTCCTGGAGGAGACGGGAAAAGGAGTTGAGTTCTCCCTGCTCCCTCGGCCAGTTTTCCTGCCTGTGTTATTGGCCCGCCAATCACAATGCTTCCTGCACCCAGGCCACCTCTAAGAAGGGGCACAACGGGAACCCCTTCCACCCACTCCTGCTTGGCCCTCGACACCCAGCTCAGGCATCCCCTTCTCTGGGGCTGGCCCAGACCCGTTCTCCTACTCGTCACGTTTAAAGCCAGAGTCACCTCAGATCCCTCCTCCCACCTTCCGCACCCCGTCCACGAACAAGCCTCGTTTCATGTCGTGGGGACGGGGCAGGGTGGGGGGGGGAGCTCCTCTCTGGCACCCGTCAGGGGAAACCGCCACGTTCTTGTCCCCAAGCCCTGCAGCCAGTTCTCTTTGATTCTTGCCCCTTCCTAAGACCAGTTCTGTATTTCTCAGCCAGAAGGGACTTTTCAAAACCTAAATCAGAACACTTCACTCTCGATGCCCTCCCATCTCATTGTGAACTTGTTTCTACCCCTTAACCTTGGCTTTAAAAAAAAGGTCCCTAATATAGGATCTGGCTCTTCCCTACCTCGGACCTTGTCGCTTTGATCCAGCCCCCACCCCCGCCACCCCAGCCCTTCTGTTCTCCAAACCCTCCAAGTACATGTCCACGTTCGGACCTTCACATCAGCTGTGCCTCTGCCCAAAGAGCCCTGATGTCTAATCTAGCACCTACCCCCAATCTTTGTCTGGCCAGCTCAGTTTCCTGAATTTGAAGATTTTCCCGACTGTCTAGAGACTCCCTATGGCATCATCTTCACAAGACTTAGAGAGTCCTGTGTCCTTGCTAGAGCCGGGCACGATCTGGCCCATTCTGCTTTATCTCCAGCACTCGGATCGAGCCTAGGGTCATCACTCAGCTGCTCGTGGGGAGCAGAGCGCCGGACCTCGGGGTCCTGCCAGGTCGAGCTGGACGCTGAAGCGGGGAGCCCTGCTCTAACCGCCAACATGTGAACGTGCCAGACCCGTTAGCACCTGGGTGTTCTGTGGTCTCGAACATGTGCTTTCTCGAATGGGAAGAGAGTGGGTTGCCCCGGGGGGGGGGGCGGGGTTTACCTGGAGCCACCTGCCCAGGCGATTGGGGTCCTCGTAGACAGATGCCACTTGGCTGTTACTCTTCTCGCTCAGCTCCATCACTGTGTTCACAAAACCTTGGACCTGCAGCTCTCTGCCACGGGAGAGAAGCCAACCCTGGGGGATGCCTTCAAGACTCCGTCACGGCCTCGCTGCCCCAGGGCCGGGGGTGGGGCACCTCTTTCTGGTCAGAAGAGAGGACGCCTCCGGCCACAAGGTGAGCAGAGCAGCCCTCTCCTGCCTCCTGGAGCACCAGCCGGTGCTTACTGCACGTCTCGTTTAGCAGCACTCGGCGCATGGTGGAGTCAGGTCAGAAACTGCCAGCGTTGGTCCCTGCTCTGGTTCCCTAGGACCCTGCTTTGTCCCTGCCCTGCAGTCACACCCCGCGCGTGCCTTCGACCCCTGCCCCAGGCTCTCTCACCTCAGTCTACCCAGAGGAGGCTGGATTTTTCTCCCAAGAAGCCAAGCAGCTCAGCGCCCCCTTGGGAGGGCCAACAAGGTGGTCACATTAGCATGGCGGGTGGGGGTGGGGGTAGACCCTGGGGTCTTAGCGCTGTCGTGCACAGCAGCAGGCTTACGGGACCATGAAGTTCCTCGTTGGAGATGCCCAGTGAGGTCTGAGGCACGCATTAAGACCACTCATTTTATAGACAGATCCTCAGGAGTTGAACACCAGCAAGGTCATACTGTCAGAACTGGACCAGAGTCTCAATTCTGACGCTTCCCAAGCCCAAGACTTGCTTTGTTCTTCCATGCTCCCCAAGAACTGATTTCTTAGGTCAACACAGACAAGGCTGCAGGGAGCTCAGAAGCCCGACGGGCGCCCCTGGCAAGGCCCGGAACAGTCTGCGGATGCGTGCTGGGGGGAGGAGGTGTAATCGCAGGCCGGCGGCTAAGCTGGATCACGCTGTGCCTGCATACCTCCTCCGTGGGAGAGTCCTAGGAGACCAGGCTTTCAGCAGATGCCTCTTATGTAGTGAACGTCAATCTCCAAAGACAAAGTAGAAGGGTCTGGGGTCTGGGGCCTGGGGGTCTGTCGTCAGCAAAATTCCTTAAGCTCTTCCTTTTTTATTCTGAAGGGCATTCCTCTGGAGAGCCCTACTCCGTGGAAGCACCCCCACCCCCACAGAAGGGCTATCTGCTATCCCCCCCGGGCACAGAGGAGGTAGAGATCCCCCTCGCCATGAGGTATCGCACTGGGGCACGTGTACCACCTCCAAGATCTCACTCCGGCATCCGCCAGGTTTTGCCGCCTCCATTTCCGGCTCACCCTCGCCGGGACCTCTGGTCCTCAGCGGCTGTCTGAGGTTCTTGACCTTTCTCCTCCGTTGGCTTGGAGTCTAGGATCGTCGTCATTAAACCCTCGCCCCTGTGCTTGGGGCTGACTCTCGCAGCAGAACCCCACCCCCCAACCCCCCCCCAGTTAGCCCAGTTCCGTATTTCTTCTTCCCTAGAACTCCAGTCACTGAAGACAGCTGGAGCAAAGCCCCTGGTGACAACCTAACCTGGTCCTTAGCACCGGACGGCCATCCTAGGACATCCCCAGTCCCTTTGGTCTGTTCTCCCTCCTGGAGCTGCGGGCGAGCGGTCCTTGTACCAGACCTGTGGACACGTCCTGCCGGCTTGGTTCCTGGAGCTGCCTTTTCCCTCCTGGTAGACCCTTCTCTGCTGGATCATTCCATCCGTATTGCTCTTGGTTTCCCACCTTAAAAAAAAATGGCCTTCCCTTGCCCCTCCCCCCCCCTTCTTGCTTTCCCCGTTCAGACCATTTCCTTTGGAGTTTTGCTAAGTCCTCCCTTCCCGGTGTCCTTCAGTCCTTCCGCACCCACCGTTCAGGGGTTCTTGCTGCACAGCA
Organism: Prionailurus bengalensis; assembly: GCF_016509475.1. Taxonomy (NCBI): domain Eukaryota; kingdom Metazoa; phylum Chordata; class Mammalia; order Carnivora; family Felidae; genus Prionailurus; species Prionailurus bengalensis. The sequence continues at coordinate 12,390,221 of NC_057345.1, read as the reverse complement.
GGTGCCCTGCCTCTTGCCAAACCCGATGGCGTCTCCTCTCTTCCTCTTGGGGTTTCACCCGGTATCCCCGCCTCCCTTAACGCCTGGGTCTCCACCCTCCGGGCTTTTAATCGAGCTTCTCTTCCTTCTCGGTTGCCTTTGCTAGATTCTTGTCCAGAGCGAAGTGTTCGATCCGTCCAGAGCTCACTGCTCAGCCAGCTCTCCTGTGCGCACTTGCTCCTCAGCTGGGCGTGGCCAGTCCCGTGGCTTTGAACATCCTCCACCTGCCAGGTCCGCCCGGACTGGTCTCGAGCTTCCAAGACGGTCCCTTGAGCTCCAGAAGCTTAGAAACTCAACAGGTGCCTCCAGGTTCAAGTCACCTGAACCAAAGCACCCATTCCACCCCATGTCACAGCAAGGACGCCACCATTCATCTTACTGCAGACCCCAAACTCATGGCACAGTCTCCTTTCTCTGTAGCCTGTGCATCAGCTAACCTGGTCGGGGCAGGGATGGGGTGGGATGGGGTGGGATGGGGTGGGATGGGGAGGTCTACCTTCAGTACCCCCCTGAGTCAACCACTGTGCTCCCACCCGCTGGCCTGAGCCACTGCTGTGTCCTATGTCCGGCCTGTGCCATTGCAGTGGCTGTACTCGTCCCTGCCTTCTGCTGGGACCCCTGGTTTTCCATATGGCCGGAGCGATTGTACACACAGGACCGTCGATGGTTTCCCATCCGTTTTGCCAGACGGGGTCGTTGGCCCCCTTCTCCCTGTCCTGGCTTCCCCATGGTCAGGCGCGGCCCTCTGCAGGCCAATGAGCACACGAGAAGCGGGTCAGGAGACTTCCAGGCCTCAGCAGCGACAAGTGGCAGCTTTGCCTGGGCTTTGTCTCTTCTGCTCTCCTAGAGGATGGAGCTCGGAAGTGCCCGGCAGGCGGGGGAAGGGGCCACCGCAAGACTGAACGGAGCTGGGGCCCCTGAGAAACCGCGAGCACGCTGTTGCCCTCGTACCCGTGGGCATCCAGGTGGGAGAAAGTGGACTTCAAACCACCGCATTTGGGGGGGTCTGTCACAGCCCACGAGGCCCTGCTGCCTTGACCGGGTCCTCTCCTACCTGCTCTCTCCCGGCCCTCCAGGTCCCCTGGCTGTCCCCGGAGCACACGCCTGTCCTTACCTCTCTGCGTCCTTCACCCTGCTTGCCAACCCAGGACACCACCTGAAGTCGTGCCACTGTCTCCCCAGGACGGGGGAAGGACGGTCACATCCACTGCTCTAGCATCACGCGCATTTAAACGGGAATTTGGTAGGACCGTCCTGGGGAGAGGACTGGGCAGTTCAGGCAGAAGGATCTCACTTGGCCGGGGAGAAGTCTCTAGTCCTTTTTACCCCCCTCCGCACGCAGACACAGAAAAGAGTACCACTTACGGCAAGGACAGGACACAGGCACCCAAGGGCCTCTTACCTGCACAGGTAGACCTCTAGAGGCATCTGCGTGCTGGGAACGAAGACGCAAGGGGCCACCCGGAATACCACGGTGTCTCTGTATACCAGGGTCTCTGGAATGGACTGAAACATCCGACACGGTCCCGTCGGTGACCTTGTTCGGCATCCACCCTCCCCCAGCACCCCTGCAGGCCGCCAGCCGCCCAGCTCAACCCGCCTCCGGCCCTCACCCGTCCCCCGCTGCTTTCTCCCAAAGGCGGCAGGAAACCCGCGCCCTCCCTTGCCGAGCCTGGCCCTCCCCTGTCCCTGCCCACCTTGAGGGAGGTCTACCTTCCCCCATAGTCCCCGGTGCGGGGGCTGCTGGTCTACACCGGGGGGACGTACCGGGTCTGGAGATTCTTGCACCAGGGAGACGGAGTAGGAAATCAGGCCCGAGAAGTCGGCAGACGGGAATTCCGCAGCTTCGACGTAGAAGGTTTCCTTCAGGTGCTTCTCGAGGGGGGCAAAGGTGTAGGTGTGCTGGCCAGGCCCCAGCAGTACCTCAAAGGTGCTCGAGCTGTCTTCTGAGGAGGAGAGAAGGGACAGGCCAGCTGCTGACGTAGCCTAGTGCCGGTCTTCACATCCGACGGTCAGGGTACCGGCTCGTTCCTCTGGTCGGAGGGACAAGGCGCTCCCAGCCCCAGGAGAACGGGAGCCGAGCCGGCTTTTCTGTGCCCGCAGTTCTGGCGACCGTGCAGGAGGTCGCAAACGAGCATTTGTTCGCGAACGAGGGCCCCCCAGACGCTGCTCTCAAAGCCCTGTCACACCTCGAGGGCTGGGGCTCAGAGGAGGACGGCTGTCTTCAAGGTGCTCGGTCCAGGGTAAAGGCTCACGGGAGGTGGTTCTCCCCTTTGACCCCCTTCGGGGAAGATATCCTAAAAAGCCTTAAAGGGGCAAAGGTGAGCCTGGCAGCCTCGTCTGCAAAGTCGGACGCTGCTTAAGTGAGCGCTAGGAAGGCGTCCGTGAGAACGGCCTGTTGGCTGGCCTCCGAGGGTTTCCTGAGAAGCCAAGGAAAGTTCCCATCAGCGGTGTGGAGCCCACCTCCTCCCGGCTTCTCAGGTTGTGAAATAAGCCACGCACGGAAGAGAGAGAGAGAGAGAGAGAAGTTGACCGCACCCTGTGGTTGTCTCTGGTTAACTCGATCCCCGATCTGTACAGCAGGTGCCGGCTGCCTTGGCCTCCGGTTCCAACGTGCCAGCAGAGGGCCGCTGCGGCCACTGCCATCCCCCGGGGCACAGGCACGGCTCCGGCTCACCGGCCTCTCGCTCTGGGTCACGGCACTGCCGTGGCCTGCGTAGGGGCCGTGCTCCTCCAGACGCGGCCCAGCTACTGGTAGGTCTGCAAGAAAACCTTACGGGCACTGACCGCAGCCGCCGGCCCCGGGTGCTCCGGCTTCTCCTGCCGCCGGCCACTTACGAGCTGTGCCGGCCGGACAGCTCGGCTGGGAACGCTCCCGGGGACCCCTGCCTCTCTGGTCCGCCCGAAGGCTCCTTGGCTGGCCTGGAGCCAGGCCTGGAGGCGGCCAGCCTAGACAGGGTGGGTGGGACCCCCGAAGCTGCCCAGCACAGCCCTTTTGACTGGATGCAGAGGTTCACAGCTGGTGCGCTCGAGCCCCACGGGGTTCCCAACCGCACACACCGGATTGTTCCGGCCACCACGTGGCACCCGACAGCCGCCTCTGCGGGCCCGGCCCCTCCTGCTGCACCAGGGCCCTGGGCTCCCCATGGCCGCTGCACCCAAAGGGGACTCCCCACGGAGTGCTGGAGCGAGAGGGTCCACCCTAGGTGCCCGTGGACGCCCACGCACCCTCCTACCCTTTGAGGCAGGTGCTGTGACCGCCACCCTTGTGAGCTGGGTGAGGAGGGAGAAAAGGTGCCTCACGACCCAGACAGGTGCCTTCCTGCCCTGTTCCCATTCCGTTCTCCGCTCCACTACCCTTGACCTCAAGCCACCGCCCCCCCCCCGCCCCAGCCCCTGCTTGGCCTCTGGCTGTCTACCCCCAGCAGGCTTCGAGAGCAGGGAGCGAACACGTCCTTCCAGAGCGAGAGCCCCAGCACGCAGAGTCAACGCTGATCTGAGCTGTGCTTGCTCTGTCTTCCATGTACCACGGGGTCTGTTCTTCGAACCTTCCAGCCCATTTCTTCATCCCACAAGAATCCTCGTCCCGTGGAAGGACACGCTCGCAGATGAGGCCCTCCGGCTCCTTCCTTTCCACGCCCAACTGCCCCCCTCAGCCTCCTCCGTGGACTATTTTAAGCACAGACTCGTCGCCACCACTATAGTGGCCATGGCTGGTCACACCCTAGACCAGCCCATCCAGCCAGTCTGCTCTCTCCTTTGACCTCACTTGCAAGGGGCCAAGGCTCTGTGCCGCCCCAGATGCCAGTCTCCACGCTCACGGCCCGGACATCACCTCCACACAGCTCGTTGGCACCTTCCTGTCTTTTTAGCTCACCTAGACCCTGACCTCTGCAATCCTTCAACCCAGCCCCCACCCTGCCTACCGCCGATTCCTCTTTTCAACCCCCCCCACACACATTCCGGGAACCATGGCTAAACCCACTCCCTTGCACACGCCATCCGCTCCCACACCAAGACCTCAACTCTGGTTAAGCCAGATCCATCAAGCTCTCTTGGGGGCGCCTCGGTGACTCCGTCGGTTAAGCACCTGACTCTCGATTCCTGTGTCTCCCTCTCTCTGCCCCTCCCTCTGCTTGCACTCTTCTCGTGCTCAAAAATAAAGAGAAAAATAAAGCTCTCTTGCATCCACGCAGCCAGAGGAGCCACCATGCTGAAAAGACCCCCCACTGGGAGAGGACCAAACCTGAGTCACCCTGGACACTACCCACTAGACACTGGTGTCCCCCTCCCGTCCAGGAGGGCTCCCGATTCTCATAGTCTCATCCTTAGATGCGCTCCCTCCCCTCCGCTGGGTCAGTGCTACCCCGCACGGGTGTGCCGCGTTCTACGGTCTTCAGACATCCCCCCACCCCAGCCTCCCAGGCACTGCTTCCACAAGGTCCCCTTTATGGCGGAGTCCGCGGCCGTAGACCCACGGCCTGCCCACTTTGCCGTGGCTCCTGGCCCCACGGCTCTTAGCAGATCGCGAATGACGGTCGTTTTGAAAACAGATTTTTTGTACCATTGATTTGATCAGCGACACCATCAACCATGGTGGATCATGGCCCCCATGCAAGGCTTCCTTCCCTTGGTTTCTAGAACTTCAGCTCTGGCTGTTGATTTTCTCCAGAAGTTCCTCCTCGGACTCCTTTGCTCTAGCGTATAGAGAGCTGTGGTTCTCCCACTGGAGCCTGCTGCAGAATCCCCTAAGGGTTTGTGAAAACGCCACATGCTGGGTACCCCTGCCCGGTAGGTTTTAAATGCATTTTTAAAAAACTGAGCTCCACTCCCAGGGTGGGGCTCAGACTCGCAACCCCGCAATCACGAGTCACACGCTCCACTGACTGAGCCAGCCTCGCGCCCGGTTCCCCTGGATTCGTGAATGCTTTAAAAACAAAACAAAACGCCTTCATCTCTCCCCCCGACCTGGGGCTCCAACGCCTGACCACAAGATCGAGGGTCGTATGCTATACCGACCTGGCCAGCCAGGTGTCCTTCGACAACCAAACAGAAACTTCAGTAAGACCCTGACAGCCTGACACAGGGGATGGAGTCCATCTCCTCGGGCTAGACAGATCACTGCCTCCGTCATCCACACGCGGCGGGCAGCCCCGGGCAGAGCAGTCCTCATGGCCCAAACCAGGCTTACACCCACGGGTCTACGGCTCACTCCCAGCCCACGTGGGGAAGGACCGCGTACAACCGACGTGGGCGGCCTTTCCTGGCCACTCCCACGCCACTTCCAAGTTCAGCTGCGGTCTACAGAAGAGACGGAGCAGAAGACCGCGCCAGGGCCCCTGCGCGCAGGGGAGGAAGCGGCCGAGACCTGCTCTCCAGAGCCGGACGCCGAGGGATGCACGTTGTACGGAGAGCAGAGCCCTGCCCGGTCGCCCAGCCGAGCGAAACTTGGCTTTAAGAGAAGGAAACACACCGGTACAGGCCTCCAGAAGCAGCGTTAAACCTCAGCTTGAGGAAGCTGGAGGTACGGAATGCCAAACCGGTGTAGGTAGACCAGAAGGCTGGTTTGTTCTAGGAGGTCCTGCTAGAGGTGGATGTGTCCCCTTTCTAAGCAACAGCCTGTGTGCCTTTACCTATAGGACAGGGATGTGCCACCCACCTTCCAGGCTGCAAGGGCTCCAGCTGGGCGGGGTGGGGCGTGGTGCCTGGGGTGAACATGCTAGCACATGCTACTCTGCTCCTTGGGCTCTGAGTTCTGGAAACTTCATACGGTGGGCTCTTGGAAGAGGAGGGAAGACAGACTCTTCCGGAAGAAGTAGCTGGGGGAAGAGCTTATCTGATCTGAGGACATGAGGCCCGTACGCATTGCTCCCCTCCAGCTGTGGAAACCCCATGGGGTGGGCACTATCGTCACCCCTACTGGGGGAAGGTGGCTTGGGGGCCACGTGGGTGACTCACCCACGTGTACAGACTTAGTCTTTGGAAGTGGCAGCCAGAGAGTCCCCGGGACACATGTGTGGCCACACCAGGCCCCGACCAGCAGCCCTGGGTCCCAGCAGCCCTGGGTCCCAGCAGCCCTGCTGGGAGCGACGTGGCTGCGGCTGCCCCCAGCACGATGGAGGCATGGGCGAAGCCAGAGCTGGTGCCAGAACACTCACTTTGGGGCCGGTAGACTCTTGCCTTCTCTGCCTCTTCCTTGGAAGTGTGGAGAACCAGCCGGTATTTCTTTAAAGTGCAGCTGGGCCCTTGAACATTCAGGGTCATCTGGGACAGACTCTTGATCTCTGGGCAAAAAGACAAAGTAAAAGGTGGAGGGGCCTCTGCAGGCCAGCGCTCCAGAGGTGGAGGGAGGCGCGGTAAGGCCCGCGGTTGGGGCTTGTGGATCGGAGCGCTGGGGACCTCGGGGCTCCCGCTCTGGCCCGGGCCTGCCGTAGGTCTCGGCTACCTGCTCCCCGCGTGGCCACAGGCAACCGGCCAGCCTTGGGGTCCGCTTTGAGTTAGGACAGCACTCACCCCACGCGGTTGGGGGGAGTGCACGGCCCCCGCAAACACCAAGAATAGGGCCTGGCACGGCCAGTTCCGTGTGGGTTCCCCTCCAGCCTTGGTGAGAACCAGGGCACCCCTTTATACCGCCAAGACCTAGAACGTTGGCCCCGACCTCAGGTGAGGACCAGACCCAAGACTGCTTTTGTGTAAGGCAGGCAGGGATCCGGCCCCAGGTCACGAGAGGGTTTTTAGGGAGATGCTCGCATACCCCTCGTGTGTGTTCACTTAGACTCAACTACTTCGTGAAGCCATTTTACAGATAGGGAGAATGAGACCAGGGAAGCTAACACGCTCAAGTCTGTGGCCAGGAAATAGCAGTTTGTTATCCAGTATCAGGACCCACGGGGCCAGGTGGCCTCTTTCTTCCTCGCTACAAACTTCAAGCCTCTGGCAAGTCAAGACTAGGCACAGGGCGTCTGGGTGGCTCAGTTAAGCGTCCTGCTTGGGCTCAGGTCACGATCTCCTGGTTCGTGAGTTCAAGCCCCGTGTCGGGCTCTACGTGGATGTCTCAGGGCCTGGAGCCTGTTACAGATTCTGTGTCTCCCTCTCTCTCTCTCTCTGCCCCTTCCCTGCTTGTGCCCTCGCTCTCAAGAACAAACATTAAAAGAGAGACAGACAGACACGGTTTAGGCTCAGAGGGGGACCTCAACCTAGAATCTGCGTTTGCTGAGGGCTGTGGCAATGAAACCCCAGGGAAAGCTGGGTGCCATGAAGCAAAGGTGGCAGGGGTCCCAGGACAGCGAGAGGCCAGTTCTTACCCTCGGGAAAGAACACCTTCGTGGTCTTCTTATCCATGCTCTGGCCCTTGTCGGTAGGGCTGCAGTTCACAAGCAGGATGGCGCCCCAGCCACTGGGTCCCCAGACCCAGTTTTTCTGCAAACGTAACAGGAATGCTGATTCAGGAGGAAGCCGGGTAAATCCTGCTTCCCAGACATGCCCCCCACACATCAGGAGCAGAGCCAAGACTTTCTCCAGGGGGACAGGGACCTCTTTGCCAACGCAAGTGCCTAATAGGAGAGGGTGAGGTCAGGGGAGTGAGTCGAGAGGGAGGGAGGAAGCTGGATGTGGGTCACAGCTCCCTGCCTGGTCTCAGTGCCAGGGGAGCAGGGATACAGGCAAACGAGAGGAGACCCGTCCCGTGCAGAGGGGCCGGTCCCAGGTAACCGCACAACCAGGCTAGGATGGGGGGCCAGCGTCCCCAGACGTTTTCGTTTTGGGGGCAGAGCTAGAAATGGACGGGATCAGCTCTGACTATATTGCAGGAACGGGACTTCAGAGGCATTAGGAAATCCAGAGAGAGTCTGGGGGCCCACGCCCTTCCCCCGGCAGCCTCACCTTAGCCTGCTTGTCACTGGCCACCTCGACTTGCCCGCTGCGGTAGATGTCCACGTCTAGGGAGACCACTGAAACGAGAGGGAAGTTCACCACCACCCCCTAGACCTGCCGGATGGAGCCTCGAGGCGGTAGGTGATCCCAGCGCTGCCTGAAGCTGGCGCCAGGGGTCAGGGATGCCCCACCTTCCGGGCATGCCGCCAGCTTCGAAGAAGAAAGCTCCTCAGAGGCCGACCGCCTCCCGTGAGCAAGCCTGGAGAGGACCGGTATCTGGGCGTCTCCCCCAACCTCCCGGCAACCCCCAGAACGATTCCACCCTGGTCCTGATGCGATCTCACACCACTTGGCCTCTACCCAGGTGACGCCTACCTAGAGGGCCCGCTCTCCAGCCTTCTGGAAAGCTCTTGACACTCTCAGACTTAGGAAAGGCTCCATACGTGGCGATTCCAAGCCTCTCAGAACTTAAAGATCCAGGCTCTGCCCAAAGATCACCACCGAGGCTCGTACAGTTTCTGCGTTCTCCACCTTGTACGCCTCCCGCCACACACTGGCCACCGTGTGCCTTTACCCTGGCTGTTTTTATTCATAGCTCCCATCTGATGTGCTAGGTCCCGACCGGAACGTCAGGGCCACGAAAACAGACCACGATGGCCGCATACACTTAGCGCCTGGTATGGATGCTCAGGGACCAGACACTATGAACCTCGTCATCTTCAGTCTTAGGGAAGAGCGTGTGAGCGTGTGCATACACAACTACCCCCCCCCCCCCGCCCCAACAAGGGGTGAAGACGGAAGTAAAAGGCACATCCTGCCCGATGGTAGAAATGCCATAGGAAACGGGAGCAGGTGGAGGGATAGGCTTTAGTTTTAGGTCATCAGAGGAGTCTCCCAAATTGAAACGTGAACAGAGGCCTGAAGGAGGCATAAAAGTGATCAGTGTCCATATTTAGGGAAAAGCAATTAGAAGAGGAAGTGCCAAGTGGCAAGGTCAAAAGTCAAGCGGCCAGGGTGCTCTGGGCACCCACAAGACCTGGGTGGGAGGGAGGCCAGCTCTGACCCGGGTATGCAGAAGCAACAGAAGGCTTTGATCCACGGAGACCTTATCAGATAGCCTTCCGGAGACGCACCGCTCTGGGGGCCAGGTCAGGAGTGGACCTGTAGAATGGCAAGGATGAGGCAGGGAACCCACGCAGGGACCCAAGCAAGAGGGGGGTGGCTTGGACCAGCCAACAACATCCAAGTGGCCTGTGGCCGGATTCCAGCCAGCTTTGAGGAAACGGCAGCAAGGTACGGGGATTGACGTGGGCACAGGGGAGAAGGAAGGGGGACATCCAGGGTTGGGGCCTGACCAGCTAGAAGCACGGACCACGGTCCACGGTGATGGGAAGACCGTCAGCAAGGTAGGCACTGGAGGGAGAGAGAACGAGTTGAGTTGGGGTCCTCCCACTCCGCCATCTTCCCCGGAAGTAGAATCAGTTCCATTTGGGGTAGATTAAGTTGGAGACCTTGGTTAGACACTCAGGAAGGAACACTGGGTCAGCAGATACAGGGGTCAAGTTGGCGGGAGATGCCTGGCCGGAGGAGTTTGGGGGGGGGGGGGGAGTCCTGACCGCAGAGCCACGTGACCTGCTGCCTGAGCCTGAGGCACTCCCACCAGGCTGGGGTGGGCGGCTGGGTGATAAAGGATCCAGCAAACAGGACCCGAGAAGGAACAGCCGGCTGGGTAGGAAGGAAACAGAGGGCAGGGTCCCCGAAAAGGTTTCAAGTACAAAGTGTCAAAGGGTAACCGGTTGTATTAAGGCTGCTGTCAGGTCAAGGCAGGGGAAGACAGAGCAGACTATTGGGCTTAGTGAAGCAGAGGTCGTTCAGGTCCTTCCTAAGGGCAGTGGGGGGGTCGGACTTGACAAAGACAGACAGGGGGTGCAGAGTTAGGGGAGTGGAGCTCGAAGAGGACACAGAATCAGATCTCAGAGAGCACAGGTTAGTTACATCTTGTTTCTTAAGGAGAATAGGCATCACAGCCTGCTCCCATTAAATGAATGGATGGGATGGGCGGGGCGCCTGGGTGGCTCAGTCGGTGAAGCATCCGACTTCAGCTCAGGTCATGACCTTGAGGTTCAGGAGTTCGAGCCCCACGTCGGGCTCTGTGCCGACAGCTCAGAGCCTGGAGCCTGCTTTGGATTCTGGGTCTCCCTCTTTCTTCGCCCCTCCCCTGCTGGTGCTCAGTCTCTCCCTCTCTCTCACAAATAGATATTTAAAAAAAAAAAAAGGGGGGGGGGTAGCATAGCTTGTTCTGGAATGATCCAGAAGAGTGGAGAAAGGGGAGTGGCTTCCTATGGCAGCAAGTTGCTGAAGGAAGGTTCTGAATGAGAGGGGGAAGGATCGAATGTGAGCATTAACCAATCACCAGACCTACCACCAGTGGTACCTGGGGAGGTGGGAGGCAGGCGCCGGCCACGAGTAGGTATGGAAAACGAGGAAGCCCAGGGAAACCCCCAGGTCTGCTCTCCGAGAACGAGGTCAGCAGTGACTGAGCTCTGAGGGACCGTGCGAACAGGCATGTCGAGTGAACCCCTCCAGGACCCACGGGAGACACCTTGTTGCCGGGAGAGCCCCGCTGCTCCCTGTCTGGGGTGGGAACATACTCACCAATGCCAGTGAGGCAGAGCACAGCCGTGGCCACTGGGACTTCCCCATCAGGCAGATAGTAGGAGACCAGAACCTGTGGAGACAGCAGCCAGAACCCACGGGAGGGGAGGGGACAGGAACAGGACTTCGGCTAAGTACCCAAGTCCAGCCACTCGACTTTGCTCTCCTTACAGCTTCTGACATCTGGGAGCTGGGGCAGGGTCACGGTCCCGTCTAAAACCTGCCACGACCCCACCAGGCACTTCCACACGGCGGCCCCACCACACCCCATGCAGGTGGGCTCTACCCCAAGGTCAGAGAGACCAAGGCACTCGGCCCTACATCGCTCCACTAAGAAGGGGCAGCACAAGGTTGAAGTTCCAGGCAACCTGGCTCCAGAGGTCAAGATTTAGGGGATACTCCCCGTCCTCCCCACTTTCCACCCACATGCCTAGTAGCAGTGGGCCAGCATCCCCCAACCGTCAAACTATTCACTCAAAAGGAAGCAGGACACCCAGGGTGGGGACTGGAATCGGAACTTGGTCTTTCCCACGTCCTGCACCAGACTGTTTCCGGGGGGGCCTTTCTACTTTAGACAAAGACCTGCCCTTTGGCCACCGGTGGCCTGGGCCACAGAGCTTCGTGACAAACCAGAGAACGAACCAGTAGCTGGGGCCATGCTTTCGTGCCTGTGACCCATCACCTGTTCCCAAATGGAAATTTAGGTCCTCCAAGGTCTAGCGTCTCCCCAGCGGGCCACTCCTGATGGTTCTGGAGGCTGAGCCCCGGGCAGAGAACGCTTCTCAGGTCCTCCGGGCTCAGCCAGGATAGATCGCGGCCCTGGAGGTCACCTGTGAGCCATGCTGCGCTCAAGCATGCCACCTGCTTCCTAGGGAGTCGCCAGCCCTGGGCACAGAGCACGGAAGCGGGTGTGTACCACCCTCCTGTCATCTGTCAATTACCAGCGGACCACTCCAGCAGGTTCTGCTGGCCAAGCGCCCTAGTCCTGAGCGGGCCTCACCTGTGTTCTCACCCTCACCTCACATTGGAGTCACTTGGAGGGAACTGTGACCCACAGAAGCCAGGGGCTCTCCCCAGAGGCTGACTTAATTGGCAGGGGGTGTGGTCTGGGTGGGGTTTCCAATCACCCTGCAGTGCCATCAGCTGCCGTCCCAGACCCACGGCCAGTGCCAAATCTGTGAGGAGCCTGCCCTACAAGGAACTGATCCCCCCCCCACCTGACACCACTGGGGCATTAGGGAGACAGCACGCCCAGGAGAAAGAGCACGGTCTTGGGCTCACATTCTAGATCTGCCCCACTCGGGTTCTGTCATGTAGGTCGAGAGCAGTCCTTCTGTGCCTCAGTTTCCTCGTGTGGAAGGGGGGGGCAGGCCGACCTCTCGAAACGTGATTCAAGATACCCATTACACATCATGCACTTAACACACATTAGCTCTTACGTTCCACTAAGATCTGCACACCCAGAAGAGCAGCCTTAGCCAGAAAGCCCATCTGAGTTTTGCTGCTAGAACCTTTGAGCCGGACTTTAAAAGCAGCTAGCTGGGAAGCTAGCCGGGTGTCTGGTCAGGAGCACACAGGGTGGAGACAGACGTGCTTGAGCTTGAATCCCGGTTCTGCGGGTCACTGGCTTGGGCAGGGTGCTTCCTCACACCCAGTGAGTCTGTTTGCCTGTCTGTATAATGGGGTCACCGAGGGCCCACCTCGCAGGTTTGGCACAGGCATCGAATGTCATGCCGAACACCTGCACTGCGTTTGTCACGGACTCCGGGCCCAGGAAACACCAGCTTTCAGGAGGGAGACCCCCGGTGGGGGGGGGGGGGCTGTGTCAGCTCCCTCCCCTGGGAGATTCCCCTCCCCCGCCTCCCACCCCCAGACTTACCTTGTCACCATCGGGGGCAGAGCTGGGGGAGATCATGTTCACCAGGACATCCATGGGATCAGACAGAGGCCACCGGGTCGTGGCCGTCTCCTCCTTGGTCATTAACGGGGACGTGTTGTGGATGTCAACCAAGACCCCCGGAGAGCCACTGATGGTAAATGACTTGCATTTCTCCGGGGCACACCTGCTGGGCCCGACCAGGAGACAGACTCTAGGGCATAAGAACCTCAGGGGACGGCCCCTCACCCTCTCTCTCCTTAGGGCACCTTTGTGGTCCTCACACAACTTCAGCCCCACTCCCACCGCCCCCCACTGCAAGGAGCCCTGTTCTCCCTCCCACGGAGGCTCTAGTCTGGATCCCACCCTCCCACGGAGGCTCCAGAAGTTACCAAAGCTGCATCTTATTTATAAACCCATGGAGGGAGGAGCGGCTTAAGCTGGAAGGGATCCCTACAGGGGAAGAAACATGACCTAGTCCTGGGGATGGGGTGGGGAGGCCACCCCTAACTAAGTCACCGCCCCCAACTAAGGCTCCAGTTCACAGGAGCCCCCTCACTCAATCCTTATGGCCTCCTGGAGAGCCAGCCCCACCCCTGTTTCACGGGCAAGAGGACAGAAGAGGCAAGGTGTTTGTTTCGCTAAGGTCCCACAGCCCACACGGGGCAGACGCAGGAATGGGGTCAGAACCCCGCAGCGTCAGGACCGGGGGGGCCCTTCGACACCCACACCTGGCTCCCTGAGATGAGGCAGGACCCGAAGACGCAGGGAAGGGAGGTGACCCCCGACCCCCACGCAGCCTAGGGCCAACCCCAGCGTGGGACGGGGTGGGCGGGGAGCGGGGGGGGGGGGGGGGGGCAGGCACCAGCCTCCCTGCTCAGACCCACCCCCAGAGCCAGTTCCTCACCCACTGAGATCCAAGCAGATGTCCACACCCAGCACACAGAGGGCATGGACGGGGCCATCCAGGGACAGGTGGACGAGGCTCTGGAAGGACATGCCAAAGGCCTCCAAGGTGGCCGCCCGTTCGACAACCCTCCCTCAACACAGCGGCCTCAGATAACCCCGGGGTCTCCCCCCACCCCCTGCCCTCCCCTCTTAAGGGCTCAGGGCCTCTCCGGCCCACCCCCTCCCCCCCACCCCTGCCTTGTTAAGGCTTCAGCAGCTGCCCAGGTGTGACTGATTTGCTCCACTGGGACTTGCCGATGGGGGGTGGGGGTGGGGTGGGGTCTGAGCCCCGTCAGGCAGCCAGTTCCCACAGATCCAGGGCATCTGCGGCTGGCTGCTCAGGTCTCTGGCCTTCAGCTGGGAGCAAGGGGGGCGCTGGGAGGCTGGCGTGGGGTGTGGGGGGGGTGGGCAGGCTGGCAGCGCGTGGCGACATCGCCCGGCTCTGGGGCCTCTCGGGCGTGTGTCTGTCCTGGCAAACGAGGAGCGGAGCCTGGCCAAGCGCTGGACCAGCGTTTCCCAGGCCACACGCTGGTTGCAAAAATGATCGGGGGAGGCTTGTTAACGTTCTAGATGCCTGGGCCCGGCAGGTCTGGGGTGCGGCCCATCCCCAGGTGGTGAGGGGGCGGCGGCGGCAGGGGGGGGCGGCGCTCCTTGTCCACAGCGGTGTCAGCCGCTCCCAGAGGGAACACAGCGAGGGCCTGGATCGCACGCGCGAGTGGAGGGGCCCCTGTGGAGCCCAGGTCGCCAGCCGCTCTCCATCTTCCCTGAGCTCACTGGACAAAGAGCTCCTCCCCCGGCCCAAGGGACTCACCAGCTGACGTGAAAGTTGTGTGTTCGTTCCACGTTTGACGTTTCATGTTACGGGTTATTTTTTTTTTTAACATTTATTTTTGAGACAGAGAGAGACAGAGCATGAACAGGGGAGGGTCAGAGAGAGGGAGACACAGAATCTGAAACAGACTCCGGGCTCTGAGCCGTCAGCACAGAGCCCGACGCGGGGCTCGAACTCACGGACCGCGAGATCATGACCTGAGCCGAAGTCGGCTGCTTAACCAACTGAGCCACCCAGGTGCCCCTGTTACGGGTTATTCTTAAACAGCTACCTCGTTCACACGGGCCCGAGTTCAAAGAGGCTTGCAACAGAGGGTGCCTCCTGCGCGGGACCAAGCGCACATGTGTCCGTATCCTCCCCCTCCCTCTTATTTTTATGTAAACGGCAGTGGGTGCTCCGCAGGGTCCGTATCCCGCTGTTTGCACTGGATGGTGGAACTCGGAGGGAAGCGCTTCCTAGCAGCACGTGAAAAGCATCCTCACCCTTGCTCGTGGCTCCGTAGTACTCCGAGCAGGGCCACACCGTTCTCTGCAGACGTATTTGGGTTCGGGCTTTTGCCCTGACGCACAACACTGTGATGCGTGACCCGTGTGTCACAGCCCAGGGGGCGCAGGCCGGGTCCTGAGTGGAGACTGCTCGGTCAGCCAGGCTTGTTAGATTCAGGACTGAGAAGGAGAAACCTCCCTCTTTGGAAGCCGGAAGCTTGCAGCGTAGCTCTCAGGGGTGGCTTTGTTTAGGGGGGCTCTCGGAGGCAGCGGGTGGGCCAGGAAGACCCCCCCAAGGCTCTTCTGGTTGGGCTGAAAGCGGCAAAGTTAAACAGGCAGGGTGTGCGCGGCCCGTGTATGCACTCACCCCCACCCACGCACCTCCCCGCCCGTCTGCTCACACACACACGCTGGCCGGGAGGGGGGCTGGAGGGAGGGGGTGGTCGGACGAGGGAGGGGTCGCTGAGGGCTGGGCTCTGGGTTCTGGAGCCAGACAGCCTGGGAGCTCTGCCCTCCTCGCTGCCCTGGGGTAGCCCAGCCTTGTGCGGGGGTTCTGAGCACCGTGAGGACGAGCGCTCCCGGCCTGGAGGATGGAGACCCCTCTGGGCATGGAAGGGGCTCGGAGAGATCTAGAGTGGACCCTGCTTCCTCTCCAGGGGCTCCCTGTTCACCACTGAATCTCCAGCACCCGCAGAAGCGTCCTGGACATAGCAGGTGCTCAATAAATTCTTGCGATGTGCACGACTGCATGACCCCTGCGGCCCTCGAGAAGATAACCGAGTGGGCTTCTGACCAAACCGAGCCTAGTTTACCTGGACTCCCACGGCTCCCTATACGCTTGCTCAGTGTAGACGGTCTAGGTGTCAGCTGCCAGCTGCTCACAGCAGCCCCCACCCCCGAAATCGTCCACGCCAGGGCCCAAGGCCGTGTCCCCTCTCTGGGGGGAGCTTCCTCCAATGGGAGGGGGGACAAAGGGCAGGCTGCTTGTCTTAATTCAGGCCAACCCCGAGGGCCTCTCCCAGCCCCAGAGCATCTCGTGTTTTACCCCCAATCTTTGTGGCCACCACATCCCTGTGCATTGGCTCCTGCTGCCCCCGCCCCCTCCCTCCCCTGTCCCCTGTGGTTCCTGAGGGCACCCCCTCCCGGTCCCCATCCACCACCTGCGGGCACATCTCCCTCTCCGAATCCGTTTCCGGAAACCAGACGTAAAACCGGGCCCCGGACAATTTCAACGCAGAAGTTCAAAAGCCGAACCCCACACAAAAGGAAGCCCTCCGCCGTGGTTTTACAAGATGAAATCTGCCCCCACAAAGAAGAAATGATAATCACGTGCCGTGATGGAGGCCCTGGCTGACACCACGGTGGTGATCGTTCTGCTGTATATATCAAATCAACACGTTGCACACCTTAGCCTTACACAAAGTTACGTGTCCGTTAGCTCTCAATTTTTCCAAAGCGAAGTCTTGTCCCTTTCCCGTCAGGGTTTAACGCAGGCGCAGAGCTGCAAGCTGTGGGCAAGGGATGCCCCGCTTCTCTCCGCCTCTTCCGCCTCCGCCTCCGGAAACAGCAGTTCCTAACCTGCGGGAGGTTAACACGGCCCCCAAAAGATGTCAGGTCCTAATCCCCGGAGTCTGTGACCACGAGACTTTGAGATGGGGAGATTGTTCCTGGCTCTTCTGGGAGGACCCCAAATGCAATAAGTGTGTTTGTAAGAGAGAGGCAGGGGGAGATTCGACGCACGCAGAAAAGAAGGCAGGCTGACCACGGGCAGGGACCGGAAGCATGCTAGAGGCCACCAGGAGCCAGACAAGGAACTGACTCCTCCCAGAGCCCCCGGAGGGGACACGGCCCTGCCCACCCCTTGATTTCAGCCCGGTGAGACCGATTTTCGACCCCGGGCCTCCAGACCCGTGAGGATAAATTTCTGTGGTCTTAAGACGCCCAGTTTGTGGTAATGGGTTACAGCAGCCGCAGGAAAGTAGCTGGGGGAGGGAGGGGAGACGGCCCGAAAGTTCTGGCTTCCCGGGTACTGCCCTAGGACGGTTCCGTGCTCTGTGGGGCCGGCAGGACTCCCAGCCGGTGCCTTCTCTCACGTGGGCTTCCCTGGTCCTTCGCAGAGGTTCTCACCCCCCAAGGGTGGCCGGGGGACGCTCCCCTGCACCTGTCTTGGTGCCAAGGTCTGCTTCAGCCACCTGCTTGTCCCTCGGTCCTTCTGCAGCCCCAGCAATGCAGCCAAACATTTCCCTTCCGTCTGCTGAGGTGGGTGGCAGCTCCAGGCTGCTCTAAGGTGTGGGGACAACCTCATACGGGACTCCCCCTTGTGCACGGTCCTCTTTCTGGTCCACAGAAAACACGTGCATTTTTGCCCCAGCCATTCTGGAGGGGAAGCAGCTGACTCTTGTCAGAGGAGCACATTTTGACCCGGGTGTTTTTGGGGTCCCTTTCCGCATAGTCTGAGGGAAGAGGCTTTGGACGCCCTCCTCTTCCACCGTCACACGTCCGCCACGAGCACATGAAAACTCGCGTTTTCTTAGTATCTCGGACGCTAAGGAGCCAAAGACCTGGCCTTAATTTTTATTTATTTTATTATTATTTTTAAGCTCATTCATTTATTTTTGAGAGACAGAGAGTTGGGGAAGGGGCAGAGCGAAAGGGAGAGACAGAGAATCCCAAACAGGCCCTGTGCCGTCAGCTCAGAGCCCGATGCGAGGCTCGAACTCCTGAACCGCGAGACGACGGCCCCGCAGGGCACAGCGGAAGGAAGCAAGCCGCTGCCTTGGAAGGCGGCCACGCCCAGGGGGCCAAAATGTCCCTAAGAGCTCTCGCGATGCCACACTGCAGGGGATCAGAGTGTCCGGCCGGGAGCTTCGGAAGGAAAGGATGGGCGGGGGGGGGGATGGGCTCAGGGCACAGGATGGGGGGGGGGGATGGGCTCAGGGCACAGGATGGGGGGGGGGATGGGCTCAGGGCACAGGATGGGGGGGGGATGGGCTCAGGGCACAGGATGGGGGGGGGATGGGCTCAGGGCACAGGATGGGGGGGGGATGGGCTCAGGGCACAGGATGGGGGGGGGGATGGGCTCAGGGCACAGGATGGGGGGGGATGGGCTCAGGGCACAGGATGGGGGGGGATGGGCTCAGGGCACAGGATGGGGGGGGGATGGGCTCAGGGCACAGGATGGGGGGGGGGATGGGCTCAGGGCACAGGATGGGGGGGGGGATGGGCTCAGGGCACCATGTTCCACCACTTGAAGGAGAAGGGCCGCCGGCGCACGTTGGTGCCGCAGTGCACCTCCCCGTGCCGCAGGTGGTACGCGTAGAAGTCGTCGATGAAGGTGCAGCGGAGGCCCAGCGGCTCCAGCAGGGACCGCACCTTCTCCTCCAGGCAGCATTGGCCGTCGATGATGGGCCCGAAGGGCTTGGGGATGCCCAGGTGCTTCCCCAGCACCAGCATGTTCACCTGCAAAGACGCGGGGTCCCCGGGTCAGGGGCGACGGCGTGCAGCCCGCCATCACCCTCCGAGGGGCCCCCTTTTCTTCTGACCTTCAGCAACAGCAGCCCCACTTCGCAGAGGGGGAAACTGAGGCCCAGGCCTCATACCCAAGGCTGGCAGACTCCAGGACCGGTGCTCTCGCCCATCTGCCACCTTCCGGAAAACTCTCTGCGACTCAAGGGCCAGCTCAAATGCCACCCGCTTTGGGAAGCCGCCCGCGAGTCCCTGAACTGCGGCACTCGGTGCTCCCCCTCTGTGCTCCCACAGCGGCCGGCATGGCGCCCGGCATAACAAAGGCACTTGGGAAATACCTGTCGAACGGACGCATAAATGACCACCTCTTTGGTAGCGCTCTCTGTATATTGCAGTTTATGGAAATGACTGTTTCCTCCACTATCTTGGGAGGTGAGACAGGACAAAGGTGTTGACTCCAGGCCAACAGAGGTTCGACTCCCAGCCCTGTTACTCAATAGCTGTGTGACCTTGGGCAAGTCACTTTCCCTCTCTGAGACGCAGCAGCAAAAGGAGCCCAAACACACTGCCGCTGCCGTGACAATCAGACGTCAGGCTCACGGGGCACCGTGCTGGCACGGAGCAGGTGCAGAGTCGGTCTCCAGGGCTCAGGAGTCGTGGAAAGGCATCTCACTCCTTGGCACCACTCAGACACAGCCCGTGCTGGGGGTCTCGCACTCTGAGTTTCTCTGCCTGTTCCACACCCACGCCCTCCCCGCTCCCACCGTGGGCTCCCGGGGCGGGGGGGGAATCACGACTCTTGCTCGGGGCCTCGAACAGCGAAGGCACCCACGGTCGCCGGTCTCACTTCATTTGCGATGCCTCGCCCCCCGGCTGGTGGCATCCACCCTCTTTCCTGCCTGGGGAACCTGGCTGGAGTGACAGGCAGAAACAAATGCTCGGGGCCAAGGGCTTTTATTCAAGGTGCCCCTTCCTGCCTTGTTGGTTTAGCCACGGAACCTCTTCTTCTAAATAAAATCTTCTGTAGTACCTCAATGCCTAAGACGGAAAAAAATCCCAACCGCTGCCTTGGAACCCCAGGGACCTGGGGAAACCAGTCTGACGTCCACTGTGCCCGGACTGGCCCAGCCCCAGCAGGACAGGGTAGCTGAGGGCCCCAGCTGGGGTTTCTGCCCGGCCCTCGGGTATCCTTTGGAGAGACAGAGGAAGGGCACGGGGATAGTAGAAATACTGTGGATGGCTTTAAGACGGTCTTGGGGTGGGCGAGGAGGGGGTCACAGTTAAAAGTTCTTGACCAGGGTGGGATCCCCCCCGCCCCGAGTTCACCCGTCAGAGGAGTGAATCCGCCCAGCCCAGGCAGTGCTAGCCTCACGGCCTGCCCGGACCACCCAGTCTGAAATGGTGCCCCCGACTTTTCCCCTTCCCAATGGGACTTGAAACGGAGAGCAGCTTGTAAGTTGCCTGCTCAAGGGCACACCTACACCGGCCCCCCGCCCCCCTGCCCCCGCCGGGAAATCCGTAGCCGGCAGTGCCTCGGGGGTCAGGGTGTGGGCTCTGCAGCCAGACCCCTGGTTCGAATTCCAGCTGTGTGTCCTTGTGCCGGAGGCCCGACCTCTCTGTGCCTCATCTGTGAAGCGGGAGCCCCACACCGTCATGGCTGTGAGACGCCCAGAGCCGCCCTGGGAGCGGCACACGGCCACGCCAGCCCCGAGCGGACAGCCAAGCCCCCTGGACCCACACCCGGGGGTCCTGACTTGAGGCCACTGGCAGAGGCGAGCCCAGCCAAAGCCCCCCTCCTCACCATGTTTGGGAAATAGGCTTCGGCCTTGAGTCTCCCTTGGAGGTCATCCTGGAGCTTGAAGAGCTGGGGGATGTCCACGATGTCCCGCTCGGTCAAGCCCAGCTCCCGCTTTAGCACCTCCCGGTTCCAGTCGATGCATTTCTAGGGGGGCGGGGGGGGCCGACTCAGGCAGGGGTGGGGCGGGCAACGAGGGGGTGGAGGGGTGGTGAGGGGGCGGTGGGCACGGCGGGGTGGGGAGTGAAGGAGGGGTGGGGACCGCCACGGAGGAGGACAGTCTGGGGCTGAGGCCTGGCCAAGGGGAGGACTAGGGACGAGGTCGGGGAGGCAGTGATGGGCCCCTCCTTTTCGTCACTCCCTTCCTGCTCTGCTCTGCTCAGTCCCTCTGCCTCCTGCTTCGGCTTGTGCGTCCCTGTCTTTCCGGTCACTCTAGCACTTGGCCTCTCTCCTGCCTCTGTCCCTGTTTCTGAGAGCTCCCCCCCCCCGCCCCCGTCTTTCTCTGGTTCCAGCTTTCCCGATTTTGCTTCCCCTCTTTTCCCTGCATCACTCGTGTGTGTTCCTGCAGTGGTGACTGAAGTCTCTCTCTCTCTGTCCCCCACACATTTACCCGAATCCCGGAGCCACCTGCCACCAAGCCTACAGGCAGCTGGTGGAAGGCTCCGCCCTTGTGCCTCTGAGGGTAGGGAAGGTGGTGGGGGCGGGTGGGTAGGTCTGCCCGGACTGTGGCGTCTCCGGCACCCAGGCTGCTACCTGCACGTACGAATTATCTTCTCTCAATTTCTCGTTGGACAGAACGTCCTTTATTTTCTGTTTTTTTTCTGGCATGGAGAAAAAGAAAAAACAAAAGCAGGTGAACTCGGAGGTCAATTTCCGTCCTCCTGGTGGGCACGGTGGGGACTCAGTTTTCCCATCTACAAAATGGGGGCGGCTAGAATTCCTAACAGGTAGGTTTGTTGTGCGCAGCCGGGAGGCACGCGCCTTAACGAACGTATTTTCTCAGCGCGACTTCTCCTTAAAGGTGTGGCTCTCACCCCCTTAAATTATCTCCAAAAAATTCCCATCCAGCGAACGGCAAACAGAGGTCTCACCGTTGCCTGATGCAACACGACATACTACGGACACGACGTAAAAACTCTCAGCCGTGACTTACTGACGACCTCTGACACCAGCCCCTATCTGTGGACTTTGAGATTACCTCCAGCCAGACTGAACTTTCATGTGGGTCCTCAAACACATTTCACTTTCTCCTGCCTCTGAGCCTTCGCATTGACGGTTCCCTCTGTCTGAGCTACCTCTCTTCCTCTCATCCCGCCACCCCACTGGGTGAACTCCTGCTCATTCGTCATGCTCCTGCCTGCTCCTTGCCTCCTCCAGGAAGTCTCCCTCGGACTCCTCCCAGATACCCTCCAGCCCCCGTGCTGCGGCTGTTTTCCTGACTCGCTTTCCCAGGACTGCGGGCCGTTGCAGCAACAGCAGGGAGCTCGTCTGCCCTGTTCACACAGCACCCCTGGCCCGGAGCACAGTGTCTGGCGCACAGCGGGTGCTCAGAGGACAGGCGTTCTAGGTGCCCCCACCTGGCAACAGGAGGCCACGCGAAGGCAGAGAAAGGACCCCGGGTGGAAACGCAAGGCCCAGCCAACTTACTCTTGACCCCTTCAAATAGCAGAGCCTCGCCGTGGCCCTCCTTCAGCTGCTCCTGGAACAGCCTGTAGCAGGACCTGGGGCTGGCGAGGAGCAGCCGGAAGCCCTGGAGGCATGAAACGCTGGGGTCAGAGGTCAGCTTTGCCCCTGGGGCTCCCAGAAGGGCGGGCTTGGACCCAGGCTGGCCCCCTCCTGGGGTTGAGGGAAAGCTAGTCCGGCACGTGAGGCCAGGCGCCCCCCCCCCCCATCCCAGGCAAAGCACGGAGCAAAACCTGGGAGCCCAGGGCGGAGGTGTGTGCCTTCCTCCAGGCAGCCCCCCACATTGCACCTTGTGCACCGGGACGAAGCTCAGGAACTCGTCCACGTGGCCCACAAACAGCCAGTCGGAGTAGAGCTTCACGGGCGCCTGCACCTGCTGGGCACTGAGGAAGTCCTGCAAGGCCTGGTGCATCTCCTGGCTCTCGTTGCTGCCGACACAGGATGAAGGGGGCGTTATGGGGGGCAGGGGGCAACAGGGAGATCTCCGAGGGCCTGGAGGCTGGGCAAAGGGGTCGGGGGTCTTCTTCAGCTAGGGAAGGGATTCAGAAGCCTGGACGCCTTTAACTGTCTCCTCAAACACTGGGGGACTTTACGAATTGCCATCCCGGTTGTGTTGGGGGAAACTGAGGCACCGAGTCAGTACGGCAAATAAGACCAGAGCTTAGCCTCGGGAAGCAAAACCCACTGGCTCAGCCCAGATGCTGGCGTTGTGGGTAAACATGGCTCACAGCTCCGTGGAGAGCCGGTCCCGTCTGAGCGAATGATCTCTGATTAGCTGTGTGGCCTTGGGGACATTCCTTCACCTCTCTGGGCTTCAGTTTCCTCCTCGCTCTGGCCTCCATGGTCCTTCCTGATCTAGTCCTTTGCTCTCTCTCAATCTGCTCTAGCCCCTCTGGCCTTCTTGAACACACCCAGTTCAGTCCTGCCTCAGGGCCTTGGCACATGCTCTTTCGGCTGCCAGGAGCCCTCTGTCCCAGATCTCCACGCAGCCATGTCCTTACTGTCGTCAGGCCTTCGCTCAAGAGCTGCCTTCTCAGCGAGGCCTTCCCCGACGACCCCCACAGTTCCCAAGTCCCTGGAGTCTGTCGAGGCCCTGGGGTCGGAAGCAAGTAGGGAGGGCTTCCACCGTGGCCCTGGGGCCACCCCTCGCCGCCCCTCCCCTCCTCACCTGGGGTAGCAGCTGCTCCCAATGAGGATCCTGCCCAGAGGGTATTTCTTCCTCCCAACCTTGACCGGGGGGCTCACTTCCAGATTTCCAAAGGAGTCGAGGTCAGAAACCTCTCCTGTTTGGGGCCCTCGAGTCACGTAGCCAAAATCAGGACCCTGGGATGGGAGAAGCATGTACGAAGCGTTAGAGAACACGGTCCCCGCGTGAGGAGAGGGCGGGAGCCGAGTCACGGGAAGGATTCGGGAACGGTCAGCGGCCGGTACAGCCCAGGCACCGCTGTCGCTTGAAGATGCAGAAGGGGTTCAAACCAGCTGGTTAAGAAAAGGGACCGGCGTTTGTCGAGTGCCTCATACGCGCCCGCTGCTTTTGCAAACCTTAACTCGGCCGTAACAACGTGATCTGCAAAGTATCATTTTTGCCCTCGTCCTGCAGAGAAGAAACGCAGCTCAGAGCAGCGTGTGGCTTCATCAGGTGCCACGGCCCGTCGGTGGAGGGACGCAGATTCGAGCTGTCTCTACAGCAAGCCCTCTTGCACCCCGCCACACTGCATCCTGACCTCGGGCTGGAGCGGGCCTCGCCGAATGGCCGCGACGTCCCCGCGTGGGTCTCTGCGGGAACAATCTCCTGCCCCGTGCGAGTTCGCTGTGGCTGCTGTAACACATCTAGTGGCTTAAAACAACACGCGTTTATCCTCTGTCGGCTCTGGGGGTCAGAGGTCTGAAACCGCTCTCACCAGGCTAATATCAAGGTGTGGCAGGGCCAGTTCCTTCCAGAGGCTCTGAGGGGAGAACCTGTCTCCTTGCCCCTTTCGGCCTCCAGTAGCCGCCGTGGCTGGTGGGCTCTTCCCCCAGCTTCGAGGCGCATTGCTACATCCTCTGCTTCCATCATCAAGGGCCTTCTCCCACTCCGTCCTCCCTCTTCCAAGGAGCACCACGATGGCACAGAGCCCGCCAGATAACTCAGGGGCACCTCCCCCATCCCAGAGTCCCCAACTTCATCACATCTGCAAAGTGCCTTTTGCCACAAGATAGCATCAGGTCCTGGGGATTCGCACGGGGCCGTGTTCGAGGGCCGCCATTCTGTCTACTGCACTAGCCCTAGCTTTTTGCAAATTCACGGGGGCCACCGACTCCCTGCAGGTAGGTTCCAAATTGTGAGCTTCCGTGCATTTCTCTGGGAAGAGGAGTCCTCTCAAGGAGGTCTATGACGCTCCCAGTTTAAAAGCTGTCATTCCTGGGGCGTCTGGGTGGCTCAGTTGGTTCAGTGCCTGAATCTTAATTTCTAGCTCAGGTCACGATCTCCTGGTTCGGGAGCTCGAGCCCCATGTCAGGCTCTGCACTGACAGCACGGAGCCTGCTTGACATTCTCTCTTTCCCTCTCTTTCTGCGCCTCCCCTGCGCACATGCACCCTCTCCCTCTCTCTCCCCCTCTCTCCCAAAAATAAACAAACGTCAAAAAAAGGAACCCACAACAACTCCCCAGTTTCCCAGAGCTTAAACCAACAGCCCCCGCGTCATCCCCATCACCTCCCTGACAGCCAGCCTCTCCTTCCTCGCTCACTTCTGCCCCGCACCCCCACCCGCCCAAATCAATACGCCTTTTAGTGCATCTTTAAAATATGCCAAGTAGGTCTGAAAAATTATCTGGCATCTTGTAGTTTCTGTAGCTGGACAACTTAGTCCTTATTCATCAGCCTGCCGAACCGTTCCTTTTTTCAGAAACCTCGCCACCATCCCCAGATTTCCTGACATCCTTATTTTTAACGCTTGTGGCCTGCTGAATCAAAAGCAGCTGAGTTTCGATACAAGTTCAATGTCATTTCCTTCAAGAATGAACTCATCTTTCTGGGCCTGAGATACCGAACAAGCGAACGCCTGGCCTCATCCGCACCCTGCGGGGGGCGTGTTTTTTCACCCGAGAGATTTTGGATCTCGACGAGAGCGCTATTCTCCCGAACGATGACGTCGGTGGAGGAGCGAGCGGGCACGGGCCTCGTCTTGTAACGGAAGCCCCGCGTGACGCCCTTGACCATGTTCTGCACACGACTACAGATGGTGCGAACGGTAGCCAGCTCTCCAGTTTCCCACCATGCGTCAACTCAGAGCTCTTCGTTTTCCTTCCAGGGAGACTGAGCTCTACACTGATGTGGTTGAAGTCCCTCCGCAGGGTTCCTCTGGGGCCCTTCGCAAATAACAGTGCCTCTCTTCAGAGTGATGGCGACATCTTCCGGAACGTTGACGGTCTCATTGCTGAGAAAGGCCTTCGTTCTCCCGCCAGATGGGGCCAAGAGCTCCCACCCTTCCTCTTGCCCACTCTGCTTCACCCCTTCTGGCCTCTTCACGCTTCCCTGAACATGCCAGGCATGCTCGTGCCTCAGGACCTTTGCACTGGCTGTTTCTTCTGCCTAGAACACTCTTCACCCAGACACCCACATAGCCGACTCTCTTACCTCTTTTGAGTTTTTGTGCGTGTGTCTGCTTCTCAGAGGCCCTACCTGACCATCCTGTTTAAAATTGCAGTGTAATCTTCCCACTACTCTGGCGCCTGGGAGCCTCTCGATTCTGTTTTGTTTTGTTTTGTTTCACCTATAGCACTAGGTCCCACCTCCCAACATACAACATAATTTATTTATTGTTGTGCTTAGCTTATCGTCTGTCTTTCCGGGCTAGAATGTCACCTCCATGAGGGTGGGGGCCTCTGCAGTGCTCACTGATATACTCCAAGAGCCCAGAACAAGGCTGGGCACGGAGAATGGGCTCAAAGAATGTCTGATGAGCGAATGATAAATTCATACAAGTCATTGCCTTGGCCGTTGCCATGAGAGGGGCTCAGTGTCACAGGCTGCAGGTTTGGATTCCTTTCTTCTTTATTGATTTTAGAGAGAGAGCAAGGGTAAGCAGGGGAGAGGCAGAG
Source organism: Prionailurus bengalensis (assembly GCF_016509475.1). NCBI lineage: Eukaryota > Metazoa > Chordata > Mammalia > Carnivora > Felidae > Prionailurus > Prionailurus bengalensis. The sequence goes on along the minus strand of NC_057345.1, from coordinate 12,364,490 downwards.
AGAGAGGGCGCGAGAGAGAATCCCAAGCAGGCTCCCCACTGCCAGCACACGGCCTGATTGATGTGGGACTCGAACTCATGAATCACAAGATCATGACCCGAGCTGAAATCAGAGTCTGACGCTTAACAGACTGAGCCGCCCCGGTGCCCCGTGGGTCAAGGCTTGGATTTCTGAAGGCCAGTGAAGGCGTGCCCAAGGTCTGCAGAAGTACCCCCCCCACCCCCACCCCCAGGGAGTGGGATGGGCAGGGGAAGCTCACACGTGTGACCCCAGCTGATCCGGCTTCTAGCACAGACTTAGAAACATGTCGCCCGCTTAACTCTCCTCTAGTCTTTCTGGTTCATCAAAGACCCAGAGTGTGCAAATCTATCCTCAAAACCAGCCCATCTCCCCCTTTAACAGCCAGAGAACCCATCTGGGCTTCCCGCTTGTACTCCTTCGAACCGAGCTGGCTTTAGTAACATTATTTGCTTTAATCCTATTTACTTTCACGGTTGCCTTTCTATTTACGGTAAGCGCTGCTGGTTTCCCACGGATGGGTGTCCAAAAGTTACTGGCGTTGTCTTTTGGGAAGAACACCCACCACATGTGGAGCTGTGTGCTAACTGGCCTGTGCACAGTGATGGGCACCCCGGCCTCAGGCTCCGCCCTCCTGCGGCTGCCTGCGGAAGTAACAGACAATAAAACGGAAGTAACAAGTCAGTGACTTGTAACAAAACACTCCGGAAGAAACCAACAAGGTGAAACCAACAAGAATGCGAGGGGCTGGGTGGGGTGGGGGTGGGGGAGTCCTGCAGGGTCAGGGATGGCCTCACCGAGGAGGGCACTGAAGCGAGACCCAGCCAGACGTGTGAAGCGGGAAGAGCATTATAGGCAGAGGGAACAGCATATGCAAACGAGGTGAGTACAAGTTGGGTGCATTGGAAGAACAGGAAGGAGGCCGGTGAGGTTGGAGCTGGCTGGGGGACAGGGAGAGTGGCTCGTGATGAGTCTGGAAAAGCAGACGGGGTTGTTGCCTGGTGACAAGTTTGACTTTTATCCCAATTCTTTTCCTGAGTGATGGGAGTCGGAATACCGCAGATGTGCTTGCCTAAGAAAACATCGCAGCCCCTCGTCCAAGGCCGGGTGTGGGAAAGGATGAGGTCACCCGTGCTGAGGCGTCTGTCTGCCCAACAGGACTCTGGAGATTTCGCTTGTGGCATCAGAGAATCTGACCTTTGTCACACTCAGATTACCAAAGTGAGAGGCCCCTGAGCAGAGCGGAGCAGGGCTGAAAACAGACAGAGGGACGAAGGTCCCAGTGGCAGCTGGCTCGTCTGTCCCCAGGGTCCTGAAACAGAATTAGCCTGATGCCACACAGACAGACACCGTGGACCCACAAGATCTCTGCATCAGCCCCACTCAGCCCAGGAGAGCAAGAGGGACTCAGACGAGGTGCTGAGTTGAACTCAGATTCCCTTTCAAAGCTTCCTGTGTGGGCAGACCCACTTCCCCTTCCCTGGGGTTCAGGGTGCTCCCCGGAAAGCCATTCATCAGAGCAAACCTTACACCCCACACTCCTTCCTCCATCCCTGGAATCCTGGAATCAGCCTGGAATGCGGGCCTGGTGGCCACAGAGCTCCCGGAGCTGGACCCACCAGCCTCTCCTCTCTCCTTGTGTGACCTTGGAAAAGCTGCTTCACCTCTCTGAGCCTCAATTTCTCCATCTATATAATGGGCCTAGTGACAGCATCCACGGGCTTGATAAATGTAACTATTGTTATCATTATAAGTCTCTGCTGAGTTTACACAAACCTGCCAGGCTAGTCCGGCATGATTCACCAATATGTCACCCCCACCCCCACCCCCAAACACACACACGGTCACATCTAGGAAACGACCGCCCTGATCCCCAAACCCACCCCACACCCCAGATGGAACACCCCCCGAGGCCAGACCCCACCCAAAAGACAGATCCTCCAGCCGGACACCGGGGAAGGTTCCAGTCCTGGCTCCACCCCCCCCACCTTGCCACAAGAGCATCTTCAGAGGACCAAGGATGCCCAAGCCTGACCTACGTCCTTGGCAGGGTTATTCTGAGGACAGGCTGAGCTCATGGCTGGAAAGAGCTTTGGGAAAGGAAGGGCCAGATCCCGTCTCGGCAATGACAAAAATAACACGGTCCACCTGCGTGATGGCGGCTCAAGCAGGAGCTGCGTCTACGGAGCGGGTGTGCTCAGCCACGGGGGCTGGCGGGGGAGGGGAGGGGGGGACGGGCAGTGAGGAGGGAGACCTGGGGCAAGGGGGTCTCAGCACTGCCGGCCCCCCCAGCACGTACCAGCATGCACTTGATGGGGAACTCCTTCAAGCCTCTGTTCCTTGGAGAGTCAAAGACCACGGGCAGTGTCTTGTGCGGGGCTTGGATGTAGCCGACCTCTATCTCGTCCTGTGTGTGAGTGAGCGGAAGGAAGGCTGAAACGCGTGCTCTCTGGCTTGTGACACCCGGTGCAGGGATCGGGGGGTGGGGGTGGGCGCAGAACCATCCGTCCCCCTCCCACGCCGTGGTCAAGGGCAAATTCCACCCCAGAGAAGGGGCTCTGAGGAAGCGGAGTTTATTATCCTGTGTTTGCCCCAACAAGTTCACCCCCACTCCTGGTGAGTGCTGGGACCGAGTGCTACAGGTGCCGGGGACCTGGCGAGCGAGCCTCAGACCCTGCCCTCAGGAAGCCGGGCACCTCGCACCCAGTGTGAGGTGCTGGGCGGGGAGGTGAGGGTCTGTGGGGACACCCAGGAGGGGCTCCTGATGCTCTGCTAAGCTGAGGCCTGAGGTGGGAGCACGAGATCCCGCCCCCCAAAAGGGGGCAGGTCGGACCCAGCCCCGCCCGTGGGGCAGAAGCAGAAAGGGCTTGGCAATGAACCCAAGTCCTGCCCGCGTTCTGGCGGACGGATGAGACTACTTTTAGGCTGAACCCCCCGGAATTACCACTCCTGTAGGTCAAAAATGTGCCATCAGCAATTTCGTGCCGTTGGGTCCGACTCAACACAGAACGACACAAGAGGAAGGGAGGGTTTATGCGTGGGGTTGGGAGAGGGATGGGGAAATTGGGTGAGGGGAAGCTTTCAAGCCGGGATGGTGCGAGTGTGACCCGGACGCGGGGGATGGGGACGGGGAGGACAGTGGCAAGGGGCCGCGGCAAGAGCAAAGGCACTGAGGCCAGAGCAGGGCGACCGACCGGCATGGCAGGGCAAGGAGCCTGAGAAAGCAAGGGAGGGGCAAGGAGGTTCGGTCCAGCCCGCCGGCTGCCCACAGCCACTGCCCCGTGCCACGCGCTGGGTGCTGAGCTGAGTGAGACTCAGTCCCTGAGCTCGGGGAGCTCACGGCATGAGCGGGGAGCCTGGCACAGAAGCAGAATGGAGATACGGTGCGGCCGGCAGGCTGGCACCAGGTAAGGGGCGGCCAGGCTGGGAGGCCAGGCTGGCGACTGCGTCCAGAAACCTGGCTTGGAGGGAGGGCCACTGGAGGGACCCGCTGAGCTCCAGCCCCCTGAGCTTCGCGTCATTTCCAGACGCCGAGTTTTCGGGCAGGCAGGTGGTTTTCATCTTGGTGAGCACGGCAGTTTAATCGCTGGCCTGGGCCCCCGTATGCGGGGACCCTCAGGGGCTCCTCACTTCCTGCCCCTCTGAGGGACGGTAGCCAGTGAGCCGCCGGGCCCAGCCCCAGGAGCCTGGGTCCCCCAGTGTCGCTTGACCCTCAGGAGCACCCACCCCGCGTGTCCCAGCTCCCCTGGCCCACAGGGCTGCACACCTGCATCCACCGGTCCCCCACACTCTGTTCCCTGGTGCACACGGTCAGCTGGCACTTGGCTTCCTGGGTCAGCGCCGTCACGGCCTTAAGGAAGTCCTCATTTTCAAGCATCCTAGAAGGAGCAGAAAAGAAGCCCCTCAGGGCTCTGGATTCAGTAGCCGGTGGCCTTGGCCAGGCTCTGAGGGGGCAAGCTGGGCCCCCGGAGGGTCCCCAGGGGTGGAGCAGGAGCTCGGGCCCGGATGGAGTTGGGAACAGGCACAGTGGCTGCTGGGGAGATGCCTGGGGCCTGGACGGACATGCCCGGCTCGCCGGGTCTCCCTGCTCCTAGCAAACATCTCACTGAACTCTTGCAACAATCCCTGAGAGGAGCCAACAGGTACCCCCTTCCCTTGAGGAGACGCCAGAATGAGGAGGTCAAGGCCCAAGGTCATGCCATCCGGGGGCGAGCACCCAATCTGAACCCAGGCCTCGCTGGCTTCCAGCCCGCGTCCTGCCCACGAGGTTACTCCCTCACCCCTTCTGCCTGGAAACGACTGGAAGAGGAGAGGGGAGGGTCCCCTGAGACCCCAGGATGCTTAACAGGTGCGCTCAGATGGCAGGGTGGATGCTGGGGTGGGGGGGGGACACCCAGAGCAGCTTGTTAAAAGGCAGATGGGCCCCATCCCCAGACCCAGGACCCCGCGGTTCTGGGGTTGGCCCGGAACATGCATTTGAAACGGTTTCTGGTTCGGCAGAAGGTCCGCAGGCCGCACTCTCAGCAGCCCGGGAAGCCTGGCTCGCCGACTGAGGGTTTTCATCTGCCGGGCCTAGCGAATTCTACAGTCCTTCAGGAGAGAAAGCCGCACTCGGCGTGCATTAGGGCAGGACAGCGAGGACAAAACAGTAGCCACGGTAATTCCCAACCGGCCGGGAGCCCTCAGCACGCTGTGATAAGGGTCTTTTCCCCCCATTGGCACAGCGGAGATGCGGGGCGGGGGGGGGGGGGGGGCCTGCGGCCAGAACCCAGGGCCCCTTCTGGCGTACCTGTGCCCCGCCCGCTGGCACCCCAGAGCCCTCACCTGCACACGTACACCTCCTCAGGGGGCTGAGTGTTGGGGGTCATGATCCAGGGGGCCACACGGAAGACCACACTGTCTTGGAAAACCAGGGTCTTGGGGAGCTCCTGCGAGGTGTGGGTGGGGGAAGGGCTATTGCAGCAGCCAGTGCCTCCTTCCTCGCAGACACCTGCTTCCTCCCAGAGGCTGTGTGAGCCTCCTCCCCGGCTGGCTCTGCACCCCCACCCCCCGCCTGGTGACTCAGCTTCCCCCTTGGGCTGCTCTCTTGGCCTACCGGGTTGGATGTGTCCAGTAGGGAGACGGCGAGAGAAATGAGCCCCGGGAAGTTGGCGTCTGGGAAAGCGAGGCCCTCCACATAGAAGTCTGTGCTGTGCTGGCCCCCCGGGAGTTCCAGGGGGTGACAGGGCTGCTTTGGCCCCAGGACCTCCCTGTACCTGGAGATCTGATTGCCTCCTAGAAGAGAGAAGGGAGGCCCAGGTCTGCCTCTCCCCGGTGCTGTGATGCCTTCTCGGGGCCACCGCTGCCATGAAGACATGTCACAGCCACTCAGAGAAAGAAACCTGAAGTGTCAGCTGGGACATCGCCCCCTGGCTGGGGCTCCAGGGATGGAGTGACCGGGGCGGGGGTCCCTGAGCCATTCCCGAACATATACATGCAGGTCCACTATACATTATGGTTCGTTCATTCATTCATTCATTCATTCCTGAGCCCCAGCTCTCGGCCGACACTGAGGGAGACCAGGGAGGTGGTCACAGTCTCCTGGGTGAGTGACGAGGAGCAGAGACGGTCAAAATCACAGATGGTAGTAAGTGCTGTGATGGGGGGGAAACCCAGAGGGCCAGGGAAGGCTTCCTGGAGGAGGTGACGCCTCAGCAGAGGCAAAGAATTGGTTTGTCACCAAGTCAACGTCAGTCTGATCACCTTGGTCTAGAATGGAAGCAAGTCAGATCAGGCTGTGCCTCTGCCGAGAGCCCTCAGATGGCCTCGGCCGCCTCCCTCAGACTAGAAGGCAGAGTCATTCCCCGCCTGCCTGAGCCGGCCCTTCCCCTTCCTTCTCCACCCTCCTCTGCCACGTTAACCCCGAGTCCTGCACTCCAGCCTCACTGGCCTCCCTGCCTTCCTCAAGCCCACGGGCACCATCCGGCCTCACCCGGGGCCTTTGCTCCTACGGTTCCCTCTGCCTGGAGTGCCCTTCCCCTGAGTGTCTGTGTGGCTGTTCCCGCCCCTGCTGCTCGAGTGACACCTTACGGAGGAAGCGTTCCCTAACCTCCACTCCTCACACCCCCAGACCCTACCCCTCATCTACACCCCCTTCCTGGTGGCGTTCTTCTGCACAGCCCTCAGACACCAGCTGCTTCACTTACTTATTTTATACGTTGTCTCTCAACCCACCAAGAGGAAAGCGACCTGGGGGCAGAGGCGTTTTTATGTGCTTTGCTCCGGGCCCCGTGCCTCAAACAAGCCCGGCGCTCAGGAGCAGGTGCGAGCTGCTGCGAAGCTAATGCTGTCTTTGGTCAGGAGGATGCCGGAGGACAAAGTTTGATGCCGTCAGCTTGGGCTTGACGGTCCCCGTAAACCAGAGTCCTCTGTGTGCGTGCGTGTGTGCACGCGTGTGTGCACGCGGCAGAGGGGAGGAGACAGACACAAACACAGCAGGCCTCGGAGAGGGGGTTACTTCCTCAGTGCTCGCCAGCACCAGACATCATGTTAGTGTTTGTCTGCACATCATCTGTGTGTCCTTTCTAGAAGGTAGCGGCATGGACGTCCACCTTGCTCACTGCTGCATCCTTGGCCCTAAGAACGTGCTACCTAATAGGGGCTCAGGAATCAGTCGTCAAAGGGGGGTGCGAAGGGGCTGTCCCGGGGCGGGGAGGGGACACCAAGGTGACAGCCAAGGGTGACTCACGGCTGGCTTGGAACACCCTGACTTTGTCCATCTCCGACTTGGCCACATGGAGCAGCAGCTGGTGCCTGGCGAAGAAGTCCCTGGGGGTGTTCGTGTTCAGGGTCACCAGGGACATGTCCTGTAGGTCTGGACCGAGAAGGGAGGGGCCTGAGACGCAGGCCCCTGAGACCCTCTTCTCCCCTGCTGCTCCCCTCAGGCCCCCCTCTACCTGGTCGCCTGGTTTCCTTTTCCTTATGCTCTTTCCAGAATTTAAAAGATGATTTTCATTTTGGAATGAAAGCTAATTAAGTTTTTGGTCTTCTCCCGCAATAGTAAGCTTAGCGTATAAGCTCCATGAAGCAGGGGCCACAGCTATCTTGTTTAAAATTTTTTTTTTAATGTTGGGGCACCTGGGTGGCTCAGTCGGTTGGGCATCCGACTTCGGCTCAGGTCATGATCTCACGGTTGACGAGTTCGAGCCCCGTGTCGGGCTCTGTGCCGACAGCTCAGAGCCTGGAGCCTGTTTCAGATTCTGTGTCTACCCCTTTCTCTGCCCCTCCCCCATTCATGCTCTGTCTCTCTCTCAAAAATAAGTAAACGTTAAAAATAAATAAATACTTTTTTGATGTTTATTTTAAGAGAGAGAGAGAGAGAGAGAGAGAACAAGTGGGGGAGGGGCAGAGAGAGAGGGAGAGAGAGAAAATCCCAAGCAGGCTCCTGCTGCCAGCTCAGACCCCAACATGGGGCTTGAACTCACCAACCATGAGGTCATGACCTGAGCCGAAATCAAGAGTTGGACGCTTAACCGACTGAGCCACCCAGGCGCCCCAACACAGCTATCTTGTTCGCCGCTCTGTCCCCAGCTCCTAAAGCCTAGGAGCACCTAGAAGCACCTAGAACAATGACGAGTACATGGCAGGTTGCTCGATAACTATTTGTGGAATGAAGGAGCAGCTAGGTTTCTCCCCTGGGCCCGAGTGGAAAGTGGACCAACCTGAAGAGTGGGCGAACAAAGGCATGGGGAGAGCGCGAAGCTAGACGGTAGTCACCACTGGGCAACAGTCAGCTGGTTACGAGAATAGGAGTCGGTGGGTTTGAGCCCCGGATCTGTGTGAGCCTGGGAGTTATTTCAGCTCTCACTGCTTCCTTATCGGTAAACAGAGCTGAGGGCCGTGCCCACGAGCAGGGAAGGGTGAGGTCACACGTGCAAAGTGCTTTAGACAAGTGCACGCAACTGTAAAATGCATCTGTTTCTGGGGCGCCTGCGTGGCTCAGTCGGTTAAGCGTCCCGACTTCGGCTCAGGTCACGATCTCGCGGTTCGTGGGTTCGAGCCCCGCGTCGGGCTCTGTGCTGACAGCTCGGAGCCCGGAGCCTTCTTCGGATTCTGGGTCTCCTCCTGTCTCTGCCCCTCCCCTGCTCATGCTCTGTGTCTCTCTGTCTCTCAATAATAAAGAAACGTGAAGATGCGTCTGTTTCTGTGCTCTCCTAGCCGCTCCCTCGGAAGGCCACCCCCTTAGCGCCCTCCTCCCACCCCAGCCACCTCAGAGGGGTGCCAGCAGAGACCCCGTGCCCACCTCCATGCTTGTGCCCTGGTGTTGGGATGTCTGGGTTCAGATCCTGAACCTGTGACTCACTGGCTGTGTGACCTTAAGCAAACTGCTTAACTTCCCCATCTGTAGAATGGGGTGAGGACAGCATGTACCTCCAAGCCTCAAACTGAAGGATGAAACGAATTAATGGTTCTGAAGTGGTCACAGCGGTGTCCAGCGGGCGGCAGGGGCTCGGGGCTGCTCTGACGTGAGTTTGGGGGCGGTGGGCTTTCATTCTGAATGATTTCAGGTCCCAGGTTTGACCCAAGAGCAGAAATTTGGGTTGGGCAGCGGACCCGAGCATGGGGCCCGGAGGAGGCACGGGGAGACGCAGCACTGGTCCCAGGGGTTATCTGGCTGCTGTGTGACCGTGGGTGCGTGGCCTGCCCTCTCAGGACCCCTGTCCACTCCTTTTATTCAATGGACAAGCCAACAAGAACGTGCTTCCAATAACCCATTTCTGAGGGCCGTTGCAAAGCTTAGGCTGCGTAGACAGAAGGGCTTGACACACAAAGCTCTATTTCCATTAGCTCTCTGGGCAGGGGGGAGGCTGGGGGGGGGGGTCCTTACCTTGGCTGTCAAGCACCCTATCATCTCTGCAGTCTATGGTGGAAGATTTGGGGTTGTCCTTGTCACAGTTCACCAGCAGGATGGCACCTTGCCCGCGGGGGCCCCAGGTCCAGGCCCTCTGTGGACGCCAGCAGAGACGGGGCACATTTAGAAATCCTGTGCGTGTCCCTCCACCTCATGGGGGAAGCAGAGCCACCTTTCCCCAGCACCCCAATAGGCTTGTGCAGTTTCCACATCTCGCTCCCACATCAGGTCAACTCTTTAGTCCCAAGAGGGGATTTTTCCTGCTCCAAAAATCCTAAACAAATTCCCCCCAAATGCAATGCATCCACCTATGGAAAGGAGCCCCAGAGGGGCGCCTGGGTGGCTCAGTCAGTTAAGCGTCTGACTCTTGACTTTGGCTCAGGTCATGATCTCACGGTTCGTGGGTTCAAGCCCTGCATGGGGCTCTGCGCTGACAGCGTGGAAGCCTGCTTGGGATTCTCTCTCTCCCTCTCTCTCTGCCCCTTCCCTGCTCTCCCTCTCTCTCTCAAAATAAATAAACTTTAAAAAAGGAGCCCAAGACAGTAAAATTGATTTCGATGGCTCTAAGAAACTGTCTGGCAAACCAAACTGAGCTAAATATTTGTGCCAAGATTCGAATGTAAATGGTTACTCTTATGTGAACTTTTTTTAAAAAATATGAAATGTATTGTCCAATTGCTTTCCATACAACACCCAGTGCTCACCCCAACAGGTGCCCTCCTCGATGCCCATCGTGAACTCTTTACTCCTTCACCAAAGTGTGGGTACAATTCTTAGCAGCTCGTTGCTGCCTGTCCAAAGATGAAAGCCAATTAAGCAGCCCCTCCCGGGAGGGACCTACTGGCGATGACGTCTTCTGTTTGCAGGTCCCACCCCCAGGGAGTGACTGGGTTGGGATGGGACAGAAGCACAAGTCCACTGCTCAGATGGTAATTTTTCCCTCTGCCTTTGGCTGACCCCACAGAGGGATCTTCATCTTTGGACAGGTCCTATCCTTCTAAAGGGCTCACCAGCATTAAATCGGGCAGGCAGCTTTGGGATTTCAGTTGCTCCCTGAGCTTTATCCTCTGCAGACCCCACTTAGGACAGCCTGCGTGCCTCGCTCGGGCTTTCAGCATCACACTTTCCCCACCCCCACTTGGCTCCTTCCCTCTCCTCCCCCCTGCCAGTCCTTCCTTTCTCTATTCATCACTCCCCACCAGCAGCACCATGGGAATCTCTCCCACCAGCCCAGAGAGCCCCCAGTGGGAGGGTTTTGTTTGTTTGTTTGTTTTTTTGTTTTTTGTTTTTGCCAGAGTTAAGAACTGCCCGCATTCACTGGATGACTCTGTCGTTTCCAATTTGTAGGACAACACATGCTCTGAACGCACAACGGGTGAACATCTAGCTTTGCAAAAGAGACGGGGAACATATGCATCAAAATGGACATGGGGATTGTCCTTTTCTTCTCTCCCTGGTTCTTGCTAGAGGGACAGGCGGCCATTCGTGCCATCACCAGCAGGGGGCGCCAGAGGAGAACCCAACGGAGTCAGGGCGCAGCTGGAGCGTCCAGAGGCTTGAGCCTACCTGGCCTTTCTGGGCTCCGGCAGGCTTCACTTTGCCAGTGCGGGTGATGTCCGCGCTCAAGGAGATTTCTGAAATCCCACCAAGAGGAGAGGGTTGGTGAAGGGACAAGGTCAAGGCACTCAGCCTGGCCCGGCGGGGGGGGGGGGGGGGGGGGGGCGGGGCAATAATCCTTTCCCCGGGAGATTGTCTGCATTGCACGGCTTCAGGGGAGACACAAGTTCAAAGACGCCCCCATGTCCCCCAGGAAGACGTCTGACTGCAATTCAGACAGCAAAGCTGGAGCTTCTGACCGCACGCACTTTCCTTTGCAGGGGAACTTGTCACAGCTGCGATGCTACCCAGACCCTACACATCCAGCCACCTTCAGGGGTTCAGAAAGAATTCCCAGCCACCCCCAATGGGATGCTTGGTGCAAAGACACCTCGCCGGGCTCCCAGAGACCTCTGGCCTCAACTCCAGTCCCCAGTGACCTTGGGGTGGGGGACCCAGCCTCACCAGGCTCTTCTTTATGTGCATTATGACTGTGCTGGGGACAAATCGTGGCCCCAGACATACCCCTCTCTATGCAAATGCCAAGTCCGAGAAAGCATACACCTGTTTCTAAATCCCTCCCACCCTCTCATCAGCACGTGTGGTCACATCTGCAAGGTGTTACATAGAGTGTATGTAGTGACCTTGTGAGCTCACAGTGTGAAGTTGACCGGATGACCTCTTAAACACATCCACGGCCATGTGGTAGTCGGGTCAGAGCAGCATAGAGTTGAATGCTCTGCATTTCCCGGCTCCTTCACTAACCGGCTGCAGGAACTTAGGCAGCTCTGTCCGCCTCTTGTGCCTCAGTTTCCTCATCTGTCAAATGGGCTATAACAGTACCAATTTCATGGATTGTTATATGGTTTAAATGTAAAGTCTCAGCACAGCGCCCGGTATAGAATTAGTGCTATATCGTTCATATTATTAAAATGCATACTCATGAAATAAGTGTATATCAATGCATGAAATTGATTTGTTAATGAATGAAACCCATTAATGAAATGAAACGTGACGTTTCACATGCCGTTCATACATTTAATGCGCGTTTAAATGGCAACAACAATCTTACAAAATTATCGTTTATGATGAGGTCAAGTTAGAAAATATACTTTATTTAAAGGAGACTATTAAATAAATATGAGTCTAGGCAGATCATCGGTACGGCAGAATGGCAAAGACGGGACGTAAGTCGTGGCATTTGGGGGACATTGGTCTATCTATTATTGTATAAGACTGTCATCATCTGCTTTTCTTATAAATATTTGAAGTATCAAAAGGTATAGAGGCTCATATATGGAAAATATATGTAGCACTTCCTAAGTTGAGAAAATATTAACGTGTCATTGCACACTCTGTAAATGCCTTCCCTCCCCTACCCCTCGGTGAATTTCTTTATGGTTCACTGATGGGGGAGGGGATATTTATGAACCACCAGATGCACAACTAGCCAGAGAGTGTCCCTTTTTTTCTGCTCAGTCTAAAGTAAGATCCAGTGTGTAGTTTCTCCCGGAGAGATGCCTTGCAAGGGTGGTGTGTGTGTGTGTGTGTGTGTGTGTGTGTGGAGGGGGGCAGTGGGACCCCAGGATCCTGGTGTTCACTTACCGACACCAGTAACATAGAGCAGGGCTTGGATCGGGCTGGTCTTCGATCCATAGTATGAAATCTGGACCTAAAAGGCAGAGCAAACCATGAATGTCTTCTCTTAGTCATTCAACAAACACTAACTAGACCCCTGCTCTGTGCCAGCTCAGGGTGGGATGTTGCAGAGACCAGGATGAACAAGAAGGGATCCCAGCCTGGAAGGAGCACCCCAACTGATGGGAGTAGAGGGGGCAGCAAAGTACTCAGATGACCACAATGCTTAGAAGTGGGCCCTATGGGGGGGGGGGTGGCGCCTGGGGGGCTCAGTCGGTCAAGCGACCGACTTCAGCGCAGGTCATGATTTTGCAGTTGGTGGCTTCCAGCCCGGCGTCGGGCTCTGTGCTAATGGCTCAGAGCCGGAGCCTGCTTCAGATTCGGTGTCTCCCTCTCTCTCTGCCCCTCCCCTGCTCTCGCCCTCGCTCTCCTCTCTGAAAAATGGATAAACCTTAAAAAAAATTGTTTTTAAAAGAAGGGGGCCCTATGGGATCCCAGAAATGGAAGGGCTGAGCCTGCGGAGGCCATATGGGGGGGGGGGTACCCTGTAAGGTGGACCCTGGAAGAGGAGTAGGGGCTCCGCAGCTGGAGACGTGGTGGAGACGGCATCGGAGAGAGAGCGCTGGCTGTAAGCCACTCAGGGATGCGAAGAGCCAGACCTTGGAAAGGCTGGAGCCCGACCCTCGACCCTCGGAGGATCTGAGAGGGGGGAGTTTTAGATGGGAGCCGGTCTCTTCCATCCACCCCGCCCCCCCTCCCCACAACGTGCCCAGGATTCAAAAATCCAGGAAGAGTGGATCTGATTGACTCACCCTGGCCATGGGGGGGCGGAGCGTCAAGATTGACACTTTTGAGCAAAATGGCAGAGGGTTTGCTCCCCAAAGCAAACCCGCAGAGCTGTGACCCCAAGAAGCAGTGCTCTGAGGGGATGGACTGAGGTGTTTGGGTCTGTCCTGTAGATAGTGGGGATCCAGGGAGGGGTCACAGCCGCCATCACCTCGCGTCTAGACCGGGGCATCAGCCTCCAGTCTACTGCCTGGATCCAATCTACTCTGGACGCGGCAGCCAGTGGGGACTTTCTAAGACAAATGCAGACTTGTTACTGCCTGGATGACAGGTTGTCACTGGCTTCCTGTTGCCCTCAGAAAATGAGGTGCCTGATGCCAAGCCCTCTGACGCTGGCTCCCTCTCTCCCCCGCTTTCCTCCTCACCCTCTTTTCTTGCCATGTGTATCTTCCTCAGTTTCCCCAACACACGCCTGACCATCTCCTCATCTAGAGGGTGCACACAGGCCGCGTATCCCGTGTAGTGTTCCCACTCCGCTTTCCCTCTCTTAGGCAGGTCATTTCTACCATCCGTCAGCTTGCCACTTCTTCCAGGAAGTTTTCCCTGATTGCACCCTCACCGACCTACTTTAGGGCCCAAACTCTCTGCTCCGACGGCAGGCAACAACGCTCCATCCCAAGGGGACGACCGCTTGGCCTGTCCTTCTGGAAACAAGTGCTCATTGGCCCAGATCTCTTGGGGAACCCCGGAGGCTCCTCCTGAGCTCATCTACGGTTAAAGGGGCGTGCAGTGGGTTGAACGGCCGTCCCCACAAAGATACGTCTTAGAACTTGCGAACGTGACCTTATGTGGAGAAAAGGTCTTTGCAGAGGCAATTAAGTGAAGGGTCTTGAGAGGAGATCCACGTGGATTATCCGGGGAGCTCTTAAATCCAGTGACAAGCGTCCTTCTTAAGAGTGAGGCAGAGGGAGATTTGACAGCCTGAGGAGGGGGGGACGAGACCACGGAGGCAGGGACTGGAGTGACAGGGCCACAGGTCTAGGAAGCCGGAGGAAGCAAAGAACGGGGTCTCCCCTAGAGCCTCCGGCCGGAGGGCAGCTGTACAGACACCTTGATTTTGGACTTCTGTCCTCCAGAGGGAATAGATTTCCGTTGACTTGAGCTGATATAGTGCGCGGTCATTGGTTCAGCAGCCACAGGAAACGAGTGGGCACGGATCAGAGCTTCCTAGGGCTGCCTGGCCGTGGCCTCCCAGCACACGCTACCGTTCCCAATTGCTTACCTGTGTTTGATCTAGCTTGTAAGCCCCGTGCGGTCTGCAGCCTCGCCTATCTTAATCCTTTCTGTGTCTCCAGTGCCCGGCAGTGCCTGGCATGTAGTAGGTGAACAGTAAACATTTGCTGAACAGACGGATCGAATAAAAACCCTGGCCTCCACAACCCCCTGGCACCCGTACGTTGTGAGGCTGCCGTGGCCGGGGCGGTCGTCATAGACACCCGGGGAGGAGGAGGATGGAGACGCCTGCCGGGGCGGGGGCTGGGGGTCAATGCGGGACAGCCTGTGAGTAGCAGACCTGATGCCACTGGCTGGCCTCCTCCCACACGTCCCACCCCCGCCCCTGCCACACTCACCTTTTGGTCGCCTGTGCTGCTGCTGGCATCTCTCACCCTCAGGCTCACCTCCAGCCTCGGGTCCAGGGACCACTTGGAGGAGCCCTTGGGTTTCTTCTTGGCTGGAGGGCCGTGGGCAATGTCCACGATCACTCCTGGGGAGGCACTGATGCTGAAGGACGTGCAGCCCGTGGGGGCAGAGCTGTGGAAGAGACCGTTGGGGAGGACAGGGGGGTACAGTGAGGCGGGCCTGGGTCACCAATGATGCCCCAGCATTCTCCCTTTCCCCCAACAGGCGTAAACGCCAGGTGGCAGCCAGTCGGCCCTGACCACGGGGCAGGGCGGTGGCGGGGGGCGTGGGGTGGGCACCGTGAGCTTGCCGGGAGGTGGTGAGAAACAGAAAAGCCCCTGAGCCGAAGGGCTTACACTTGAACTAGGAGAATCGCAGAGGGATGTGCCCACCAAAGGCACACACACGGATGTGTGCGCACAGGGGTTTACACCACGCAAGCGCGCACACGTGGGCTTGTGCGTAGATAAACGATCACGCGGACTCCTGCTTCTGGAATACGGCCGACCGGTACTCTGAAGGACCTTCCTCTCACGAAACAACCGGATCACGATTGAGATATGCTTTGTAGAGGGGCGCCTGGGTGGCTCAGTCGGTTAAGCGCCCGTCTTCGGCTCAGGTCATGATCTCGCGGTCCGTGAGTTCGAGCCCCGCATCGGGCTCTGTGCTGACCGCTCAGAGCCTGGAGCCTGTTTCGGATTCTGTGTCTCCCTCTCTCTCTGACCCTCCCCCGTTCATGCTCTGTCTCTCTCTGTCTCAAATAAATGTTAAAAAAAAGTTAAAAAAAAAGATATGCTTCGCAGAGCATCGCTGAGACATAAGGGAGATCTCCAAGGACTCCCTTCTCTGTGTGCACGTGCACACACATACACACCACGTGCTTAAATTGAGGAACACCCAAACCAAGGAGAAGATGTGAAAGGTATCCAGAAAGAAAAGTCAGATCATCTACAAAGGAATAATTATTAGATTGAAAGCCGGCTTCCCGGTCGCAACAATAAAGTCCGGAGGACAGTTGAATAACAGCTTCAAAGTACTTTGAAGAAATAACCGTTAACGTAGAATTGTGTGCCCCACAAAACTATATTTGATTTATTATTTTTTTACATTTCTTTAATGTTTATTTATTTCTGAGAGAGAGAGAAACAGGGTGCAAGCTAGGGAGGGGCAGAGAGAGAGGGAGACACAGAATCCGAAGCAGGCTCCAGGCTCTGAGCTGTCAGCACAGAGCCTGACACGGGGTTCAAACGCGTGAACCATGAGATCGTGACCTGAGCCAAAGTCAGATGCTTAACTGACTGAGCCACCCAGGCGCCCCAAAATTATATTTTAATAAAGACATTTTCAGATGAAGAAAACAATTATTTAAAAATACTTTCATCGGGGCGCCTGGGTGGCGCAGTCGGTTAAGCGTCCAACTTCAGCCAGGTCACGATCTCGCGGTCCGTGAGTTCGAGCCCCGCGTCAGGCTCTGGGCTGACGGCTCAGAGCCTGGAGCCTGTTTCCGATTCTGTGTCTCCCTCTGTCTCTGCCCCTCCCCCGTTCATGCTCTGTCTCTCTCTGTCCCAAAAATAAATAAAAACGTTAAAAAAAAAAATTAAAAAAAAAAAAGAGAGTTGAGTTAAAGAAACAAAACTCAGTTATGTTACATTTGTAAGAGATACACCTAAAATATAAGGAGCCAGAAAAGATGAAATTTAAAGAAAAGGAAAAAACATACATTAAGCCAATACTGACCCAAAGAGAACTTGGGGTGAGTATATTAGTATCGGGCTAAATTAATTTTTATTTATTTATTTGTTTATTTTATTGTTTTTATTTTTATTTATATATTTACTTGCTTTTTTAATGTTTATTTATTTTTGAGAGAGAGAGACAGAGTGTGAGCGGAGAAGGGGCAGAGAGAGAGGGAGACACAGAATCCGAAGCAGGCTCCAGGCTCTGAGCTGTCAGCACAGAGCCTGATATGGGGCTCAAACCCATGAACCTTGAGATCATGACCTGAGCCGAAGTTAACTGACTGAGCCACCCAAGCATCCCTATTTGTTTATTTGAGAGAGAGAGAGAGAGAGAGAGCGAGAGAGAGAGAGCATGAGCAGGGGAGAGGGGCGGGGGGGGGGGGGGGGAGAATCTCAAGCAGGCTCCAGGCTCAGTACAGAGCCTGAGGCAGGGTTTGATCCCACAATCTTGGGATCATACCTGAGCTGAAATCAAGAGTCAAATGCTCAACCCAGTGAGCCACCCAGGCACCCCTAGATGAAAAGCACACTATTAGCAATAGAGAGGATCACAGCCTATTAATTTAAGGTTCAACTCACTTAGAAGATATTCTAAAGTTATATGCACCTAACAACATAGCCCCAATATACATATAAGGCAAAATTTGATAGAAATACAGGGAGAAGCTGACAAACCCATCATCATAGTTAAAAACTTCAAGTCTTTCTCAGTTAACAATGGATTAAGCAGACAAAAAATTAGTAACATGATTAACAAGCTTGATTTGGTAGACATACCTAGAATTCTTTGCTCCACAAATAGTGAATATACATTTTCCCAAACAAAGCACACATGGAACACCAAAAAAAAACATTAATCACATCATTGGCCACCAAAATAAGGGCAACAAATGTTAAAGGATAGGTCACATACGGGGTAGGTAGCATATTCTTTGATCAGAATGTAACTAGGTTAGGAGTCACTAACATAAAGTCCATTGTTAAAAGTCCCATACATTTGAGGGGTACCTGGGTGGCTCAGTCAGTTGAGCTTCCTACTTCGACTCAGGTCATGATCTCACAGTTTGTGGGATCGAGCCCCACATTGGGCTCTGTACTGGCAGCTCAGAGCCTGGAGCCTGCTTCAGATTCTGTGTCTCCCTCTCTCTCTGCCCCGCCCCTGCTCATACTCTGTCTCTCTCGCTCTCAAAAATAAATAAAATATTTAAAAACTTACAAAAAAAGTCCCATACATATGGAAATTTAAAAACCAGACTTCTAGATAACTTACAAGTCAAAGGACAATTAACAGAAATTCAATAATAATACTTACAGCAACAGTTAACATGCCATATTTCAAAACTTTTGGGGGAATGGAAAGTGTTGCTTTGTGCCTTACAGGCCTATATCTCCAAAAAGAAGAGAAAAGCTAATAAGTAAGTATTTAGAAAAAAAATAGACAAATAAAGTAGAATGTAATTTCCCAAAATAAAGAAAATAAAGATGGTGGAAATCTGAAATATAAAACAAGTAAATCAACAAAGCCAAAATAGACTAAAACAACCGATAAACCTCTGGCAAGATTGATTAAGGAGAAAAAAAAATTTTGAAAACTAAGAAAGAAACATCACGACAGGAAAAACAGATTATTTTGTAGATAGTTAATAAAAGGTAACAAAAACTTCACGGCATGATTATCTGAAGCCTCCCCCAAACGTTTTAAAATTTAAATTCAAAAGAAATACAAAGAATGTAATAAGATAGTGAGGCAAAGAGGCAAAATTCAGTTGCATTTCTGGACACCAGCAATAAATAGTTAGAAAAAAATAATTTTAAAAAATAATTTTAAATAATTTTATGGAGAAAAACAAGCCTATTGAAAGCTTTAGAGAAGACCCAAATTAATAGAAAGAAGTACCACAAACATGGGTAGGAAGGCCTAATATCATTATGATTTGAATTTGCTCCAAATGAATTTATATATTCAATGGAATTGCAGGGCTTTTCATAGAACTTGACAAGTTGATTCCAAGATTTATGCAGAAAACCAAGGGGTTAAGGTAATCAAAGTATTCCTCACAGACAAGAAGCAAAATGTGAGGAACTTTCTCTACCAGATATGAATTTACCAGAAAGCCAAGGATGGCACTATAACAGCTCAGGCAGGGACAGATGACAGTTGCAACTTGAGAGAGATTCTACTTGACCTGTGACACAGTGGTCTTGCAGACAAGTGGGCAAGGTAAGATTTTGTAAGATTATGTAAGGTTGTGTAAATGGTGCTGGGACAATTGAATGCCCATATGGAAAATAGTTAAATGAGATGAATAATTCAGTCGATCCCATCCTCACACCATATACAAAAACAAGCTGCAGGGGGATTTAAGACTTACATATGAAAGGCAAAAATTTGAATTTTTTTAAAAATAGATATTGTTTTTTAGAGAAGTTTTAGGTTCACAGCAAAATTGAGAGGAAGGAACAGAGATTTCCCATATAGCTCCTACTCCCTACCCCTACATACAGTCTCCCCCGTTATCAACATCATCCACTGGAGTGGTACATTCATTGAAATTGATAGACCTCCGTTGATATATCATAATCACCCAAAGTCTACAGTTTACATTACATTTCACTCTTGGTGTTGTACATTCCATGGTCTTAAACAAACATATGCACAATGACATGTATCCACCATGATGGTATCATACAGAGTAGTGTCGTTGCCCTAAAAATCCTCTGTGCTCTGACCATTCCTCCTTCCTCCCAACCCCTGGCAACCACTGAGTTTTTACTGCTGCCGTAGTTTTCTCTTTTCCAGAATGTTACATAGTCGGGATCGTATGGTAGGCTTCTTTTAGATTGGCTTCTTTCTTAGTAACATGAATTTAGGTTTCCTCCATGTCTTTTCATGATTTGAGAGCTCACCTCTTTTTAGCACTGGATAATATTCCATTGTCTGGATGTACCATTGGTTTATCCATTCACCTACTGAAAGACTTCTTGGTTGCTTCCGAGTTTGGGCAATTATGAATAAATCTCCTATAAACGTCTGTGTGCAAATTTTGTGTGGACGTAAGTTTTCAACCCCTTTGGGTAAATACCAAGGAGCGCAGTTACTGGTCTGTATGGTTAAGCGTATGTTTAGTGTTGTAGGAAAACACCAAACTGTCTTCCAAAGTGGCTGTACCATTTTGCATGATCACCAGCAATGAAATGAGAGTTCCTGTCCTTCCACATCCTCTCCAGCATTTGGTGTTCTCCGTGTTCTGGATTTTGGCCATTCTAATGGAGTGGCATTAGTGGAGTGGCATCTCATGATTGCTTTATTTTTCATTTCCCCGATGACATATCACGTGGAGCATCTTTTCACACACTTACCTGCCATCTTTGTATCTTTTTTTTGGCCAGGTGTCTGTTAAGAGCTTTAGCCCATTTTCAACCAGGTTGTTTGTTATTAAGAGTTCTTTGTATGTTTTGCGGGGCGCCTGGGTGGCGCAGTCAGTTGAGCGTACGACTTCAGCCAGGTCATGATCTCGTGGTCCGTGAGTTCGAGCCCCGCGTCAGGCTCTGGGCTGATGGCTCGGAGCCTGGAGCCTGTTTCCGGTTCTGTGTCTCCCTCTCTCTGTGCCCCTACCCCGTTCATGCTCTGTCTCTCTCTGTCCCAAAAATAAATAAAAACGTTAAAAAAAAAAAAGAGTTCTTTGTATGTTTTGGATAACAATCCTTTACCAGATATATCTTTTGTAAATATTTTCTCCCAGCCTGTGGTTTGTCTTTCAATCCACTTGACAGTCTTTTTTAGAGCAGAACTTTTCAATTTTAATGAAGTCCAACGTGTCAATTCTTTCTTTCCTGGATTACGCCCTTGGGGTTGTATCTAAAAAGCCATTGCCAAACCCAAATTCATCTAGATTTTCTCTTATGTTACCTTCTGAGAATTTTATAATTCTCTGTTTTACATTTAGGTCTATGGCCTGTTCTGAGTTTATTTTTGTGAATGATATAAGGTCTGTGTCTCGATTCCTTTTTTGGAGGTGGATGTCCAGTCGTTGTACCATTTGTTGAAAAAACTACCTTTTTTCCCCCTGTTGTGTTGCCTTTGCTTTTTTGCCAAAGGTCAGTTGATGTATTTATGTGGGTCCATTTCTGGGCTCTCTATTCTGTTCCATTTATTTATTTCTCTGTTCCTTTGCCAATACCACACTGACTTGATCACTGTAGCTTTATAAGAAGTCTTTATAATATAGTGTCAGTCCTCCAACTTTATTCTTCTCCTTTAATACTCTTTTGGCTATTCTGATTTTTTTTACCTCTTCATATCAACTTTAGAATCAGTTTGTTGATATCCACAAAATGGGATTGCATTGAATCTATAGATCAAGTTGGGAAGGACTCACATCTTGCCAATATTGAATCTTCCTATCCATGAACATGGACTATCTCTCCATTTATTTACTTCTTTGATTTCTTTCATCAGAGTTTTGTAGTTTCCTCATATAGGTTTTATTAGATTTATAGCTAAGTATTAAATTTGGGGGGGGAGTGAAAATACAGATGGTATCATGTTTTTAAATTTCAAATTTCACTTGTTTGTTGGCAGTATGTAGGAACATGATGGACTTTTCCTCATTAACACTGTATCCTACAGCCTTGTCATAGTTTTAGAAGGTTTGTTTTTTGTTGTTATTGTTAATGTGTTTGGATTTTCTACAAAGACGATCATGTGACCTGCAAATGAAGAGAGGCTTATTTCTTTCTTTCCAATTTGTATCTCTCTTCTTTCCCTTTCTAGTCTCATTGCACTTGTTAGGAATTTTAGTATGATGTTGAAAAGCGGTGGTAAGAGGGGACATCTTCGCCTTGCTCCTGATTTTGGTGGGAAAGCTGCAAATTTCTCACCAATAGGTGTGATGTTAGCTGTAGGTTTTTTTTGTAAATAGTCTTTATCAAGCTGAGGAAATTCCCCTCTAAGTTTACTGAGAGTCTTGTCATAAACAGGTGTTTGATCTTTTAAAAAGAGATGTTGCAGCATTTTTATACCATTTCTCAAACAAAACACAAAACTAATACATATTAAAGATTGTAAGTTCAACTAAATGAGAATAACTGTCTTCTGTTTACCAAAAGACACCATGAAGTGAAAAGACTAGCATAATCTAAGGAGAAGATATTCATGACATAAAACCAAAAAGGCTTAGCACCCACAATATGTAAAGAACTCGGGCTAATCAATATGAAAAAGACAGATAACGCAATAGAAAAAAAATGGCCAAAGACATAAACAGGCATTCACAGAGGTTGAAACAGAAAAGGATGATAAACATGTGAAGACTCACTCCATCTCACTAATAAGTAAGGAAACAAAAATATCCAGGCCGTAGTAACACAGGAGTATACACCAACCTGACTGGCGAAAAATAATGCCATAGACAATATGGTTCAAAGTCCACTCTAACACACTGCTTATGGGGGTGTGAAGTTAACCACTCTGTCAAACAACTGGGTGTTCTCCTATGAAGTCAGACATTGGCCCCTCAAACCCAACGATTCCACCGCTAGACAGACACCCCACGGCATCCCTGGAGCATGGACCCCAGGAGATATGTCTGAGAGTGTTCTGAGAGGGTACTTTCTGTACCAGTGAGTGACCCACAGACCGTGGAAGGACTAGTAATGGCAGCAGATTCAAACTATGGAAGGCTCCCTGGGGAGCCTGGGGAGGGAAAGCTGACTCCACAAGGTCACAAGGATATGAGTGTTATGATTGCATTTTCCATTTTTATTTTTGTCGTAAAATTCTCCTTCTCTGTATCAAAAGCTGCATGTATTCCTTATAGAGAATTAGGAAAAGTACGTGATAGGCAGTCTTTGAACATGGCCCCCAATAATTCCACCTCTGGTGCTCACGGTCTCCTGTAAATCCCTCCTCCTGAGGGTGGGAAGGGCCTAGTGACGGCCTTCTAACCAACGGAAAATGGCAAAAGCAATGGGTTGTCACTTCTGTGGTTGAGGTTACAAAAGACTTTCTCTCTGCCTCTCTCCCTCACCCCTCTCTCCTTGGCTTCCTCACCTTGAGAAGTCAGCTGCCATGTTGTGAGCTATGGAGAGGCCCAGATGGCAAACAACCGAGGGAGGCGTCCAGCCCACGGGGAACCGAGTCCTGCCAACATCTATGTGAACAGGCTTGCTAACATGACTATGGCTCCACTGACACCTGGACAGTGTCTCTGTGTCCCCCACTGGTGCCCCAAAGCGGAGGACCCAGGAAGCCACACAGGAGTCCTGCCCCACAGACAAGGCGAGAGAATAGACGATAGTGTTTCAAGCCACTGGGTTTGGGGCAATTTGTCCCACAGTGATAAATCATTAATATGAGGCTAACAAGGAAGAAAGTAGGGGAGAGACAGACAGAGGAAGGAAGGGAGGAAGGGAGGAAGGAAGGGAGGAAGGAAGGAAGAAAGGAAGGAAGGAAGGGAGGGAGGAAGAAAGGAAAGAAGGAAAGAAGGAAGGAAGGAAGGGAGGAAGGAAGGGAGGAAGGGAGGAAGGGAGGGAGGAAGGGAGGAGGTGGGGAGGGAGGGAAGGAGGGAGGGATGAAGGGAGGAAGGAAGGAAGGAAGGAAGGGAGGAAGGAAGGGAGGAAAGGAGGAAGGAAGGGAGGGAGGAAGGGAGGGAGGAAGGGAGGGAGGGAGGGAGGAGTTGCCTAGAAGAGAATGGAATCTTACCAACTTAGAGACAATCATTGACATTTTGATATTTTCTTTCAGGAGATTATTTTTTTTCATGTTTATGTGTGCATGTATTTTGAGAGACAGTGCACGTGCACGCAAGCAGGGGAGGGGCTGCGAGACAGGGAGGGAGGGAGAATCCCAAGCAGGCTCCACTCTGTCAGCACAGAGCCCAACACAGGGCTGGATCCCACAAACAGTGAGATCACGACCTGAGCCGAAACCAAGAGTCGGACCCCTAACCGACTGAGCCACCCAGGCGCCCCAGGAGGAGGTCGATTTTTGAAGTAAGTTTCGCAGGACCGAGAAGCAGCAGATGAAAAAGAAACTCATCTTTCCCCCAACGCTCCCCTGGTCTCTGTTCCCCAGTTTCCTTCTGTGGGCTGTTCACCCTGCGCGGGCCCTTATGCCACCCCCGCAAAGTCAACCTCAAGTTCTTAGCCTCCAAGGACGGCGAGCTGGTCATCTCAGCCGCAGGACAGGAGAGGGGCACACTGGGCGTTCGGAACAGCAGGAACACGAACAAGGGACTCAAACGACAACGGGCAGGCCGAGCCGGGGGGCCAAGCGGGGGGCGCACGCAGCCCCCGGCCTGCGGCGGGTTCCCCTCGGCTCGCTCTGCCCCACGTGGCTTCCTCGCCAGGGGCAGGAAGACGGGCGCAGACAGGGAGGTCTGTGGCCTCACAGTCACCCTCTGTGCCAGATGGGGAAATGGAGGCTCAGGGCAGTGAGGCCCAGCTGGGAAGTGGCACCACTGGGATTGGACCTGGGATGTACGTCCTTTCCTTCGGCTGTGTTTCAGACCCTCTCGGGTCCCTGACCGAGGGGCTTCCATAAACACAGAGGGGTTTTCACTGTGAGTGGGGGAGGGGGGGAGCCGCCGTGTGTGTTGCTTTAAGACAACCCAGAGCTGATCTCCGTGCGATTTCTACCAGCCTCTGCGGAGACAGCGCTGAGAGCTGGAGCCCCAGACAAGCGACCTCTGGATCCAGCTCCCGCATCCGGCATTTGCTTCCCAACGACCCCCGGGCCACACAGCACTCAGTGTCTGCAAGTCTTGAATTTGGGAGATCACGCAGTCTTTGCGGGAAGGGGGACCAAATTACTTGTGTCATTTGTAATCCTCGCCACGCGCCGGCAGGGTGGATGTTAACGTTCCCATTTGGCAGACGGGTACACCGAGGCTCAGACAGAGACTCGCCCGTGTTCCCCGCTGTCACACTGAGTGGTCACCTGTTGAGAAGGAAACGCTGGGGGGACAGTGGAATTTTGTTGGAATACCATCAGTGTATTTCCCATTACAGGAAAACAGCTTTTCCAAATGCAGAACGGAAATTGCAAACAGCGTTTGTTAAGAGCAGCTCTGGAATATGGGGCCTACGGCCCCGGGTCTGCTCCTGCCTCTACAACCCTGTCTTTTTTTTTTAATTTTTGTAAGTATTTATTTTGAGAGAGATAGACAGAACAAGCCAGGGAGGGGTAGAGAGAGAGAGAGAGATGGAGAGAACCCCAAGCAGGCTCCCCACTGTCGGCACAGAGCCCACCGTGGGGCTCGAACTCATGAGCCGTGAGATCGTGACCTGAGCCGAAACCAAGAGTCAGATGCTTAGCCCGCTGAGCCACCCAGGCGCCCCCCCACCCCCGGCCCTGTTTTTCTCACCCCGGGAGCTCTGAGCCCAGTGGCAGAGGGCTGGGCTTGAGCTAAGGGGTGGAGGCATGCACGCGGCAGGGGGAGGACCAGGGGGCTGGGCTGGGGAGGAGGGCGTGTCTCAAGAAGAGAATTCACCTCCTCTTTCCCCTCCCCCCCAACCCCCATCCACCCCCAGTTTGTTCTCAGGGGGAGGCGGGGGGTGGGCATCGAGGAGGGCGCACCTGTTGGAATGAGCCTTGGGTGTTGTATGGAAACCAATTTGACAATAAATTATATCTCTATTTATACACATATGAAGAGAATTCAGACTGCAGTCGGTGCGGCGGCTGCCCAGGAGATGGGAAGAAGGTCCTCGTGAGGCAGGGCTGGGCGGGGGTTGGGGGGGGGCTGTGGTCAAGGGCAGGTAAGAAGGGAGAGGGAGGAGTCCCCAAGCCAGGCTGCCTGGGTCTGAATCCCAACTCCCTCACCTCTGGGCTGTGTGGCTTCAGGGGGGTTACTTAACCCCTCAGAGCCTCAGCTTCCTCTTCTGTGAAATGGGAATAGCAGCACCGCCTGCCTTCCTAAGGCCGTTGAGTGAGTTGTGTGTGGACAGCGGGAGGGAAATCTGGGGCATCACTGGGTGAGACGTCCGGGGGGGGGGGGGCGGTTGGTAAATGACAGGGCTCTGTGTCTCAGAAGGAGCTCACTCTCAGAGGGGGCAGGTGGCCTCAGGTGACACCAGCCTCTCTTTTCCCTTTCTCCCTCGGCCTCTCGGTCTCCGGCTTCCCCTCCACGTCTCCGGGAGGCTCCCCCTTTGGTGCTGCTCTACCGCGGTCCAGGTTGAGGCAGCGGTGCCACTTTGAAGGAAATGTCCCAGACAGTCCCGTGGGCACCATCGAGGACCACAGATGTCCGGCCTGGGAGGGAGGAAGCCGGGGGAGGCCGCTACCTCTACTGACGACAACGACACCGACCACGAGCACTGAGCATCCCTAGACCGTATCTTGTTTAACCAGAGCCTGGGGCCGGCTTGGCACATAGTAGGTGTTCCGTTGGTATTTGTTGGATGGATGGATGGATGAAAACCACTAACAGTATGTCCAGCTCTATGCTGAGTTCTTACACACTTTCATCTTTAATCCCTCTACCCGCCATGTGAAGTGGATATCATCCCCATTTCACAGATGAGGAACCTGAGGCTCAGTTGGCCTTGGCCTCAGCCTCTCCCACGCCACAGCCTGTCCCATCGCAGATGCGTTCTTACGCACACCTGGAGGGAGGCTCAGCTGAGAGGTGGGGGGCTGGCAAACGGCCCCTTGAACCAGGTGTGGGTTGTGAAGTCCAGGGCCTAGCCTTCCTTCCAGGGCCGTGGGCCTGCTGTGTGCCGTGAGGCAAGTCACAGACCCTCTCTGAGCTCCGTTGCCTCAACGGCGAAAGGAGAGGGTCCTGTTGGCCCTGTGGCCATTCATTTGCGGTGAGGCCCTAGGGAACCCTCGCCTCGAGTCCAGGCACATCCCGGGGCCACGCAGCTCTTCCCCTCTGGCTTCTCCCTTGGGCCGGAAGCCCCAGCCAACCACACATCCTGTGTCGGCAGAACCTGCTCATCCAGCATCACTGGGCCCGTCCCCGCCCCCGGCCCCGAATGTCCCCGCTCACCTGTAGACATCCAGCTGACTTTCGGTGCCCAGGACACACACGGCATAGGTGGGCTCCTCCGGGGCCACATGGATCACCGTGCCCTGGGCCATAGTCCCTCCCGCCAGCCCGTCCCTCCAGCTGCAGGGAGCCCCTCGGCTGGTTCCTTTATAAGGCCTGGCCGGGCTGAGCCATGAGTCAGCACCTGTGGTTTGCGGGCCGGTGGCTTAGCCCTCCCCACGCAGGCCCCGGGGCGTGTCCTCTCCACCCTCCCCAGCCCAGGAGCTGCCCCTCGGGCCTGTATGAGTGACGATGCCAGAATCAGGGCACTGATGCCTGCGGTCTCCTGGGAAGGGCCAGGGGCTCAGGAAGCCTGGGGGTGGGGAGCGTAGGTCTGAATCTTCACATAACAGCCCCGTGCGCACCTGGGGCCCTCCCACCTTGCCTCCCCGTGCCCAACACCTGTATCAGGAAGAGGCGAGAAACGCAGGGGGCTCGGGAGATCATCGCCAGGAGGTCACGGCTGGCTCGGGACGGGTCGCCCCGGGCTGGTCACCCACGTGATGGCCCACTTGCTATGTTCCGTGCGTGCGTCTGGCAGCCGTCTCTGCCCCTCGCATGGAATGACCCGCTGAGGCAGGCCCGTGGGGGGAAACACAATCGTGATTCCCTCGCTTTGTTCTCACGGCACCTCTCGGAGGTCAGTGTCGTTATGATTTTACAGAAGAAACTGAGGCACAGGGAAGCTAAATAATACTCCCGGGGCTCCGCCCGCCATAAGGAGGAGACTTCTTGGGGCTCAAAGCCCATTTCCTGAGCCAAAAGCCGATGCGGCCGGACCTGATGCTCTGACCCGTCCACACTGCTACTTGCACACAGCAGGTCTTAATAAACCCAATTTCCCTGGCTGGTCATAGGGTTAGGACTAGTTTGAGTTTTGGAGGGAAGCCGAGGGAGGGGGCTGTCAACTGTCAGACTCGAGAAGGCCCTCGTCACCAGACCCGGTCATCCTGTGGACGGGAGACTAGGCACGGAGAGGGCTATGACATGCCCACTCTCACACAGCAAGTCGGTGGCAGGGTTGGGCTCTACCCCCGAGCCTTAGGTCTCCTGGCGTAGTTTTCTTCTTTATCCTTCTCCCCCTTTTTGCTTCAGGATTTTAGGGTTTACATTTGCTATGAATAAGCTACAGAGAGAACAAGCCCAGAGCACTTGTGTTAATTCAACAAACATTTATTGATTGCTTCCTGTTTGTCAGGCCCTGCTCTGGGCACTGAGGATACAAAGAGAACAAAACAGACAAAAGTCTTGCTTTCATGGAACTTTCTTCTAATAGAAAGAGAGAGCCAGTAGGCAATAAATATAATAAGTGAATTATATAACATGTGAGTGTTATGGAGAAATGAAACAATAGGGCAGGGCAAGGGGTAGATTGCAGTTTCCAAAAGGGTGATCGGAGGAGGTGACATCTCAGCCGACTGGAGGGAGGTGACAATGAGAATACCTGGGGGGAGAACATTCCAGGTTGAGGGACCGGCCAGTGCAGCTAGTGCAAAGGCCCTGAGGCAGGGACGTGCCTGGAGGGTTCAAGAAAGGGCAAGGAGACCCGTGCGGCTGGAAGGCAGCAAAATGGGAGGAGGGCTGGAGGGCAGTGATAAGAGGCCGGTGTGGAGCACAGAGAGCCTTGCGGGCGTTGTGAGGACTTTGGCTTCTACCCCAAGTGACTTGGGGAGACAGGGGGACATTTTGAGCAGGGCAGGCCCATGGTCTCATCTCTCTGGCTGCTGGGGGGAGTCAATCACAGGGAGAGCAGCGAGGAGGCTGCTGCTGTCCGGGAGGTGGTGGATGATCGGTGCTGGCAGTGGAGGAGGTGAGAAGCAGTCAGATTCTGGACATAGCCTGAGAGTACAGCCAATAGGATTTGCAGATGGGCCAGAAGGGGGGCAGCAAGAAAAGTGAGGAGTCTAGAAATCCAAGGTCCAGGGGGTGGGGGGGTGGGGATGAGCCCCTGGAGGGATAGACCTGGCACCCACTGCGGGGGGAGGGCTGGGAAGGGGCAGCTGCAGGCGGCGTGGCCGTCGTCGGGAGTTTGGTCCTGGCCATGCCGAGTGGGAGCTGTCTGTCCGAGTCTGTGTGAGGACGTCCCGTGGGCCTTGGGACACATGATCCCAGAGTTTGAGAGGATCGGGCTTAGAAATGACAAGTCTGCCAGCGTCTAGAGCGTCCCCAGGGAATGAGTGTGGACGGAGAAGGGAGAAGCCTCAGGACCCTGCACCAGAGACTGAGAGGGGTTACCAGCAGGACGGGAAACAAAAGAGAGTGTGTTTTGCTATTTCACAGGGTTGCGGTGAGCAACCAGCCTTGTGACACACACACACGCGTTTCCACACGCTCACACGGGGAAAGCAGCCGTACTTGGGCGCGATGCCCTTTTGCAGACTCCCGTGCCCTCGTGTGGCAGAGTAGGGATGAAAGGCTCTGCAGTGGGCAGGTGGCCTGAGGACAGACAGACCTGGGGGTCGTTGGGGCACCACCCGCCCCAGCTGCGCCATTGCCCGGCCGCTCCCTGTCTTAGCTTGGTTGCCGTAACAAAAATACCCTGGGCCGAGGGCCTTAAACAACAGAGATTTATTTTCTCACAGTTCTGGAGACTGTAAGTCCTGGATCATGGCATCAGTTCAGGTGCGGACCCTCCTCCTGACTCGCACACAGCCGTCTTCTTGCTGTGCATGTGGCTCAGAGAGAGAGAAGGAGGGAGAGACAGAGAGAGACCCAGACCATTAGTTCTCTGATGTCTCTACCCTCATGATTCATCTAACCCCGATTACCTACCAAAAGCCGCCTGTGCAAATACCACACTGGGGGTGAGGCCTTCAACTTACGGATTTGGGGGGAGCCATGCGGGACGTGAAGGCTGTTTGCGGATTTCTGGCGTAAAAATCATGTTATGATACACAATTGCATCCAGGTCTGTGGCTCCTTGCAGGGATTTTGTGGATTGATCTTTCCTTCTCTTCATTCTCCTACAGGGCATTTTGGTTTTTCCTGAAATTTGTTACAGCTTATTATTAGGTGTGTGTGTTCAAATGTCTATCCCCCAATCAGCCATGAGACCAGGGCCTCTATAGGTGTTGGCTGCACCACCAGCACCTAGAATAGCTTCCAATTCATCGTAGGTGCCCACTAAGCCCTGTGGCTGAAGACTGCAGTGTTCTCCAGCACCCAGCCCGGCACCGGACCCTGGGGTGGGGCCGCTGAGGACAGCTTCCTATGAGGATCCTTCAGAACCCAGCCTGTTATCTCCAAAATGGCATCGACCTTGGGAAGTTTGGGAAGTAAACGGTCTGGCACAAGAGAGCAGCTGACTCAAAGCCCAGACCAGAACCACTACAGGAAGGGGCCCCTCTCCCCACTGAAAGGCAGAATCACCAGCGGGGCTGCTCACAGCTTACAGGAAGTAAGGCGACATTCAGAGTTGCCTGACGCCCCCTGGCACCTGAGCTGATGCCCCAGCAACTGGCCTGGATATATGCCCTTTCTCCCGGTGGTTGTGATGATGTTGTTTGGGGAAGAGGCCCTGGCATCAGGGACTCTCCAAGACGCAGGGACGGGTGTAGGGCAACGTTATGTTCGGGGTGGATGGCCGAGCCATTTCTCCAGGGTCGTTCGTTCACAGATAGAGTTCAGATTCACTTACTCGGCTCTTGACTCAATAAATACTTATCAGATGCTTCCTAAGTGCCCAGCACTCTCTTAGAGGCTGTTAAGCTTTGTTGAAAATAGATTTACAAGGACCCAGGGTGATAACAGAGACCGCAGTCTATTACACGTGCACTATGTTCCACACTTGCCTCCAGGTCCTTGGGTATATTATTTCCAATTTTCACCCTAACCCAGCAGGCAGGACTTAGGATCTCGTTTCTACAGAGGAGTGAAGCCCCGTGCTCAAGGTCACCGGGCCCCTACATGGGTTTCAAACCCCGCTTTGCCCAACATGCTCTGCTCTCTGGTGCGGCCCCTGCCCGGGCCAGGCCACTGACATGACCTCATCTCAGATCCCCACATCAACCTTAATGTCTGAGTTATGCTCTCCCCACTTTCCAGATGAGGAAACTGAGTCTTGGAAGGTTTAGGTAACTCGCCCAAGGTTATGCAGACAGCAAGTGGGGACACTTGGGCTTACCTTCGCCCCTTGTCCCACTCTGCCCAGCACACAGCTGCCTCCCGGTCAGGTCCCTCAGCCGATGAGCTCTGAAGCCCGGGTGTCCAGATCTTCCAGATTGGCCTGACGAAGGGAAGACCCCTACTAGTCATCAATGGGTGAGCATTACGTCTGGGCAGAGCTGGGAGATGGGACACAGGTCCGCCTGCATCGAAAGCCTGTGACCTTCCACTATTCCATCTTTGAGGAAAGAGGGGGATCCAGCCAGGTGCAAGTCTTTTCTGGAGCCGCCTTCTACCCTGTCTTCGACCCCAGGTGCCCACATCCCTTCTCCAACACCCAGAATTTCTCTTGGGGACCATGACCACGAGAATGTCAACGCCCCCAAAGCAGGGGCTTGCCTTTGTGATCATTGCTGTATCCTTAGTACTGGTACCGAGCAGGTGCACAAGAAATTCTGTATTTTGTTGAACTGAAAACTGTTTAAGATACATCCTTGCTCCATCAACCGTTTGTTGAAATGATGATCCTTCCTCCGTCGAATCACCTTTGCATCGTTGCCCAAAAATCAGTTGGCCATCCTTGTGTGGGCTGTTTCTGGGTTCTCTGTTCTGTTCTGTCAATCGACGCGTCTATCCCCCAACCCCCAAGCACAGTCTTGATTACTACAGCCGTGTCTTGAAATTGGGTAGACTAAAGGCTCCCACTTGATTCTTTTCCAAAAATGTTTTAGCTATTCCAGTTTCTTCGTCTTTCCATATAATTTTAGAAGAACCTTGCTTATCTCTACAGACAATCTTGCTGGGATTCTGACTGCAACTACATTAAAACCCGGGCATCAGTTTGCTGAGGACTAACACTTCACTATGCCAAGCTTTCCGACCCACGAACACAGCATCTCTCCACTTATTTAGAGCTTCTTTCGCCAGCCTTTTGGAGCTTCTAGAATACAAGTCTTGCGCACGTTTGTTAGACTTCTATCTAGGGATTTCATTTTGGTGGGGCGGTCGTAGATAGATGGTCTTGTACTTTTAATTCCAGTATCCACGTGTTCATTGCTAGTATATGAAAACACAAGTGATTTTTATGTGTTGGTCTCGTATTCTGTGACCTCATTGAACTCACTTATTAGTTCTAGGAGGGCTTTTTTTTTTTTTTTTTGGTAGATTCCTTGGCATTTTCTACATAGATAATTATGGCATTTGCGAACAGAGGTAGGAGGTAGTTTTATTTCTTCCTTCCTCGTTTGTACATCTTTCTTTTCTTGCTTTGTCACCCACTGGCTAGAACTTTCAGTGCTAGGTTGGATAACAGTGGTGAGACTGGTCATCCTTATCTTTCTCTCAATCTTGTGGGGGGAAGCATTCAGTCTTTCACCATGAAGTATGTTGATAACTGTAGATGTGGTTTTGTGTTCTTTTTGTACATGCTCTTTCTAGTTGAGGAAGTGCCTCTCTACTTCCTTTTTTTTTTTTTAATGTTTATTTATTTTTGAGAGAGAGGGAGAGAGAGACAGAGTATGAGCGGGGGCGGAGCAGAGAGAGAGGGAGACCCAGAATCCGAAGCAGGCTCCGGGCTCCGAGCTGTGAGCCCAGATCTCGACGCGGGGCTCGAACCCACGAGCCGTGAGATCACGACCTGAGCCGAAGTCGGAGGCTCAACCGACTGAGCCCCCCGGGCGCCCCTGTGCCTCTCTCTAATTTGTGGAGAGTTTGAATCATGAATGTCTATTGGATTTTTTTCAAATGCTCTTTTGGAACCCATTGAATACGACGGTATGAGTTTTCTTCTCTAGCCTGTTACATGGCGGATTCCGTTGGGTTTTGTCCAGAACACCAGGCACCGATAACCAACGCCGGGGGAGGACACCCACTAGACGGAGGACAGCAAGATCATCGCAACGCCAGTCTCCGCGAATACAAGTCCAAACGCTTCTGCCCAAGGCGGCTGACCTCGCTCGCCTGCCCCACACTTTCGGGCCAGGCGGCGGGGTGGGGGAGCGCTTCTGCCATTTTGACGGTGGCATTTCGTGTTTCTTTCGTGCCTAATGAGGTGGCTACACGTGCCAGATGTCTGCCATCCAGGTGCCGACGTTGTCGATGAGCGATACCGTTCAGGAGAGACCTTAGGAGCCAGGGGCTGGAGCCCCGCAGGCGCCTTGTGTCCTCACAAACCCCTCACCTTGCGCTTTCTGGTTCGACCACGATTGCTTCTCTCCAGCAGCGACTTGGAGGTTGCACCTGGAGCTACGTTAAAATAACACGGCCGTAAAAACTTGAACCCAAGCGCTGGTTTAAAATAACACTGACACCTCACATTCTTCTCAGCCAGGCTTGGGTGATGATCTTCTGCGGAATTTGTTTGCTCAGTGGACTCACACCCAACGGGGAAGCCAAAAGGCGGGGCCGGGTGACTCTGTCACAGAGGTCTTGGCCAGGCCAGCCAAGACCTCTTCCTCCTGGTGCTCTAGACCCCTTATGCGTCCCTCCTCACTAAGGACTGTCCAGGCATCTTCAGCTGCCACTCGGGGGCCTTGTGGGTTTAGCCTGAACGTGCCTCTCGGTCCTATAAACGGAGCCGTAATGGAGCCCAGGATGACTCCACCGGGAAGGCATTTTGCAGGCAAGGAAGTTGAGGCTCAAAGAACTTGACCGACCCGCACGAGAGCACCTGGTGGTAAAAGAAGTTAGGATTTGAATCCAGGTTGAGCGGATGGCAAAGCCGTAAGCACAAGGCTTTACTGGCCACTTGGGGGGAGAATAAAAGCCCCCAGACTTTTGGGTCTTCTGATTTCTGTTTATTTTTCTTAAAAAAATGTTTCTTTTAATCTTTATTTATTTTTGAGAGAGAGAGAGAGAGAGAGACAGAGTGAGAGCGGGGGAGGAACAGAGAGAGAGACACACAGAATTGAAAGCAGGCTCCAGGCTCTGAGCTGTCCGCACGGAGCCCGACGCGGGGCTCGAACCCACGAACCGCGAGATCATGACCCGAGCCGAAGTCGGACGCTTAAACCGAGCCACCCAGGCGCCCTCTGATTTATGTTTATTCAACAGACATCTGCTGAGCCCCACTCTGCGCTAGGGCCGTGTGCCAGGTATTAGTGACACAGAAGCTCAAAGGGTCCTGCCCTCAAGGAACACGAAACAAAAGTCCAAGAAACAGGGGCGCCTGGGTGGTTCAGTTGGTCAAGCATCCGACTTCAGCTCAGGTCATGATCTTACAGTTCATGAGTTCGAGCCCCATGTCAGGCTCTGTGCTGACAGCTCAGGGCCGGGAGCCTGCTTCCGATTCTGTGTCTCCCTCTCTCTCTGCCCCTCCCCTGCTCACACTCTGTCTCTCTCTCAAAAAAAGCACTGGGGCGTCTGGGTGGCTCAGTCGGTTAAGCATCTTGACTTCAGCTCAGGTCACGATCTCACGGTCCGTGAGTTCGAGCCCCGTGTCGGGCTCTGGGCTGATGGCTCAGAGCCTGGAGCCTGCTTCCGATTCCGTGTCTCCCTCTCTCTCGGCCCCTCCCCTGTTCATGCTCTGTCTCTCTCTGTCTCAAAAATAAATAAACGTTAAAAAATTTTTCTTAAATAAAAAAAATAAAAATAAATAAGCATTAAAAAAAAAAAGTCCAAGAAACAGGACTAAGAAGATGTCTCTCTGTCTCTGTCTGTCTCTGTCTGTCTCTGTCTCGGTCTCACTCTCTCTGTACGTTCTGGGACAGGAACTTGAGTGCAAGCGGTTTATCTGGCAGGTGAAGGAGGCCAGGACGAGGTGGGAAAGTGAGACAGGGAACAGGGCCGGTGAAGGTGTGTGAGTCAGCTGGTCACCGTGGTGACTACTTGAGGGCTTCAGGGCCACCCCCCGGGGGCGCCGGAAAGTGTGGAGCCCCTACCCCACGGCCAGCCCACCCCAGCGGCAGGGGAGCCGGGCCATTTACAGCCCATCCCCCTCAGCCGCAGTAGGTCGAGGGCTGCTCCTGAGGGCCTCGCGTCCCTGGCATCTGGCGAGCAGGCTCTCATAGACAAAGAGCGCTTGTGCTGGTACTTGGAGGCCAGGTGTCGGTGACCTGAAGACAGAGGGGACGGCAGGCGGGGCACTGGCAGCCACGGCCAGGGGCCGTCCTCCGGGGCTGGCAGGTCCCCTGCTGTCTGCCTGCTGGAGGCGGGGATCTCTTTCCAGCCAGCGTGAGCCGCGTTGATGAACGAGATCTGCTCACGCGCATGTTCCGCGGCCGCCTTTCTGTCTGCACGCGTGAGCCCAAATCATGTGTAACACCTCATGTATACGGAGCAGCGCGAGAACTCACGCTCGTTTTAAGGAACAGTAATAAAGTGGACTCAGCGTGCAAACACCACTTAGGCTAAAAAACAGAAAGGGGGCGCCTGGGTGGCTCCGTCGGGTGAGCGTGCAACTCTTGATTTCAGCTCGGGTCCCGAACCCAGGGTCGTGGGATCAAGTCCTAGGTCGTGCTGAGCATGGAGACTGCTTAAGATATTTTCTCTCTCTCCCTTTCCCCCTCTCCCTCACTCAGGCTCTCTCTCTCTCTCTCTCTCTCTAAAATAAAATTTAAAAAAAATTAGAAAGTCTTCAGTATCTTTGAAGCAATTTAGGGACACCTCTCTCACTACATCCCCGTCCCAGCCCTGAACCAACAATTCGGCAAATTTTTCCGTCATCATTCCCTTGCTTTTCTTTACAGCTTTCACCGTATTGGTTAGTTTTGTCCGGTTTTGGACTCGACGTAAATGGAAGCACACTTCAGTCCTTTGTGACTTGCCTCCTTCGCTCAAGGTTGTATTTTTGAAACGCGCCCCGGTTGCCGGGGGAGTCGTATACGGTGCATCTCCGTTGCCTCCCAATATCCCGTCACATGGACGTCCAACAATTTAGTGATCCATCCCGCGGGCGATGGGCATCGTTTCCAGTCCGGGGATGATAGAAGTACCACTGTCGTGAATAGTCACGTCTCTCGGGGCACCGTGTGCAAGTGTTCCCGCAGGTATATACCTAGGAGTCGAATTCCTGGCACAGGGTGGGGCATTTTTAATTCACTGGGTCGTAGCAAACTATTTTTCATAGTGGTTGCACCAGTCTCATCCCCATCAGCGATTTCTGAGCCTTCCCTTTGTTCCACATCCTGGCTAAGAGTTCTCCCTTATGCATTTATTTTCGCCTCTCCGCCAAGCCTGGAAATAACGTATCATTGTGGTTTGCCTCCGAGTTTCCCTCGTTACGAACGAGGCTGAGTATCTTTCCATCTCTTTATTGGAAATCTGTGTTTTCTGTTTTGTGACGGGCTTATTTATAGTTTTATCCTCCCCCCCCCCCCATGGGATTGTTTCTCTTTTTCTTATTTTTATTGAGCGGTAGGACTTATTTATCTATTCTGGATAGTGGTCCACAAAGAACACAATGATAAAGGAATGATTAACTGTATTAAAATGGGGAACTTCCGGAAGCCTGGGTGGCTCAGTCAGTTGAGCATCTGACTTCGGTTCAAGTCATGATCCCGCAGTTCGTGGGATCGAGCCCCACATCGGGCTCTGTGCTGGCAGCTCAGAGCCCAGAGCCTGCTTCGGATTCTGTGTCTCCCTCTCTCTCTGCCCCTCCCCCCTCACACTCTGTCTCTCTCTCAAAAATAAATAAACATTAAAACTTTTTAAAAATAAAAGGAGGAACTTCCACTTATTAAAAGATTAAGTGAATAAAAAATAAACCACAAACCCGGAGAAAATCTGTCTGTGATACATGCCAAGGGTGACAGGTAGAGTTGATCAGCAACTCCTACCAGGTAATAATGAAACGTCTGACCCTCCGATCTGGGTAATCGGACTGTTTGTCTACCTCTGCACGAATTCTACGTTGCCTTCATCATTACAGCTTTATACTAAGTCTTAATACCTGGTAGGGCCCATTCTCCCATCCTGTCATCTTAACAGTCACTTAGCTATTCTCGGCTCTTTGCAGTTCTAGATACATTTTAATTTTTTTTAATGTTTATTTTTGAGAGAGAGAGAGAGACAGAGCATGAGTCAGGGAGGGGCAGAGGGAGAAGGAGACACAGGATCGGAAGCAGGCTCCAGGCTCTGAGCTGTCAGCACAGAGCCGGACGTGGGGCTTGAACCCACGAACTGTGAGATCGTGACCTGAGCTGAAGTCGGACGCTCAACCGACTGAGCCACCCAGGTGCCCCTAAACCTTCTTATTCTTATAGCGTGCAGATTCTTTTGGATTTTTCTATATCTGTAATCATTCCTTTCTGGTCCTTAAAAACCTGCACCTGTACTGCATGAACTTTCTGCTCAATGCTGAATAGACGTGATGACCATAGTGCTCTTGTCTCGCCCTGATCCTCTGATCCTAGGAGGGTGGTTTCAACATTCCCTCATTAAGTGTAATTGTTGACGTGGGTTTCTTGTAGACCGGTGGTTCTTGAAGTCCAGCCACACTAGAGTTACCCGAAGGGCCCATGCAGACACAGCCCACTGCCCCTGTCCACACCGTGACCCCAGAGTTTCTGACTCAGTAGGTCCGGGGGAGGCCCGAGGGCTTCGTTTGGGAGGAGTTCCCTCTCAGTGCTGCTGCTGCTGGTCTGGGGACCACACCGTGAGACCATCTGCTGTCGATATTCTTCATCAGGTTAAAGCAGCTCCTTCCTGGGGACCCTGGGTGGCTCAGTCAGATAAGCGTCCGACTTCGGCTCGGGTCATGATCTCACGGTTCGTGAGTTCGAGCCCCACGTCGGGCTCTGGGCTGACGGCTGGGAGCCTGGAGCCTGCTTCGGATTCTGTGTCTCCCTCTCTCTCTGCCCCTCCCCCACTCATGCTCTGTCTGTCTCTCCCTCCCTCTCTCTCAAAAAATAAACATTTTTTTTAAAAAAGCAGCTCCTTCCTATGCTTAGCTTAAGTTTTATTTTAAGCTAAAATAAATATTAAAATAAAACTTTCCATTTTAATGGAAGTTTTGTCAACTGTCTTTGTCTGATTTATTGAGATCACTGTGTAAATTGTCTTTGATTTATGAGGCCATCGGACTGATTTTCTAAGGCGATCTGGGATCGGCCTAATTTGATCCGATATTGTATCCTCTTTGCATTTAGTTTGCTGAAGTTTTGCTTACAATTTTTGTATTTATGCATTCACTGCTGTGCCTACAGGCTTCCTTTTCCATGCTGCTCTCATCGAAGCCGGGACCTAGCTCAGATTCAGTGCTAACAAACGGACGTTCCCATTACGCCCTGATCGTTGTATATATCCTGCCATGCCGCCGTTGCCCAGTGGCCTTGCTTCGCTCCTCACCTGTGAGCTTCGTAAAGGCGGGGTCCACATCTGCGCATTCGCTTGCCCGGAATCTACCACGAGGCTGGACACGCCGCACGGATGATTGCGCCCGTATAAAACAGGGGTGAGGATTAAGCGGCTGCTACGGAGAGGATGAATGAGGCACTGGTCCTGCAGGGTTGGAGAACGGAAAGTCAAGAAACGAACGTTTGCCAGCTGCTCCCAGTCTGCCGGGCCTGGGTCTAGTCCTCCTCGAACGATCCGGGAAGACAAGCATCGTCCACACTTTACAGATGAGAAACGGAGGCTCAGATGTAGGAGATCTCTCGTCACATTTGCCGCCACAGAGGGTTGAAGGCAGCGACCTCTCCATGTCCTTTTATAAGGGCCCACGTGTGGCGGGGATCACCTGGCACGTTGCCTTCCTTCCAATAATGAGAACAAGATGGCTGATTCTGCTTCCTGTTTTTGCACGGTCTGCCGGGAAGCTCAGATCCCAAATCTGAGCTTAACCACACTTTGATATCTTTGTTTGTCCTTTCTTCCTGTGGCCTCTATTTCTTAAAATTTTCCTGCTTTGGTGTCTTTCCCTTCCTCTATTTTTTAATCATCAATTTGCTGACTGTTTCCTTACGATAAATGGTCTCAAATCCCTTGAAAAATCATTCCCATCAAGGGAATTAAAAAAAAGAAAAGAAAATATGTAACTATAAGGGCTGAGTGGCCCTGTACCTTCCTGGGTAGTGTTACTCACATAAAAACTCATCTCTGAGTCATGCCCTGCCCAGCCCTGCTCAGGCCCCTGCTTGCCGGAGCCCTGGGAATTACCCGGGGCGGCCGTCATTTCTGTGATTGAGATGTTTCCGATTAAGATAATTACCGCTGAGATGCAGCTTGGCAGGATGCCGAGGCACTTAAAGACCCAGAGAGAGTTCAAAGAAGCAAGTGCGGAATGAACTTTAATGCTGGCCTCGAACTCTTCAAAGACAGCATTGCTTCAGGAGTCGGCTTAACGGCCGCTTCTTTTCATCTGCTGGGTGAGGACACCCACACGTCTGCGGGGCGCTCACACCAGCACCGCGCACCCTGTGTTTTCGAGCGCGCGGTGCTTTCTAGGAACTCCGAGGGGGACTCCCGGCCCCCCTCCCCCCGCCCCGGCATCCCACCAAAAGCCGTCTCAAATCCTCGCCACCGACGTAACGAGAAAACGCTTGGAACCAGGAGGCCCCAGCCTTGGTGCCCCGACGGAGGAACGGGGAGCCAGCCCCTCGGGACCCTGGCCTTGTGACAACTTGCCCACTACTTACTGACTTCAGCTTCAAGTCAGAGGGGAGTGGCCGCGGGCACATCGTCGTGGGCACAGGGGACCCTCCACAGCCCGTCCCCCGGTGGGCGGAGGGTGTTTGCATCTACTCTGCCCATCACAGCGTTGGCTGTAGCCAGACTTCTTAAGCATAAAAAAAAAAAAAAAAAAGCTTATTATCAGGAGAAAGCGGGTAAGGGACTCCTTAGGTGGCAGTGCAGACAAATCGGGGCTTCTGAGCCAAACCACACCTGTCTTTCCGATGACCTCAAGTTACGGCTCCCGTTTACCGAGCACCAGGCACCATGCCAAGCACCTTAGACCATCTCTTACTCTGCTCACAGCACCAGCCCGAGATGGGGACTATTACCATCCCCGCCTTACCAATGAGGAAAGTCAGGCGCAGAGAGGTTAAGCGACCTGCCCAAGGTCACAGAGCTGGAAGAGCCAAGCCAGGAAGCGCACCCTGGTGGCCTGGCTCCCGATGGGCTCCTCGCCGGGCTACGGCCATTGCCGCATATTGCCTGGGCACATAGCATGTGCTCAGGAAACATCTAACAGGCGAGACGGAAGTGTCTCTCTCTCTCCGTCGGCGGAGCTCTCGCCCAGGAGCAACGGGCAGGTACAGGCGGGCGGATGAGCCTCAGTCCGCTCCCGTGTTGGCACACCAGTCGCTCGAGCACCGCAAACAGGGAGGCAGGAAACACAGAGGCACTGCACGCCTCCATCGGTCACCGGGTCCTCAACGCGGGACTTTGGCCTGCTTGCACTGAAGGCACCCTTGACCCCTTCATCTCTGTCCAGGAAGCTATCAGGAAGCTATCAGGAGGGCCCGGTGTCCCAAGGCGGGGGGAGGGAGGGAGGTGTAGGAAGGAACAGGTTGAAAGCTCACCGCTGGGACCTGGGATGTCCCTTCCCTGAGGGATCTTTCTCCCAGACCACTCTCTTTCTCCTCTGGGCTCGGGAAGCCTAGCGAGCAGCCTCTTCCCTCATCTGTAACGTGGATGTGACTCGGCAGGCCACCTGCCCTGGCAAGGACCACGTTCCCAGAGTCCCTTGCACCCACACGCGGCCCTGAGTTCCCACGGTGATGTGTGTCCCCTCCGGCCTGATGTCGTTTCTCCTCTCTCTCTCCTCTTTTCTGCCGGCTCGAGGCCATCGCCCAGGGGGACCTTGGACATCACGACGGCAGGGCCTCCGCCAGCCTGGGCCCCCGAGCGACTGGGTGGAGCAGAACTCTCTAGTCCACCCGGCGCATCACACGTGGGGCACACAACGCCCACCTCAGACTGTGGGCACGAGCAGGAAACAAACACGCGCTGCGTCTGAGCCGCGACCCGTGTTACCGTCTATTCGCTGGAAACGCGAGCCTCCCCGAAACGAACGCTTCCCCACGTCCCCCAAAGGACCCATTTCCCTTTCTCCTCCACCGCATCACCATTTCCCCAGTCAAGGAGGCTAGAGACCGTCTAGAGGCTTCATCTAGAGACACTCGTGAATGTGCACACCCGGGATCATCCTGACAATAACCCCGTCGTTCGTCACAGCAAAAAATTTTTTTAAAAAATGGAAAGGACCCAAGACCCCTTGACAGAAAGACATAGCCAAATCCCATTCACGACACGGAATACGACGGAGCCGTGCAAAGGAACGGTGGCAATAGGCAGCGGGAAGGAATCTCACCAACACGGTGTTGCATGAAAAGGGCAAGACACGGAGTAACGGGAACGAATGTGGTTGGAAGCATCTAAGCTCTAAAAACGGGCAGCGCTGAACAGCAGGTGCTTCCGAGATGCCGCCGCGAGTGGTGAAATCGTAACGAGGGGCGGAGTGATGACAAACACAACACTCAGGGTAGTGAGAGGCCCCGGGTGTGGGAGGCGGGCGGGAAGGGTCACCCGCAGGACCGCGGAGGGGTCTGCAATGTTCTCTTTTGCAAAGAAAACAGGGCCGCGTAGACCCGGGTCCTGTCGTAATGAATCCCTTA
Source organism: Prionailurus bengalensis (assembly GCF_016509475.1). Taxonomy (NCBI): domain Eukaryota; kingdom Metazoa; phylum Chordata; class Mammalia; order Carnivora; family Felidae; genus Prionailurus; species Prionailurus bengalensis. The sequence continues at coordinate 12,323,452 of NC_057345.1, read as the reverse complement.
AATCCTCCAGGAACATTATAAAGACTTTTTTGTAGCTGCGATCGGCTGCGTAGGAAATCGGTGAGTTAACAAGCCTGGAAAGCTGGCAGTTGCCCCTGACCCGCCTTGTTGCCTCGGTTCTCACACAAACGGGGAGTTGAACGCGGTCCTGCTCTCCGGCTGACGGCGGCGGCCCTTTGACCCCGTCTTCGCGCCCGCCTCAGTTCTTACCGCCAAGCCGGTTCCCCGTCTAGAACGTTCTCTTAAAAAATCTAGACCAAAGCACATCGCACCCTGCTCAGAGGGCTCCCCCTGCTTCAGAGCCACAGCGAAGCTCGTCCCTGTGAGAGCGATGGGGACCCGCCTTCTCTCCCAGGACATTCCCTTGCGCCAGCTCCCTCCATTCCGACACCGGGAGGCCTTTGGCCAGGTTCTAGAACACACAGAGTCAGCCCCCCATTCGGGGCTCTGGCCCCCGCTGCGCTCTCCACTGTGGCCCCTTCCCACTCTTTCTATCCAGTCTGAGATACCACCTCCTGGAAGGCCTCCCTGACCACTTGTCTGAGGTAGGTCCCCTGGGGCTTCCAGCCGCACGCCCCCGTTTGTTTCCTTCGTGCCCCGAGCGTTATTTGGGGCTGGGTTACCGCCTTGTCTGCTTGGGACATCAGACTATGAGCTCCGTGGAGGAGGAACCTCCATTGTGGTCTCGGTGGTGGGGGGCGCCATTCTCCCCCGTCCACTCTCCAGAAACTTCAACTTGTACTTTGACTCCCCAGCGTGGCCACAGTCTTTGGCCCAAAGCACAGCTCATTTTCACTAAAAAAAAAAAAAAAAAAAAAAAAAAGGGAAAAGAGTTTGAATATACACACACCATGTGCAATTCTAATACATAAATCACGCAGGTAGTCGAATCATACCCACCTCGTAGCGTATTTTTTTTTAATGGGCACATTTTTTTTAAGGGTTTGTTGGTTTATTTATTTCTACAGAGAGACACAGGGAGAGAGAAATCCCAAGCAGCCTCCATGCTGACAGAAGACGCAGAGCCTGATGTGGGGCTTGAACCCACACACCGTAAGATCATGACCTGAGCTGAGACCGAGAGTTGGCCGCTCGGCCGACGGAGCCACCCAGGTGTCCCCGCGTGGTGTCTTTTTTATCCCTTATGTATCTGCTTGCCTCCTTCCTCCTCCCTGCCACCATGGTAGTCAGTCTGTGCTTTCTCCATGGTTGTACAATCATAGAGCAATGCACACACACGCACGCACAGCGGGGGCACTTTTGAGGGCACCGTGCCCCTGCTGACCACAGCGTGTGCACGCCATTTTGAGCTTCGGGTTTCTCACTCGCTGCCTTGTGGAAACCCCTCCACGTCAGTCGGGATCATTCCCATTCATTCTTATTAAATGACATATAACAGTCCCAGGTATGGACGACCACAGAATTCAAAGACACCTTCTTGGCGCCTGGGTGGCTCAGTCGGTTGAGCACCTGACTCTGGATTGGGGCTCAGGTCATGATCCCAGGGTCATGGAATCGAGCCCCGCATCGGGCTCCATGCTGAGTGCGGAGCATGCTTAAGATTCTCTCTCTCTCTCCCTCTGCCCCTCTCCCCCACTCACTCTGTCTCTGTCTCTCTTTCTCAAAATTAAAAAAATAATAACATCCAAAGACCCTTCTTGATAAACGTCCACACTATGTCCAGATGTTCTGTCATGATGAACAGGAAATCGTTGGAATTTTTAACCCAGAACCATCAGAACCATCTGGGAAGTTTACAACATCCCGATAGCCAGGCCCAGGGATTTGGCTCAGGGGGCCTGGCCTGATGGGTGAGCGTGGCCAGAAATCTGTATTTTTAATGACTCTTCCGGGAAATCCTGTGTGCACGCTAAGAGCCACTGGCCCTGCAAGACAATTTGCAAGTGGCAGGAGCTGTCTGGTTGTTGGAGGTGCCACCACAGCCTGGGTGATGTGGGGTCCCACAGCCCCCCGAACTTGCCGATTCTAGGTGGCGGAGATGGCGACCAGGCAGGGGCAGGGGCGGGCAGGCTTGGGAAGGCGGTATGGCCTGGGCCACTGATGCTCTGCTCTGGCTGCCCGTCAGAATCACCAGGCAGCTTCGTGCAACATCCCAAGGTCCAGACCGACCTTCCAAGGGCGGAGACTTTGCCCGGCTAGTTTCCAGCCTCCCTGGGTGACTTAACGTGCGGATGGGGTGAGGATCTGTACCGTGGCTGCGTTAAGAACCCAGGCTACGGAGGTCCCCCGTCTGGACTCAAACCTGTCCTCTCCACCTAAGGGCTCTGTGACCCGGGCAAGTTCCTGCATGTCTCTGTGCCTCAGTTTCCTTGCCTATAAAGTGAGGGTGATAATAGTAACCACCTGCCAGCCTGCTGTGCAGAGCAAACGAGACGGTTATGTGGCAGGTGCACGGCACCCGCTGGCACACGGGTCACACTCGCCGACCTTAGGCCATGGGAGATGCGCCATGACGCCGATGGTTTAGGAAACGGTGGCTTCTACTGACTGCACCCAGTCGACCAGAATTCCTTCCGGGCCATCCCGGAGCCCCAGCTGCCCCAGCCTGATGCTCCGTCCTCTGGGGCTGCCGGCCGAGGCGTAGGAGACCACAGAGTTGGGCAACCTCCTGCCAAGGCCCTGCAGTTACCGATTCGTAATTCTGAAGAAAGCACGAGTCAGGCGGGTCCAGTGCCACGGAGCGTTGCCAGTTCCCACAGGAAAGACAGGCCCTCGCTTCCCGTCTGGGCCGGAGCCTGGTCAATCCCACGCAGCTGGGACCAGCGGGCTGTCATGTAAAAGTTGCTGGGCCAGCCCTCCCGTCCCTTCCTCCCAAATCTGACCTCGGGGCCTCAAAGGGTCTCCGTCCCCAAGACGAAGGCAGGAGTTAGGAGCTCTATACCCAGCGGTGGCCTGAGGAGGGTCTGTTGTACCACAGCAGGCATTATTTATTGAGCACTTACTATGTTCCAGGAGGTGTGCTGCCGAGCGTCTTACTGAAACCACGTGTGAACTCTCTGAGGCGGGCACAATCATTACGCCCATTTCACAGAGAAGAAAACAGACTCCGAGAGGTTCAGAGCCGAGAAGCGCCAAGTTCAGCGTCGGATCGTCCGACTCCGAGGCACTTGGCCTTTCCGCTGCCCCACGCTGCTTCGCCCGAGGCCTGGGGTGCGTGGGCAGAGCGTCTGGACACACTCTTTCCCCATCCTGTCTACACCCGGGTCTAGACCCTGGGGTGGGGGGAGGGGCAGTGTGCTTTGATATGGGCGCCGTAGGGCTCTGGGAAAACGGGCCTCGTCCCCACTCACCCCACTCCATACCCTTACCCCGTCCTGGTCTTCTTTTGGTCCTGCTATGCCACGGACGCTCCCCTCCCTTCCCTGCCTCCGGTCTTCGTCCTGTCCCCACGCCCGGAAGCTTGTTCCCTCGCTGGCCGATCCGTGACATTCTTCAGCCTCAGCCCAAAATAGCTCCTCTGCTGGGAGGAGTCTGTCACCTTGCAAAAGCAGCCCCCGCCTCGCTTCTCTGCTCCTCATGCTCCGCTGCATGGCACTCGCCATCATTTCTAGTGATCTCTGTCTCTTTACTTGCTGCCTCCCTAGATGTGAACTCCCGAGGTTGGAGATTTTGCCTGGCAAACAGTAGATCCTCCCTGAATAGATTTTGAGTGAAGGGATGAGGGATACAGAAGGGTGCTGGGAAGACTTTTGCTGGGGCATAAATAACTGGCCCAACCTAGCAGCCTTCAGCCTGCCTTAGAGCACCCAACCTCACCTTCCCAGGGTCAAGGCTAACCTCTGTGTCGGAGAAAACATAGCGCGTTCTGGGGGAAATGGCCCGGGGGCCCCATCCTCCTGGGGGTTTCCAGGCCCTGGAAGGGAACACGCAGTGCAGCACAGGCAGCTGTCTGGGGCGGGAGGCGGGGGCTGGTCCTCAGGCTGGATGAAGCAACCCCTGGTGCTCTTAGGAACCACCAGCCTGAACTCAGGGGATCCCGGGTCTCAGCCTAGTGCCCCCAATGGTCCAGGACTGAGCACCAGCCCTGAAGGGAGGGTCCACAGGTAACATCTTTCTCCTGCTGACCCCGTGACTCTCATGGAGCAGCCGAGCTAGATTTCAGAGGGGACATGTGTGGCCCAGCTCACGGAGTCCAGAAAGCCCAGTTGGGGAGGGGGGTGGTGGCTAGCTGGCCGTGGTAGGCATTAGAATCATGCCTCCACCCCCCAAAGATGTCCACATCCAGGACTTTGTCTTGTGTCCAACCTGAGGGCATCCGGCAATGGGGGGGGGGGGGCGGAATGGTGAGAAAAGCCTGCTTGCAAACTCACCCCAGTTCTCCCAATTCTAAGCACTTGCCTTCTAGAAAAGCCGCATTCCCCACCTTTCACAAAACGGGATTTTCTCAGCAGAATCTGTGCCAGCTTCCCTTGGAGGTGGGCTTATTCTGATAAAAATCTGGCCACACAGGGGCACTGGAAGTCTGTTCAAGAGATTCTAAGTAAATCGTGGCGAGGAGGGGGCTTGGAGGGGGAGGCTGAGCACCTTCTCTAACCACCCAGAAGCAACCCAGCCCTGGGGCCAGCCTGGGTGTGTTTCTGTTCTGCACCTTGCGGGGGTGGGGGGCGGTTGGAAGGGTGCTGAGCAGAGGGAGTGATTTCCTGGGGCTCCAGAACAAGGCCACCTGGCCTTTTGTGGGGCAGGAAGGACGCTGGTAAGGGCACACACCTCAGCTTCCCCCATTGCCACACTCACAACGCAACCTTCCGGCCACAGCCCAGACCCTTGCCCTGCTGCACTCGCTTGGCCCCGGCAGCCTAGCACTTGACCCCTGGGCTTGCATGTATGTGGCTGGATCACTGCCCGTGGCAGCCCTAACTCATCCTGTGGCCAAGACGGAGCAAACTCACCGCCTTACCAAACTTTGGGCCTGGCAGCCCCAAATTCTGCAGGGGCCAGGCAAGCAAATGCTTCGGCTGCAAGCAACTTCTCTGTTCTTACCGACAGGCTCTAATCCCGAAGAAGGACCCAAATTGGACTCAAACCATTCGTGTTGCTGCAGATTTATTAGCCAGTGGTAGAAACCCAGCTGGGCCCATATGGGACACACGTGTAACTGGCACACATCTGGAGAAAACCTCCCACCCCTCGCCCCTCCCCTCGCGCTCAGAGCCGTTCATTCCCAGAGTGTCCCGCTGTGAGCTATGTTGGTGGATCTGCCCCTTTGGGCTCCCTCTCCTGAGGCACAGCAGGACATGGAAACGTTGACCAGAGGGCAACAGAAAGCCTAGGACCTATTCTACCAGGGGTCTCCCCTCCTGCAGAACAAGGTGCAAGGCCAAGGAAGCAGCCTATGCACCGTGGAGGACATCTCACCCTTGCGCGTGCAGGCTTCCCAATCTCTGGGAATTCCCAACATACTTTCTCTTTTAAAATTTATTTCTAAGTAATCTTTACACCCTATGTGGGGCTCAAACCCACAACCCCGGCATACTCCACCGACTGAGCCAGCCAAGTGCCCCCAACTCCAAGAAATTCCAGGAGGTCTTTGGACAAAGCCAGATTTCTGGATTCAGATGATGGGGCAATGATAAGGCTAAGGGCCAACATTCATCCCTTCGAGACACATCTGGAAAGGACCAACTATGTGAAAGCTCATGCCGGGCACTGCGTGGGGTGTAGAGTTCAACATCTGGTCAGAAGCTTGGCAGGTAGACGGATGATCCCACCTTGATCCAAATGGGCCCCACCTCCTTCCCTCTGGGGGAAGCTATGGGTAGACTCTCTCCTGCGTGGAGGGATCTAACGTTAGGGCTGCTCCCCTGCAGGATGAGAGGCAATCACACCAAAGCAGAAGTGTGGGTCCTTCCTCCATTAGGACACGCAGGCCAAGATGGCAGATGAGATGCATGGATGTTTCTAGACCCCAAAGTGCATGAGATCTCAAACAGAGGATTTGGGGGTGAGAAGGGGTAAGTTTGGAGGAGTCCCCATGGGTCTTGTCCACATGAGAGGCTTTCAAGAGATGAGAACTTTCTTCTTGAGAGGCCAACAAGAATCAAGCCTGAAAACCAAATGGGTTGCAACACTACTAGGGAAAAGGCTTCCGAGAGAGACAGTCACGCTCGGCGTGCTATCTGGAACCTTGGGGTCTCTTGACGCTTATTGTTCAGGGCCCCCCGATGTCCCACCCCAGGGGGAGACGACAGTGGGGCGGGGGATGGGCTCAGGGCACCATGTTCCACCACTTGAAGGAGAAGGGCTGCCGGCGCACGTTGGTGCCGCAGTGCACCTCCCCGTGCAGCATGTGGTACGGGGTGAAGTCGTCGATGAAGGTGCAGTGGAGGCCCAACGGCTCCAGCAGGGACCGCACCTTCTCCTCCAGGCAGCATTGGCCGTCGATGATGGGCCCGAAGGGCTTGGGGATGCCCAGGTGCTTCCCCAGCACCAACATGTTCACCTGCAAAGAATAGGGGTCCCGGGTCAGGGGCGACACTTCCTCATCAGCTCCACGTCAACACCTGCACCATACCTGGCCGGACCTGCGTCTGTCTTCCAGGCAACCCTGAAAACAGCTCCTCACTCTTGCACGCAGGGGAGAGGCACCGCGGCGGGGGAGAACTCTGGCCAGCTGTGCATTGCCAAGGGAGCAACCGCTGAGCTCCCAGGGACAGCTTATTTCCCCAGCGACCGCCCTCCTCACTGGTGGATCGTGGCCGCGGCCATGTTTGTGCCGCAGAAGCCCAGCTTCCTACGTTGGAGCTGATTGGACCAGGGCAGACATCTGACCCACGCTGGACCAATCAGATTCTCTCTCTCTCTCTCTCTCTCTCTCTCTCTCTCTCTTTCTGGTGTTTGAAGATGACCCGAGTGGCCGGCCTGGTAGATCTCTGCCTACCTCTGTATCCGTGTGCATGTTTATATTCCTCCCCAGGAACAGAGAAGCAAAGGAAGCCAAGCTGGGGCAAGGGAAGGGGGAGGGAGCGGATGATGGAGAAGCAGAGATGAGAGATGGTCCCAGGCCCTCCTGAAGCCGCCACTGCAGCCATCCCTGCCCTCAGCTTTCATGGCATCCTTGCATTAGACCTCCTGCTCTGGCCGAAGCCGGCTCCCGTGGCCCCGTGTCTTGCAAGCACCAGAGGCACTTGCATAATTGCAAGCCTGCCTTAAACATGAGAGGAGGGGAAACTGAGTTTTGCAAATGGGGAAATCGAGGAGGGAGAAAGGTCAGCCAGAAAGGGGAAGGGAGATGGGGGAGATGTAGCAAGGGTGGTGTGGACAGGCCCCCTGTGAGGCCCTGATGATGGGAGAGCTGAGTTCCTCTGTGGGGGGATGGAGGTGGATGGGGGCTGGAGGAGGGGAGTGACAGGAGGGGAGGGGAGGGGAGGGGAGGGGAGGGGAGGGGAGGGGAGCTGGGTCATCTACAGCCACGCTACTCAAAGTGTGGTCCCCGGAGAGCAGCCTGAGCGCCACCTGGGTGCTGGTTAGAGGAGCAGCAGTGTCTCAGGCCCTGCCTCGGACCTGCTCAATCAGAACACATGGGGTGGGGCCCCAGCAGTCTACCTAGTCCAGAGGCAAAGCCCTCAGGACTCAACGGAAGACCACTGCTCCCACGAAGCCTTCTTGGATTGCCAGTCCTACCTCTCAGGCTGGAAGTGCTTTGTCCCACCTCTCAACTGCCACTTGGTTTTATTATACAAAAGACATCATTGGGATATGCCCTAAGAGAGGTGGAGAGAGTTTCTCTCTCACTAGATCAGACTCCCTCCTTGAAAGCAGCAAGCAGCCTTAATCATTTCTGTGTCTCTAACAGTGTACCCTAAATATATGGGGGACGGGGGTACAGCTGCGGGCTCAGAGAGAGAACACAAGGGACATCTGAGCTTTCAGCTGACCTGCACTGTGGGGCACACACGACCTCATGCGATCATTGGTTCACTCCACAAATATCATGTAGGTCCCTGGGGGAAGTGAAGGGCCCTTCCCTGATGGCCCCTGAACAAAGGGCTTCGCCAATGAACATCCCATAGTGGCCAGGACAGTCAGCCAACTAGAGCCCTTCTGGGGCCCATCGTGGGACCCCTGATTCTCTCTGCCACCCCCATCAGTCACCGTAATCCCAAACACGGCAGCAACCAAATGTCTTGCCCCTCTGGGGAGCAGAAGCGTGGAGCCTAATCTGATGAAGCAGATTTAAGTCATGAACAGGGGCCTCACCAAGTCAGGGAAGAAGGCCACTGCCTTTCTCCTCTCAATCTTGAAGAGCTGAGGGATGTCGATGATGTCCTGCTCGGTCAGGCCCAGCTCCCGCTTGAGTACCTCCCGGTTCCAGTCGATGCAGCTCTAAGGGGGGTGGGTAGAGTTGGAGAGACCTTGCCAGCGTGCGTCGGGGGGAACCCAAGAGGTCATGTCTGGTTAAGGAGACAGGCTTCCCAGTTGCCCGTAGACCAGCTCTCCACACAAAACGTACCTGTCCTTGGGTCCCACCCCTCACAGGCCCGGCCGACTCACTGGGTCAGCTCCAGAGTTTTCCAGAGCGTTCCATCTTTGGCCCTCTTCCCTTCTCTAGATTTTTCACGCTTTAGGGGCTCTCCTTCAACCTCATGCTTGAAAATACCACCTAGACACAGACAACTCCCAAATGTCTGTGTCCCAGCCACTCTCTAGAGCTCTCTAGAGTTCTCTTTCCGGAACTCAGATTTACACATACAACCACCACTTGGCATCTTTGCCTGGATGTCTAATTGGCACATCAGATAGAACGCATCCAAAGACAAACTCTTCATTTCCACTCCCCTCTCCAGGCACCGCCCCCCCCCGGGGGGGTCCTTCCTTGCTGTCGTGCCAGTGACTCCTTTCCCCTCCGGTCACACCCATCTTCAACAGGTGCCGCGGGCTCCACCTCTAGAATCTGTCCCCAGTGTGACCTCTTCACATCCCCTCCACCGCATCCACCTGGTGACAGCCACCCCAACCGCTGCCTGGTTGACAACAGTGGCTTCCTAATTGGTCTCCTTGCTGCATCTGCTTTGGGGCCGCGTGGCAACTATCATAATGACCTCCAGCTGCATTAGTAGACTTGACCAAGGGCCTTGCTGCCCCTCTGAAACCCTTCCTTTGTTCCCGCCCGAGGCCACACCTCCCTCAGTTGCTAACAGCCAATGGCAAGTACAACAAGGACACTAAGGCAAACCTATTTCTGGGAGACAGGGGACTCCTCTGCTGGCCAACAGCGGCTTGGGGAAACCTCCACGGCTTTGCTAAACTTGTCTGAGACTGCATGGCAGGGATGCCCCCCTCAGCCTTCCTCCCCTCCGCACCCCCCCCCCTACTCAGGGTCTGCTTTCCCAGGTCCCTCCAGCTCCCTTCCTCTTTCTCGGGGACAGGCACTGTCCCTAATAGGATCTCTGCATGTTGAACCCCGTCTTGGCATTTGCTTCTTAGAAGAGAGTGTGTTGGTATTCTGTTTGTCCTTCCGGAACCCCTACGTACCCTTCTCCCCTGCTCTGTGCCTTGGGAGGCTGGTCCTTGGCAATCAAGGGCTCCCATGCCCTCTGGCTTCTGGTCGGATTCAGCCAATGGGGCACTGACAGGAGGTGGGGGTGATAGAGTGCAGTTGGGATATTTGCTCCTGCACCGACCTCACTGCCAGGTCACTGCAGGCTGGCCAGGACGGTCACAGCTCCTGTCTCACAGCCCTCTTTTCATGGTGACCCATCACAGTTCCAGTAACATGATACCCCCCCCCCCCAACTAATTCCTTCAGGTCTAGTTGTCACCACAGCCCCCCCCCCTTAGCCTGGGGACACTGTACAGTCCCCTAATGACTTCCTCCAATCCTGCCTGTGCCTTTGTAAATATTCCCTTGGTAAAGCTGTTCCACCGTTATCCAGCTTGAAGCATTTCCTGCCGGGATCTGATGTCACCCCACCCACCCCTGCTATGAAATATTGCTATATTGTCAACACAGCAGCAGAGAGATCCTTTCAAAGCATAAATCAGATCGGGTCCCTCCTCTGCCCAAATCCCCTGGCGGCCTCATATCTCTGAGCCATAGCCAAAGTCCTTGTGGTCCCCTCCATCACTTGATGACCCAGCCTCCCCTCACTCCACAACCCCCCGGCTTGTCCCCAGACAGTCCATGCCCCTGCATTCTACCTCAAGGCCATCGTGTGGGCTGTTCCCTCTGCCTGAATGCACATCCTTCCCACATGCACACAGCTTACCCTTCATTTCTCCAGGGGCAGAGGAGGGATTGGAGCCCCTCTGTCTGGGCCAGTTCCAGCCTGGGCTTTCACAGACCCCGAGCCTCAGACTCCGTCCCTGTTGCTGTCCCCAGCCACGCCCACCTTCCGCTCACAGCCCTTGGCCCTGTACCTGCACAAACTTGTTGTAGCTGATGAGGTTTGCATTGGAGAGGACCTGGTTGATGGAGACGGTGCTGATCTGCTTGTCACCTGTGAGGGAGAGACCGACACTTGACGAGGGGCAGGAACAGTGCCAGCGGTGAGGGTCACCTGCTCTGGGAGGCAGCCGGGCAGAGGCCAAGTTCACAGCTACTGGTCTTGTGAGACCAGCTCTCTGGTCTTTCTGGACACTGGGTAGGCACCACCCAGCAGAGCTCAGCCTGGCCACTGTGCAAGCCTGGGCGTGGGAGGGGTGGGAGGGACAGGTGACCACAGCACCGTGCACTTTAGACCTTTCTTTGAGTGCATGGGAAGTGGTGATGACTTTTACTGGAAATGCCCACCTGTTCCAGGGCACTGGGTGGCGACTCCTTTCGCCGAGGGGTGGTAGTGGGGCTGGTCACCCACCTGCCCATCAGTGCCAGCCCCGATGGACACCACTGGACCCTGTCCCTGCCCTCCACAAGGCAACCGCCTGGCAAAGGGGCTTCCCGGAGGCCCAGCTTGGGGTCAGCCCGCTGGGGTCCGGTCCCAGCTCCGTTGCGTTCTTGCTGAGCCCCCTGGGCCAGTGACTTCCCCGGCTTCCCCATGTTCTTGGGTATGGAGCGGGAGGGGACAGTAATCTGTGAGGTCAGCACGGGAAAGGGCATGGAGCGTGGCCTGGGGCGTGGCACACGGCGGGGGGTGACTGACGAGCTGTGCTGGGCCTCCACGGCCACTGCTCCACAGGATGGGGCAGCACGGTGGCTGCGGGTGGCCTGACGACTGTGAACGGCCACCGTCTCCTTCCTAGCTGGGCGGCTGGAGTAACCGCTCGGCCTGTTCCTGGGTCTCGTTCACGGTCAGTGTGGTCCTTCCAGGAAAGATAAACATGATCTTGCCTCCACCTGGTACATAACACCTGGATTTGAGGCTTTTTAAGGTTTGGGCTCAGAGGCATTAACCATGGTCCCTATGGGAACAACGGGGCGGGGAAGACTATTCCTTTCGTCTTACAGCTGGGGCTCCAGGGTGGTGGCGGGAAGGGGATGAGGATCTTAAAGTGCAAACAAAGGGACTGGAAAGTTCTACCTGAGTGCTTCTGAGTTCTGCAGAAGCTTTTCTCTTGGAGGTAGGTTTGGCCCAGGATATCATTTACCACCTACGAGGCCAAGAAAATCTATGATCCACCCCTGCCCCCCAGCCAAAGGTTTTTGCCCCGAGACCCCCAGGGACCCTGTCAGAGAGGAAGGTCCCTCTAGGAGCCACGCGGTCTTGGTGGGGAAAGGAATTTGAGCCAACAAGCTTGCCCATCCACTGTGGCCCACGCCAGCAAGCTCTCCCAGAGCTCCTTCTAAGCAAAATGAAAATGCAGGGCCCTTTGCTCAAAGAGCAGAGGAAAAAAAGCATCACCAAAAGTACTAAAAATATAACTTTGGCTTTCCTCCGCGGTCTCCCTCCTGCCCTAGCAGGTGGTGTGTTTTTTTTTTTTTTAATTTTTTATCTTTATTTACTTTTGAGAGAGAGACAGAATATGAGCAGGGGAGGAGCAGAGAGGGAGACACAGAATCCGAAGCGGGCTCCAGGCTCCGAGCTGTCAGCACAGAGCCCGACGCGGGGCTCGAACTCACGAACCGCGAGATCGTGACCCGAGCCGAAGTCGGACGCTCCACCGACGGAGCCACCCAGGCGCCCCGCGTGTTGGTTTTTTACTTGCTATCGGATGTGGCGCTCCCTCAGCTATGGGATGCCTGCGTGGTGGGCACGGACCCTCGCGGCAGCACTGGGACCCCCACCTGGAACTTCACACGTGCTGCCACACATCCCAGCCCGTGAGCCACAGACAGGGCCAGACAGCTTCCCTTCCCACAGGCCCACCATCCCGAGCCATGGCCAACAGGTGCTCTCCAAGGGCCAGGGCAGCCTCTGCCCGGTGGACAGGAGGCTCACCCTTCCAAGCTGCCCACCACTTCCCCTGTGGCACTGCTAGTCCAGGACAGGGACAGTTAATGCCAGCACCCCCCTCCCAGATGCCAAGGGGCGTGTGCATCCAGGCCTGCCCACTCCCGGCCTCCTGCTGCAGCCATCAGTGGGCAGGGGCAGGGAGGGGGAGGCCCGGTAGGCTGGGGCTCCGGGGAGCGAGGGGGGTACAGAGGGATCTCATCCCTGGGAGGCAGCAGGAGGATTCACACACAAGGCACAGATTATTAAGAATTTCAAGAGAGTGAGAGCAGAGCATTAAACCTTCTGCGGGGAGGGCCCTGTCCGGTGACACTGGTGACGCACCCACGAAGCTGGCCACATCTCCGCCCCAGCCCCAGGCAGTGGGGGCTGGGGGGGCAAGGCGCGCGGTGGCAGTAAGGCTCTTGAGTTTTAGGGGACGGCCCTGCTCTAGAATTTTCCATCCCTATCTCAAGCCCGATGACGTGTCCTGCTTTAGGTGAGGGGGCAGGAAGGCTGGGCTGAGGGACACGGCCCTGGTGCTTACCGACAACCCCTTTGAACAGGAGGGCCCTGCCGTGGCCCCACTTCTGTTTTTCCTGGAAGAGCTTGAAGCAGGCGCCAGGACTGGCCAGGAGCATCCGGAAGCCCTGCGTGGAGAGGGCAGACCCGCCTGAGCTCCCCTGGCCTCCTGGAGCTCATCCTTTGACTCAGACCCCCGGGGACAGGCCGGCAACCCCGCTCCTTACCTTCCCGTCGGGGGCAGGGACAAAGCTCAGAAACTCATCCACGTGGCCCACGGCCAACCAGTCCACAAAGAGCTCCACTGGGGGCTGCACCCTCTGCGCGTGGAGGAAGTCCCGCACCACCTGCGTGACCCGGCGGCCACTGGACCTGCGGCCCGAGGGGTTAAAAAGAGTTGTTTCACTTTAAAAAGTCTATGCAGAAATGGAATGAAAGAGTTCAAGGTTTCTGCAATATCTGAGCTTTTAAAATTGTATTTATTTTGAGAGAGAGAGAGAGAGAGAGAGAGAGAGAGAGAGTGTGTGTGTGTGTGCAGGGGAGGGGCGGAGAGAGAGAGAGAGTCCCAAGCAGACCACGCTGCCGACACAGAGCCCGACGCGGGGGCTCGAACTGATGAACCGTATGATCATGACCTGAGCCGGAGCCAAGAGCCGGACGTTTAGCCAACTGAGCCACCCAGGTGGCCCGCAAGGTCTGATTGTTGTTTGAAACAAAAAGACACGTGCCGTTTTGTAAGCGGGAGAGACAACAAGCACGTACTCTTTCAATTCTGCTCGGGGTGAGCTCTTGTGCAGGGGCGGGACAGCTCGGTCCCAGTCACCCGGCGGGTGACCCACCAGGTCTTGCCATCCAGGCACATGCTCCGAGCCGCCCTCAGACCCACGCTCACGTTCTCCAAGGGCCTGATACTCAACCCTACCCCGCGCCCCGTGGCCAGGCGGCTCTTCTTTGAGTTTAACCTGGGTCTCTCTTGCTGGGGCCTCACCTTCCTGCACATCAGTGGGAAGAGAGGTGGACAAGGTCACCCCAAGAGGCCCCGCAGCCCCGGCCTCTTATGCTCGCAAACGTAAGCCCCGTTCTTCGTTTGCCCTTCTGCAGAGGTAGCTACTGGCATGGCCCAAACTTCCTCTTTCCGTGGGATCCCGTGCTGAGGACAGTTAGTCCCCTCCAAAGCCTCTTGCTTCGCCTGTTATTTGACCTCAAGTCTGTCCTAACTGCCTTGTTGAATTTGGTTGGCCCGATGTCTTGGTCAATGCCGCAGCCAATAACCATTACCACATCATTCCTCTTCTTTCGCATCCGTATCTCTGTCACATGTGGAACAACAAATAATCTGTTATTCTGTGTGTGTGTGTGTGTGTGTGTGTGTGTGTGTGTGGTATGACATCTCCTTTTCTTTTCTTTTCTTGCTTTTTTTTTTTTTTTGGACATCTCATTTTCCATGTCCTATTCCTTCCTTCTCCTGTTCTCAGGAAAATACCTGATAGTAGTCATTTACATCATAGTATGAACAAGCTCTTGAAACAGAATTTCCCCAGGACTGTTGAGACTTGAGGCTTCTTCTTCCATAACTATTAATTAATAGATTGTATTAGCAGTATCGTTTATTTTCGGAATCAGAAGACCTAAGTTACATCCTAACTGTGCATTCTGTGTGGCCTGTACCAGGTCATTCACCCTCTCTGGGCTCACTTATGAAATGAAAAAGCTGGACTGAATGGTCTCTTCGGTCTATGCCAGTTTGGCCTTTTCAAACTCCCCTGGGGGAAGTACAGTGTCTGGTGAACAGCCCGCTGTACCACCATCCCCACATCTAGAACTAGAATTTTATCTTTCCATTCCGGTTCTCTCCCAGGAACAAAATGGTCCCTCACCACCCCAGCCACCGTCGCCGCCCTCTACCCCCCACCCCAGGAACACCTCTCCCTGCTCCTCTCTCACCCAGGCAGGTTGCCCCCGATGAGGATCCGCCCCAGGGGGTACTCTTTCCCATTGGCCACCACTGGGGGGCTGACCTCCAGGTTCCCGAAGGAGTCCAGGCCACTCACAGAGCTGTCTTGTGGTTCCCGCGTCACATAGCCGAAATCTGGACCCTGGCGAGGGGAACGGAGTCAGGCTAGCGGGGGGGGGGGGGGGGGGGTCACCAGAAAGAGCTTGAACCACCTTGCTGGGCTCTGAGCTCCTTGAGGATGGGGCAGGAAGTGGCTGCCCATTCTTCAGATGGAAATACTGAGTCTAAGACTCAGTCTGACCTATTCAATATATTTTTTTAATGTTTTTATTTATTTTTGAGAGCTAGAGAGACAGAGCATGAGCTGGGGAGGGACAGAGGGAGAGGGAGACACAGAATCGGAAGCAGGCTCCAGGCTCTGAGCTGTCAGCACGGAGCCCGACATGGGGCTCGAACTCACGAACTGCGAGATCATGACCTGGGCCGAAGTCGGACGCTCAACCGACGGAGCCACCCAGGCGCCCCCTGACCTGTTCAATATTTCACATGTACGCAGGGTCCTATGTTGGGAAACCTGTGAGGCCAGGGCTATAAGATCATTTTTGCTGATGAAGAAACTGAGGCTCGGCGCGGGGAGGTGACTCATGAAAAGTCACATGCATATGAGTAACCGAGCCGGGTTGTTCTGAGTGCAGAGCCTGTGTTCTTAACAGCGGCACTGACCGCCCCCCGCCCCCTTACCTAGGGCCGCCGGATTTAGGAAATAAAAATACGGGATGCCCAGTTACATTTGAATTTCCGATAAACAAATACACTTTTAGTATAACTAGGTCCCGTGCGATGCTTGGTGCGTGCCTATACCAAAAGGTTACTCGTTGCTTATCTGAAATTCAAATGTAACTGGGCATCTCTCGTATTTTTTTCTGGACACTCCTGTCCCTAAAGAACGTGGTTCCCAGTGCAGCCCGCTAGACCCTACGCCCTACACCCCAGTGTGGCTCTCGGGTAATGTCCCTCGGCCCTCAGAGCCGGGCAGCAGCCTGCGGCCTGGACACTCACCAGGATCCTTTTGTAAGGGAAGTCCTGTAGTTCTCCGTTCCTGGGGGAGTCAAAGACCACCGGGAAGGCCTTGTGTGGCGCCTGAACATAGCCCAGTTCCATCTCGTCCTGCGAACAAGAGAGACGCCGTGTGGACAGTCCACGCTCGTTTGGCACTGAGAACCTTGGAGAAGACTGTTCGTGCGGGTCCTTCGTCTCAGGCCGGCCTTGCCCTTCGGGGTGAGGAGGGTAGGGGTGTATGATGCCTGCTGGCTGGAGGAGGGGCTGGAGGCTCAGAGAGGGCACGCTTTTGCTCCGGTCACACAGCAAGACAGGAGGGAATGAATGAGAAGGTGGATGTGACCCTGGGGGTGTCCCTGTGCCAGATCGGGGCAGAGTGGACACAGAGAGGGGCTCAGGGTGGCCCGACTTGCACAAATAAGTCACTGGACATCAGCCAGCACCTCTGGCCTCCACAAGTGGTCGTGAAGGAAGGGCTGGCAGCTGGACAGGGCTGAGGGGACCCAAGGAGGTAGAGATCTGCCTCCTTCTCGATCGCTCAACATTCAACCCAGTTCAATCCTAAGCCCTCTGGTCCTGGAGGCAGAGGTGGCTCAGCACCGATGAACTCTATATCTGATGAGAAGCTCACTGGTACGTGCCTGGCCCTGCTCTAAGCTCCTTATAAATATTAATTCCAGGAATCCTCATCATACACCTGCACAGAGGCACTATTGTTACCCATGTGACAGATGAGGAAAGCGAGGACCAGAGAGGTCTAATTTTTGTCCAAGGGCACACAGCTAGTCAGTGGCACAGCCAGGCTCCAAACCCAGCCCATCTTGCTCCAGACTCCTGCCCTGAGCTTCCACCTCACTGGAGGACCCTCCAGCCACGAAAGCTTCTGAGCTTGGCATTCAGGGTCTCCAGCTTCAGCGCCTCCCTTCATAGGACCTTGGCCCTGGCCAACAAGAGTGCAAGACATTCTTTCTCGTGCCTCCCCTCTCTGGGCCTTTGCACATGCTGGTCCTCGCAGAGGACCAGCATCGCGGAACCCTGACACGGCCCTTACCAGCTCTGTGGCTCTGGGCATTTGCCCCCCGAGGGCTCCTCAGGTGGGTGACAGCAGGGAGGTGTCGAGAAGGTGAAAAGGATACCACGCATGACCCCCCCATAAGCGCTTGATAAACGGCAGCACTCATTGCCCGTCCGGTCCTGTCCAGGTGTCCCTCCTCCGGGAGGTCTTTACCCATCCCCCAGACAGAGGTGATGCCACCATCCCCCAAACCCTCGGGCACTTTGCCGACCCTGCCCTGCCCTCCACCCCACCCCACCCCCGTCTCCGCTGCACCTTCAGCTACAGGAGCGGGGGCTTTGTTGCAATAATTCACCACATCAGGGCTTCTCAGCCGCGGCACAATTGACACTCGAGGCCGGATCATTCTTTCTTGTGTATTCCCTGCAGGATGCTTAGCAGCATCTCTGAGCTCCACCCACTAGAAGCCAGTAGCACCTCCACCCTGGGTGTGACAGCCCCACAGTTGCCCAGATGCTGCCAAATGTCCCTAGGGGGACAGAGCTGCCTCCCGTGGGGAACCACAGGCCCAGGCTGCTGAGGGCAGGGAGTGTGTCCCACACCCCCCGCCATCCCCTTCAGCGCCAGCCCCGTGCCTAGCCCACATCCTGTGGGCGAATGGGAGTTCAATCTAGTGTCAGGGTGTGCCTGGGTCTCCGGAAAGTTCTGGAGAGAAGGAGAGAGCTCTAGGTCTAGCAGGAGAAAAAGGAGCGCCCTGGGGAGGACACTCAGAGCCCCCAGGTCCTTCTAAGAATTCGTAAGTGACCTCCTCCCACCCGCGCTTGGGATGCGCCAGCCTCGCCCTCCAAGACGCTGTCCATGGTACCTGGATCCAGCGGTCATTGCGGTTCTCATTCTGCGGGCAGATGGTCAGCTTGCAGCCAGCCTTCCTGGCCAGCTCCGCCACGGCGTCCACAAAACACGTGTTGTTCCTCACGCTGCAGACAAGCCCAGGGAGAGGGGCTCAGGACACAGCCACGTCTGGAGACCAGAGGGGCCTCCGGGGTCAGAAGGACACCTGCTGCCCCCCCACCCCCCACCCCACACACACACTCACCGGCACACGTAAACCTCCAGGGGCGGCAGGGTGCTGGGCGTCATAATCCAGGGCGCCACACGGAACACCACGGTGTCAGTGAAGATCGGGGACTCGGAGAAATCCTGCAGAGGGGGAGGAGCAGAAGGGGAAGAGCGCCGGCCTTGGAATCCAGAGGCCCGGCTGAGTCAAGGACCACGTGGACCCTGGGCAAGCCGCTGGCACCTCTTAGTCTAGAGAGGCACCGCGGGGTGGTGGAGAGGTCTGGGACCCTTCATGCCAGCGGAGCCCCTCCCCCCCAGGACGGAGCCCTGGTCCCCCCCCCCCCATCGGCCACCCCTACCTCGTTGGAGTCGTCCAGCAGGGTGACGTGGAAGGACACGAGCCCCGTGAAGCTGGCGTCAGGGAAGGAGAGCCCCTCCACGAAGAAGCGCTCCTCGTCACCGTGGAAGTGGGGCACCTCGTACGACACCTTGTTCTGGCCCAGCACGTGCCTGTAGGCCTCGCACGAGTCCTCGGGACCTGGGCGGGGACGGAAGGGATGGCCGTGACTCCCAGGTGGGCCCGCAGAGTACCAGGGGCGCAAGAAGAAGCCGCCGCGCCAACCTCCCCAAAGAGCCTCAAGCCAGACCGCAGCCCCCACCTCTGTCCTCCCACCGGCAAAGGAGCAACAGGGGCTCGATACCCAGTGTGGGCACGGCCCGGGGAGAGGCCGTTCCTCTCTGAGATGGCTGTTCAGACCTTCCGCAGGACGATCTGGCAACATCTCACACAGTCCCGTCTACTCCTAAGCGAGCAACCCCGTGGCCAGGAGTTGATGGAAATCTGTACGTACAAATACACGTACAAGGGGGTCCGCTGGTTCTTTATCCGGTCATTGAACAAATATTTACAGGGCACCTCCTCGGCACCGACAGGGCACGGTTCTAGACTCAGGAGCAAACCGGGAGCAAGGCCCGTGCCCTCGAGGCGCCTGTACTGTTGCAAAATCAGAACACTGCCAACAACGGGATGTGCAGGGCACTGGATGTGTTATGGCACATCCACGCTTTGGAATACCACGCAGCTGTGGGCAAGAACGAGGAGGAGCCGGATAAATACAGAAAGGGGTGTCGGGTATATGATTCCGTGGGAGAAACCGCTGGGAAAGCAGAAGACGCGCACGCCGCGCACAGAGACAAGTGACGAAGAACACAGAGCAAATTGTTAACGATGAACACGTGTTAAGAGTCAGGTTTAGGGGTGAGGATAGGGAACTCTCATTTTTATTTTAAAAAACGTTAACATTTATTTTTGAGAGAGAGAGAGAGAGAGAGAGAGAGCGTGCGAGCGGGCGGGGGAGGGGCAGAGAGAGAGGGAGACACAGAATCCGAAGCAGGATCCAGGCTCCGAGCTGTCCACACAGAGCCCGCCTCGGGGCTTGAACTCAGAAACCGTGAGATCATAACCTGAGCCGAAGTCGGACGGGAGCTCAACCTACTGAGTCACCAGGCGCCCCAGGGAACTCTCATTTTTTTAGCCACATATACTTCTATAGTGTTTGATCTTGTTAACAATGAGCATTTTATTACTTGCATGCGTGTGTATCTTTAAAAGATATTTTAGGGGCGCCTGGGTGGCGCAGTCGGTTAAGCGTCTGACTTCAGCCAGGTCACGATCTCGCGGTCCATGAGTTCGAGCCCTGCGTCAGGCTCTGGGCTGATGGCTCAGAGCCTGAAGCCCGTTTCAGATTCTGTCTCTGTCTCTGTCTCTGTCTCTGTCTCTCTCTCTCTCTCAAATAAACAAATAAGGATGCTTGGGCAGCTCAGTCCGTTAACTTCGGCTCAGGTCACGATCTCACGGTTCATGGGTTCGAGCCCCGCCTCAGGCTCCATGCTGACAGGTCAGAGCCTGAAGCCTGCTTTGGATTCTGCGTCTCCCTCTCTCTCCGCCCCTCCCCTGCTCCCTCGTTCTCTCTCTCTCTCTCTCTCTCTCTCTCAAAAATAAAACAAACATTGGGGCACCTGGGTGGCTCAGTCGGTTAAGCATCCGACTTCAGCTCAGGTCATGATCTCACAGTTCGTGGGTTCGAGCCCTGCACCGGCCTCTGTGCTAACAACTCGGAGCCTGGAGCCTGCTTCTGATTCTGTGTCTCCCTCTCTCTCTGCCCCTCCCCATTCACGTTCTGTCTCCCTCTATCTCTCAAAAAATGAATAAACATGAAAAATAATAAAATAAAAACACTTGAGCAAACAGGATCAACGGAGTGAGAGAGGCAAGACAGCGGTAATTGTCGAATCTGAGTGGTTGGCCTGTGAAGGTCCATTACTATTCTCTCTACTTTTGTGTATGTTTGAAAGTTTGGGTAATAAAAATTTCTGAACATGCTTGAAATACATTTTTTAAATTGATCCATCCAATCAAATGGCCTTGGGCCACAGCTGCCCGGGGACCCCAGCGGACCTGCTTTGAAGTTCCCACACCTGACTGCTTCCTCTGACCCCCAAGGCAGGCTGGAAGCCAGAGCAGGGGCTGCCCTCCGGCCCAAGGTGGGGAAACTGAGGCCCCCGTCCCCAGCAGTGGGGGTGTGGGGGATGGGCATGAACTCACCGCAGGTGTGGAAGACCCGGGCCCACTTGGCATCATAGCTGGAGGTGTGGAGGATAAGTCTGTGGTCGTTGAAGAGGGCGGCGGGGCCTTGGGTCCGCAGGACCATGACTGACATGTCTTCCAGGTCTGTGGAGCCAGACAGGGGCGGCAGCTCAGGGGGCCTGTGACACTCTGTCTTCTCCTCCTGCCCACCGCGCCCCCTAAGGGCAGAGGGTGCCAGGACCCGGGTGTCCGAGCCCCAGCTCCGCCCACCCTGCGAAAACACTGGAAACCATGAAGACGCCTCCATTTCCTCACCTGCCCAGAACTCTAGAAAATGCAGAGGGGCCAGCCCAGTGCCTGGCACGTGACAGGTGAGAAGGTGTGGGGTGGGCAGGCCACCTGGCCGGGTGCAGGGGAGGGTTCTGGTCTCAGTGCCCCAGCCCGTCACTCCCTGCTGGCACAGACAGGCCCCTCCCTCCCTGAGTCTCAGAGCTCCCCTCTCTGAAAGGAGGGACAGATGCGTCCACTTTCAGAGAGGCTGTGTGCACCCATGTGTAAGGCGCCTGGCCCGCACCCCAGACAATCGCCGAGGCCTTCCTCACGGGGCTGTGGCACGCGGAGTGGGACAGACTTGGAACTCGGGATGTCCTAAAATGCAGGCCAGGGATAGACGCCCGGTGGGGAGGCCGGCCTTGGGGTCGGGAAGCTTCGGACTTGCCACAGGCGGGAATCCCGGTGGGGAGGCGGAGCGGTGACCCTGGGCTCCCCCTCACCTTGCAGGCAGTGCACGTGCTGGTCACAGTTGTCCTGGTCGTAACAGTTCGCATCGTCCTTGTCACAGTTCACCAGCAAGATGGCTCCATAGCCACTGGGCCCCCAGACCCACTGCCGCTGTCCATAGCAAAGCATAGCTGGTGATGGGGCTCAGACCAGACCTGAGCCCCCGCCCCGCAACTCCTAACCCCACCTCTTCCTCTTCACCCTCCCTGTGAGGGTAGGTCCACTCTCACTGAAGCGCTTCCTGCACCTGATGTGGCAATGCCTCCCTATTGCCCACACCCCCAAGTCCAAACCACGCAGTGGTCTTTCATGGCCAACTGTGATGTGTCCCCAGCCAACGTCCCCTTCCTCAACAGGCAACCTCCTGATGACAGATCCATTCCTGGCTCCAGGCCTTGGCTCCTTCTATTCCCTCCACCCGGAATGCCCTCCCTCTTGCATTGCTTTAGAGCCTAGCTCACATGGGCTTCCTTGCTGATACGGCCCACCTGGACCTCCTGCTTTGACCTCCCAAGGCATTGAGTGCCACCACAGTCCAGCCCCAAGTCCTTGAACAGTTTCATTCTTGTCAGAGTTCCCTTCTCACCTAGATCAGAAGGCTGGCACGCCATGGCCCGTGGGTCCCAGCTGGCCCACTGCCTGTTTTTGTAAATAAAGCTTTATTGGAACAGTCACATCCGTTTGTTCGATGTTAACTATAGCTCTTTGACACTACAATGACAGAATCGAATAGTTGCAACAGAGACCCTTTGCAATGCCTAAAATATTTAGTATCTCATGTTGCAGAAAAAGTTTGCTGACCCCTGACCTGGATTGAAATTCCCAAAGGACTTTTTGCCACAAAGCGAGGCCCAGCCCAGGCCTGGGCATCTATATAACTTGATAATTCTCGGTAACGTTTTTGTTCTCCTGGTAAAAGAAAATCCCCAGTCATGCCTGGCTCCCATTTGGCTCCCGTGACCTCGGCAGCAGCAGGGAGGCAAGGGGGATACCTGTCATGACCTCGCCCCTCTTAACCCAACCTAGGTCAACTCCAAACTCCAGGCCCCTTTCTGGGCCCAGATCGAGATGCCCTACCTTGTCCACGAAGCTCCTGTTCTGTCTGCCCTCACAGTTCAGGTCACAATCCAGAGCGATGTCTGCAAGGGGAGGGCGGAGATTAAGTTACTAGGGGGTGCCCAGGAGTCCAGCACAGGTCTGTGGCCTCTGTTTCTCAGCCTCAATCTCAGGACCCATCTGGAACTGGGCAAAGAAAGTCATTTCTTTTTTTTTTTTTTATTTTTTTTTCAACGTTTATTTATTTTTTGGGACAGAGAGAGACAGAGCATGAACGGGGGAGGGGCAGAGAGAGAGGGAGACACAGAATGGGAAACAGGCTCCAGGCTCCGAGCCATCAGCCCAGAGCCCGACGCGGGGCTCGAACTCACGCGAGATCACTCGAGATCTCGCGAGATCGTGAACTCCCGGACCGCGAGATCGTGACCTGGCTGAAGTCGGACGCTTAACCGACTGCGCCACCCAGGCGCCCCAAAGAAAGTCATTTCTAAGAAGACACTGTCCAGAGGTAGAAGCATCTGAATGAAGCCCCTTTCCTTGAGCTGGGCAACGAGGCCTTGGGGAAGAAGGAGAGTAAGAGGAAAGGGCCAGGTCAAAGGGTGCCCCCCTCCGGGAAGCCTTCCCCGACTCCTCCCTCTTCTGCATCCATACAGCCCTCACTGTCTGGGGCCCACCCTATACTGAGCCCAGGTTCTCCTGGACATTCTTGGTCTCTATGAAGCTGGGGATGGGGCAGTGAGCCTGGTCGTTGGTGTTAGACGATGAAGATGTGAATCCGGGCTCTGGCACCTACTGGCTCTGTGGCCTCTCTGAACCTCAGCTTTATCCTCTACTCCCCAGTCCCAGCCCCCATCCCACATTCTCAATGTTTCTCCCTAGAAAGCAGGGAGATCTTACAGCACAAATGGAGCATTCGAAGGAGAGAAAGAGAGAGAAGGAAAACTCGAAACGATTTTTAAATATGCAAAAAGATACCCACTCACCATGCAACAGGTGGGTGAATCTCATAAACATAGTGGAGGCGAAAGAAGCCCAACCCCAAAGAATATGTCCAATATGGTTCCATCCACGGAAAACTCAAAGACGCAAAAATAGACTATATTCCTTATATATGCATATCCAAGTGAGAAAACCATAAAGAAAAACATGGAAATACTTATCACAAGATAGTGGTTAGCTTCAGGGGAAGGAGGGAGTTACAATCAGATTTGGGGACTTTGGGGTGCCGGTCATGTTCTAGTTCTTGACCAGGGTGATGGTTGTTCAAGTGTTTCCTCTGTAATTATTCACCAGCTACACGCGTGCACATGCATCCACCCCCCCCCACACACACACACAGAGGTTTATGCACTTTTGTGTGTGTATATTTTCCAGGGGATAAGGGTGTGGGTTTGGGGAGGGATAGGCAGGGAGATACCCAACCTCAGTCCTAACTAAAGGAAGGCAAACTAAAGCCAAACAGGGTAACTAACTTCTCAGCCCGGGCAAAATGGAAAAGGCTGACAATGCAGTGTTGGCGAAGGCAATCTCACATGCTGTTGGCAGCTGTGTGAGGTGAGATGGTCTGTTTGGAGAGCAGCTTGGCGGCCTCTACCAAAATTCACAAGCCCTAGTCCCAGCGTAAACCCCCCAAATTTACAAGGCACATTCTGCTTCTAACAGCACCTCCTGCAGACAGAGCATTTTCAACTTTCTTGCAAAGTGCTCTGCAGGGACTTGGACCCACGCCAACTCCCACCCACCGTCAAGGAGCTCCCTGGTTCCATATCCTTGGCAACACTGAGTTAAGCATCTTTCCATCTGGGTTCTGATCACTGAGGCTTTCTCTTCTGCGAATTGCTTGTTCATATTTTTTTGCCTGTTTCCATTAGGTTGTCTTTCTTTTTCTTAGGGATTGGAGTTCTCCGTAATCTATATGCACCGAATCAGCCATATGCTTTGCAAACTTCTTCTCTTGGTCCAGAGTTTGATTTCTTTTTCTTTTTTTCTTTTTTTTTTTTTTTAAGTAAGTTTAAGCCCAATGTGGGGCTTGAACTCATGACCCCAAGACCAAGAGTCTCATTCTCTACGGACTGAGCCAGCCAGGCGCCACCATATTTTGACTTTTTACTTGTCCTCTGTTATATACAAGTTTTCAATTTTAATAGAGTCTAATGTATCAATCTTCTCCCTTATGGTCTGTGCCTTTGTTTTGTCTTGTTAAAAAACACCTTGCCTACCCTGAGGTGGGAAAGATACTCTCTTCTAAAAGCTTTACAATTTTGATTTTCATTTTAGGATTTTCATTCCATCTGAAATTTATTTTTGAGTATGGTGTGAAGTAGGGCTTCATGTCCATTTTATTCACATGTGATCACCATCTGAACACGGCTCTGTGTCCAAGTGCTCCTCTGTCCCACTGGTTTGCATTTAACCCTGCATAAATTTCATACCACCTCAAGTACTATGGCTTGAACAAAGTCCTGATATCTGGTACCATGAATACCTCCACCTTGTTCTTTCTCAAAAACGTCTTGGCCACTCTTGCCCTTTGCTCGTTCCTATGCCTTTTAGGATCAGCTCTATGAAGATCTATAAAAAAGTCATGTTGGAATTTGGGGCCACCTGGTTGGCTCAGTTGGTTAAGCGTCCAACTTTGGCTCAGGTCATGATCTCGGGGTTCGTGGGTTTGAGCCCCGCGTCGGGCTCTGTGCTGACAGCTCAGAGCCTGGAGCCTGCTTCCGATTCTGTGTCTCCCCCTCTCTCTGCCCTTTCCCTGCTCATTCTCTCTCTCTCTTTCTCTCTCTCTCTCAGAAATAAACATTAAAAAAAAAGTCATGTTGGAATTTTAATGGGCACCTAATTGAGTTTAGATTGTTTGATACTGTTCCAGGGCTCTTACATCTGTTCTAATGTTTTGTTTGTTACACTCTTCTTTCCCCTCTCTTTTTGTTTCAGTTTAAGTAATTTTTGTTGCCCTGTCTTCAAGTTCACTGATTCTCTCTTCGGCTGTGTCAGGTCTACCAACAAACTCACCAAAAACAATTTTTTAATCTCTGTTACCATGATTTTTAGTTCTAGCATTTCCATTTGACTCCTTTTTATATTTTTTCTCTCTCTGTTGAAATTCCCCATCTATTCATTCATGTTACTCATCTTTGCCTCTAGAGCCTTTAATGCATTCATCAAAATGAGTTCTCTTGTATGGAATTTATATATCCATCTGTGGATAATCAGCACAAAAAAATTTAAGGTGGAAAAAGCAAAGTCCAGTTCCATATCCACAGTATGCCTCCCTTTGCTTACAAAAGGGGGAATGTACAGATATGTGTGCGTCCACTTGTATGAGCACAGCAGATCTCTGGAAGGATGCTAGGCTTGGGAATTAGAAGCCTTAGGTTGGAGGGAAGGAGGTTTACTTTTCAATATATACTCTTTTGTACCATTTGAGTTTTCTAAATGTAACTGTCGTGTTTTAATTTTTATTTATTTTTTATTTATTTTTTAACGTTTTTATTTCTTTTTTGAGACAGAGAGAGACAGAGCATGAACAGGGAAGGGTCAGAGAGAGGGAGACATAGAATCTGAAACAGCCTCCAGGCTCTGAGCCGTCAGCACAGAGCCCGACGCGGGGCTCGAACTCACGGACCGCAAGATCATGACCTGAGCTGAAGTCGGCCGCTCAACCGACTGAGCCACCCAGGCGCCCCTTAATTTTTAAAAGAAAATGAGTTGATTTTTATAAAAAGACTCTCGCTCAATGTCATTCCCAACCATTCTCACTCTCGGCCAAGGCCCCAGCATGGCCCCCAACTTACCAACACAGGTGAGGTAGAGCACCGCATAGGCCAGGGGAAGGGGTTCGTGGCTGGAGTGGTAGGAAATCTGAACCTGTAGAGAAATGGGCCCGGAGTCAAGCCAGCTGAAGCCAACAGCCCCACCCCAAAGGACAGGTCTTGGGGAACCTAGCAAAGAAGAGAGGGAGTCTCGGAAACCTCTGTGCCCTGAAGTTGCGTTCACCAACCCAGCTCTTCCTTTAGCCTTCTCTGTGCCATTTATTCTTCCATGCCTTGGTTGGCCCATCTGTAAAATGGGAACCGTCTGTGAGGGAGTCCCTGGAGACCTGGGTCCCGGTGCTACCGGTGACTACCGTGTGATTTTCGGAAGGCCCCTCCTCCCCTTTGGATCTATGTCCTGCCATGTGCAAAATGAGGAGTTCTGACTGGGCAGGGTTTATGGATCCTCTCTTATCTGTGGGATTCAGACAGCCTTGGACTTGAGCCCAGCCCCTCTGGGTTCTGTGACCTTGGCCAAGGCCTTTCACCTTTCTGAGCTGTCTCGTTTCTTCATCTGCAGAACAGCGGCCATACGGGTCCCTACCACAGACGATCGTAGTGCCGCTTAGAAACAATACACGTACAAGACTCGCCCCGTAGGTAGTGCCCAAGAAATGCCAGCTATTGTTAATAGCGGCCAGGCGGCATTGTGTGAGATGGTGCGGGGCTCTGGGCTCAGATTCTGAAGCACCACTTGTGAGTATCCCCGGAAGAGTCACTTGTCCTCGGGCCTCAATGTCCCCTGCTGTCAAGTGGGGATAATGATAGTTCCCGCCCCAGAGGGTTGATTGCAGGGTGTGACCATCAAGGAAGGAAGGCGTGTGATGTGCTCAGCAGCAGCCTTGCCTGCAGCAAGGGCCCAGTAGCTAAAAGGCCAGGCTGACAATGGCTGAGGATAACACAATTCAAGGCCCATGGATCAAAGCCCCTTCCGCCCACAGCCCTCCACTTGCACGTTCCCTCCTGATGTGGGTCCCTCAGCTCAGCCAGAAGGTTCAGCATCTTATAGAAGCCATTCACTCCTCAGTGCTGGGAGCCCCTAAATCCTGCAATTGCTGACCCCACGTGTCAAGCCAGAGCAACGATGCTGGCCTCAGCCATACAATTATCTGGCTCCAGGCCAAAGGTGCGGGAAGGGGAAGGACAGGACGCTCCGACCCTCCGCGATCCCTCTTGTCCTTTGCATCTACACAGCCCCCCAGCTCAGCCCCTCTTAGGCGCCCTCTCAGGCGGGCTGGTCCTCTGGCCCTGCCCCAGGGCCTCTGTCCTGACCCTCACCAACTCTGCTCCCCACTAGATCAGGCGCCTTCAGGTAAGCCGCGCCTCGTTCTCAGTTTCTTACACAAATGGGAAAAGACGTGGGGGTGATGAAGGGAAATTTCTGGCAGGTCTGTGTCGAATACTCGCTCTCTTACTGATGGGCTATGTGGCCCGGACAGAGTTACTCTGAGCCTTGGTGGCCCCACCTGTGAAACGGGGATCAGACCCCGCCTCTCCGAGCTGTCGTGAGGGCTGGATGAGGTCATGGTGCCCAGTATGTGGCGTATGGTCAATGGTCTTAAAAGGATCCTTCCCTGAAACACTGCTCCTGACATGGGGTGGGAACCTGCCACCCCCATGCCACAAGACCTGTCTCCCATCACCCCTTTATGGGGGCATCAGCTGTGCCAAGCTCAAGGGCCACCCCATTTCTCCCATCTCTTATTCATTTTTTTAAGTTTATTTATTTTAGAGAGAGAGTGAGAGCAAGGGGAGGAGGGACAGAGAGAGAGAGAATCCTAAGCAGGCTCCCCACTGCTAGTCGGGAGCCCGAACGGGAGATGGTGACCTGAGCCGAAATCAAGAGTCAGACGCTTAACCAACTGAGCCTCCCAGGCGTCCCTCTCCCATCTTGTAAATGCCCCCTGCCCCAGCCAGAGCACTGCCTACAGTCAGGGCTTGTTGAACTCGCCGTTGGTGGCTAAATGAGCCGAGAGGAGACAAAGGGAGGTTACGTGTCTCTGAGAAAGGGAATGGAGTCAGGAAAAGAACGGATTAGGAAAGATGAGGCACCCCGGAGAAGGGGGTCTCCCCAGGCGCCAGCATCCTCCTCCCATCTCTGCTCTCTCTCCTTCATCCAGAGTGACAGAGATCACCTACTCAGCCCTCAGCCTGCAGGTAGGGAAACTGAGGCCCGACCCAGAAAAGCTGGGACATCTCCCTTCACAGGGGTCTCGGGAAACAAGAAAGGAAACCAACGTTGGCTCGTGTTCTGCCCCAAACCAACACCAGGAGGAAGGTGCGGTGATCATTCCCATTTTACAGATGGGGAAACCGAGGCCCAGAGGGCTGATGTGACTTGCCAGGAGACACATAGCTTATGCTGTAAGTTGCAGAGCTGCCTGGTTCCAGGGCCGGGGCTTACCCATCATGCTACCCCGGCATCTGGGTAAGCAGAGGGTGCTGGCCCTTGTGGAGCTAGCTCAGCGCCCCACCCCCACCCCAGCCCAGGGGACCTGCTCACATGACTGTCATTGAGGTCATTGCTGGGCGAGTTCATGACCACGATGATCTCCAACCCCGTATCAAAGTGCCACCGTCTGGCGTCTGCACGCTCCCGGCCCCTCTCCACACTAGGAGAGATGTAGACGTCCACACCGGGGGTCCCGTAGACCTCGAACATCTCTGTGCCCTCAGGTACCGACCTGGGAAAGACAAGAAGCCATGGGAAGGGCCAGAGGGGGCAATACTCGCTCAGATGCTTGAGCTTTGGCGCAAACTCTTGCTTCCTCCGGGAAGCCTTCCCTGACCACCCCAGGCCTCACATCCCCACAGCAAGTTCCTGGGAGTGAAGCCTGGACCCCACACAAGTGCATACACATTCCCACATTCTGTGTTCATTAACACTTCTCTCGGGAGCTTCTTTGCCTCCCAACAAAACTGCAAGCTCTTTGCAAGTTAGGACCAGTTAGGGAGCTCAGCGGACACCAGCCTGCAAACGGACCCCCTGCAATTCTGAGACCGTGGCTCCCTCCCCTCAGTCCCATTGCAGCCCTCTTTAGCAGGCAGGAAGATGCCCCTGGGCTCTTCTCCAGGGAAGGGCATCCAATTTTGTGCAGTGCCCGCTGCATGCAGCACCTTGTTTCCTAGCTCCTTGTATTCTTCCAAGTCGGCCAAGTGAGCGGGTGGTATCATCTCTACTGGAAAGGTGAGAAAGCGAGGCTCAGAGAGATCAAGCCCAAGGTCGCACACCAGCAAAAGTCATGGGCAGCTTTGCACTCAGGGCTCCGACACAGAGCCCGAGTGCTTCCACGGCTCGGCAGGGTCACCGGGAAAACTTGGCCAGATCCAGTCAAGCAGGAGGGTCAAAAAGCCTATGTCATCTGGCCCTGGGACGTGTTTCCCCCACTCCAGCTAGTCTGGTGGTCCTGTTCGAAATCATCCGTTCACCTTCTTACTGTCTATGGGGGGGTCTGGGGGCGCCCACTGTGCTCCGAAGCGTTGCCAGGCTGTGGCGGGTACATTCACTACCCTCCCCACCGTCCCGGAACCTTCGATCCCGCCAAGGAGTTAAGGACAGCACTGCCCAGGGCAGCCAGAGGGGGCTCAGGCTCATGAAGTCATTGGTCAGTGGGATCCCAGGTAGGGAGAGGCCACTGTGAGCCAGAGGGAACAGAGTGCTTCCTGGAGGAAGCAGCACGTGGGGGCACTGGGGGATAGCAGTAGCTGACCCTTGTTGAGCTCTTGCTATACAGCCGGCCCTGCGGAAGGTTCTTACGTGCGTGACATCACGCAATCCTCTCAATAAACCCAGGAGAGTTTATTGAGTACCATCACTGTCTCCCATTTGACAGATGGGGAAACTGAGGCTAAGTAACCTGTCCCAGGTCATGGAGCTAGTAAATGGCCGGACTGGGGTCCCAGCCCAGGCCTTCCGGCTCCCGAGCGCATATCCTCACCTACCACCTCCCCAGGAGTAACGTCAATAATCGTAGCCCCGGAGGCTGCACGGTGGCCAAGGCAGGTCTCGGCTAGGCTTTTCCAAACAGGATTTGAATCGCCACCGTGGCCCTGGGAGGAGGGGATGATTACTCTCACGTGCACGTGAGGGAACAGAGGCTCAGGATGGGCCAGAGACTTCCCCAAGGTTGCACAGCTGGCCGTTCAACTCCAGGCCCTTTCCTTGCCCCACTCCGCTTGGAGGAGAGCAGGCCTGCCCCAAGACACCCTCTTTGCTCCTCTACCGGCAGGAGCCGGCTACTTCCCAAGGCGGCTTTTTGAGAAAGAGAGAAACAAGGCGAGCCCAAGCTCTTCTTCATCAGGCGGGTCCAGTGCATGACCCTGCCAGGCGTCCTCACCAGCCGACACACCTGCCTCTCCTCCCAGGCAGGGCAGCTACGTTGAGCAAATAAAAATAGAGAACACCCAGGTGGACTGGAATTTCAGATGAGCAACAAATAATTGTTTTAGTATGAGGATGGCCCGTGCGATATTTGGGACATGCCAAAAAATATATATTAACTGCTTATCTGGGTTTCAAACTTAACTAGGCATCCTGGGTTGTATCTGACAACCATAGTTCCAAAGCCTGTAATTTCTGGGGCTGGTGATGCCCTCTGCCCCGTGATGCCCCCGGGTGTGTGGGCCAGCCCATCGTGGGACATAGAGAAGCTGGACAGAGAGGCATAGGGACACAGAGACAGAGAGAGACAAAGAGATATGGAAAAACCCAGAAAAACGGAGAGCCACCAGGAGACACATGGAGACAGACCGGGTGTGAAGGGACTCGGCCACCCCAGGATGTACCCTGAGCCCCACAGCCCACGGCGCCTCGCCTCCAGCTCCCCGGGAGGCCCGTAAACTCTTTAGGGAAATTCTCCTGCCCGTCAGCTGCTGTTTGGACCCCAGGGGCCCACGAGCTGGAGCTGAGCACCTTTGATGGTCCTTCTGGTGTGGAACCCCACCCAGCTCCCTGGCCCCAGGCCCTGGGCTTGGGGTGTCTCAGCCCAGCCCCCTTGCACCTCCCTGGGTGGGGCACCAGGGGATCCCTGATGAAGATCCCTTCTGGCCCGGGGGGGGGAAGAAGCTGGGAGCTCAGCGGTGCCAGGACCAGAGTCAAGAGTCAGGTCCTAGACCGGGCTGGGTCGCGTGTAAGCCAAGTGACTCTGAACAAATCACCTCGCCTCCCTATAAAGTGGGATAATGACACCGACTTGGTCGACCTTATGGGCAATTGCAAAGCTCAGACACGATGATGGGAAGGGCTTGGAAAACCGCCCACCCAGGACGGGGGAAGGGGTTCTTAAAGTAAATTAGGAAGCAGGAAATGGGCAAATGGAGGCAGTTTGAGAGGGTGGGCTGGGGGTGGGGGGTGGTTCTGGGGACAGCTTCCTGGAGGGAGGCAGGGGAACCAAAGACAAGGAGGAGACGTGTCTGAGGGGAAGGCATTTTCCCGGTGGAGCCTTAGGAGGTCAAGGGTAAGTGCGGGCTGTGAGGAGCTCCTTTCATTTCATTCCTTTGTAACGAGGATCCAGCGAAGGTTCTTGGTCAGGAGGGACTAAGCCTGCAGTTGCTGAACGTTCAAACCCCAGCCCCACTACTCGCCAGGTGTGTGACCGTGAGGGAGAGGCTCGGCCTCCCCCTGCCTCAGCGTCTCCATCTATAAAGCGGAGAAGATGAAAGGAGTCAGTGTGCATCCAAGATCAGCGAAAGTTGGGGGCGCCTGACCAATGCCTCACTTCACTCACTTCACTCCAGAGAAACTGAGGCCCAAGAGAGAAGGGACTAGAAGGTAGGGCTCCAGACTCCTGGTCCAGTGCTCAGGCCCCATCAGGGAAGCTGTTAGGACGATCAAGGGGTGGCTGCTGGGAGAAGAGCCTGCATCAGACATGGGAGGGTCTGGATTTCCCATCGCGCGGAGGACAGGAGGAGAAGCCCGAGGCTCACCCGGACGGAGTTCTTCCTCCGGTCGGGCCCCCTGCGCTGCCAGCACGCTGCTCTAGACAGTGCCCCAGCCCAGCCCTGGGGGCTTCGGGCTCGCCCCCGCCGAGGCCGTCCATTCCCAGAACATTCCAAGGCCTTTCCTCGCACACGGCGGTCCCGGCCAGCCCTAGGGCCCAACGACTCCGCCCGCACTGCCAGCCTGGGAGGTGGCGAATGGTGGGTAAAACGTTGTAGGGTGACCCGGGACCAGGTGCTTCCTGGGGCGCGGGACTTCCAGTGCTAAAATCTAGAAGGTTTGGGGCAAACCGGGACAGCTGGTCAGCGTCACGGTGGCCAACCTCAGACCCACCCCGTTGGAAATGCAGATTCCAGAACCAGATATGCTGTAGGCAGGGCCCTGGAACCTGCGCTTTAAGCCATGCCGATGCCCAGTGACGTCTGAGAACCACGGCTAAGGGTGGGCTGTGTCCCCACGCGTCGTGGGAATCACAGCGCGAGCCCACCCCCTCCTGGGAGTCAAGTCAGGTCTCCCTTGAGGCTCTGTGTCACCCCTTCAATGCTGAGGACACGGATGGTGACAGAGGCAGTCCCCACAGGCACACAACATCGGTACTATTATCCCCACTTTACAGATGAGGAAACAGG
Source organism: Prionailurus bengalensis (assembly GCF_016509475.1). Taxonomy (NCBI): domain Eukaryota; kingdom Metazoa; phylum Chordata; class Mammalia; order Carnivora; family Felidae; genus Prionailurus; species Prionailurus bengalensis. The sequence goes on along the minus strand of NC_057345.1, from coordinate 12,290,712 downwards.
CTCAGAGATGACAGGTGATCTGCCCAACGTCACACAGCTGGCAGGTGACAGAGCCAGGACTCACATCCGACTCTGCCACCACCCCCTCGCCCCCACCGCTCCCCTGCAAACCCAAGCCCATCCTCTCCTTTCATGGGCCCAGGAGCCTTGGGCTCTGCGAAAACAAAACCAGACACTGCAGAGCCGAGAAACGGATGGGAGAGGACTTTGGGGCTGGAAACAGGTGGACAAGATGACCGCCACGGTCCCCACCGCCACGGCCCATGGGGGCAGAGGAGACCAAGGCTCGGACGGCTCAGACGCTGGTGGCGGCACCAGCTGCCTCGCCCTGCTCGGCGGGGTCCCCAGATCCCACCTCCGTCGGCCTCGCCACCACCAGGGTCAAGAAGACCACCTCCCCTCCTTAGTCCCAAGTCCGTGCCGCCCCTGGGGAATGGCGGCCACATGAACCCTCTTCCGGAAGCCCAGCCTCCCGGGGCCCGGCTCTGCCCGGGCAGGTCGGCGTGCTCACCTAACACGAGCCAGTCGAAGGAGGAGAGCCTGGGGCGCTCAGACGCCTCCACGAGTAGAGCTCGAAACCCACTGATCTGTGCCAGCCTCTTCAGGGCACATGTGGGGAAACTGAGGCCCAGGAAGGAGCAGAAAGTTGCTCAAGGTGACTTCGCAAAGGGCGGCAGAGCTGGGACGAAAACTCGGGGTACCTGGCCCCCGGGTGCCCTTTGCCTTTTCACTCCATTGAACTGCCTCTGCTGAGCCAGAGGTGACACGAGTTGTTGGCTGGTCCAACTAGGGCAGCGGTTTGCCACCCTGGCTGCACATTTATCCCCGGGGCACGACTCACCACACCCATGTGTCAGTCTTCCTTCCCTTTCCCCACCGCCCTCCCCCCGCCCCCGTGCCGTGAAACCCTGCTCGGGAAAGCAAAGCCCCCCTTATGGAGTCTGGGCCACCTCCAACTCAATGGAAGGCAAGAAGACAGAGTTTTGTCCATTGCCACAGACAGAGTGCCCCAATGAGTCTTGCCTGTGTTCATCCTTCAAGGCTCTGGTTGGGACCCTTCCTCCGGGAAGCCTGCCCTGACCACTCAGTTTATGTGCATTCCTCTTGTCTCATCTCCCAGTTTGGTTCAGAGGTGGCTCCCTTGTCTATGGCACGTCTGGGGACACTTGAGGCTGTCCAAAGGGCCAGGACAGAGCCTCAAAATGATGATGGTGATAGCGGTGGCAGTTACCATGAATGAGTGTCCCCCACATGCCAGGCATCCCCAACATGCTCTACACACACGATCTCATCCCATCTCCCCACTCCCTTGAAGTGAAGGCCTAAGTGTTTGGGTTGCATCCTGGCTCGGCCGCTCCTCACAGGCTGTGTGACACGGGGCAAGTTACCTAACCTCTCTGTGCCTCCGTTTCCTCATCTCTGAAATGGGGATGATGATAGAGCATCCACCTGGCAGAATCGTGAGATGTTACTATATATAAAGCGCTTGGGGCAGTGGCTGCTATGGAGCAGTCTGTAAGGATCTTCACTGATAACATTGTCTCTGTCCTCCGGAGGAGGATACAGAGAGGTTAAGTGATGCTCCCCAAGTCAGACAGCTGCTAGGTCCCAGAGCCAGGGCTGAGCCAGCACACCCACCGCCCCTTCCCTGGTTGGCCCACGGTGCGGGCACCCAGGAGGGCTGAGTCACGACATCTCCAAGCCAGAAGGGACATAGAGCTAAGCTGGTCCTGCTCCCCCTGCAAGACAGGAATCCATCCGGGAGCGGTCCAGCCTCTGCAAGAACTCTGAAGGGACAGATTCTCAGACAGCGGGGACCGTGCCTCCTTGCTCAGTATTGTGTCCCCGTGCCCGGCCCACACCAGATGCCAAAGAAGTACTTGATGAATGTGTGAGCGAGTGAACTGACAGCTCTCCGCCTGTCCCCCAAGGTGGCCCAGGCATAGAGGACCAAGAATCCTTCCTTTGAGGGTGCCTGAGGCACGCACCCTGGGGCCGTCCCCCCCACAGCCTCCTCTCCGAACCCCAACACGGCCCGTCCATTCACAGAACCCCAAGACACTGCTGCCTTTGCCTCCTGGCCCTGATTCGTCCCCCCTCCTCGAAGGAGGCCCTGCAGGGGAGGAGCCAGCCCTGGCCTTCCCAGAGCAGGTCAAACCGGGGGCACATCTGCCCGATGGGCATGAGGCTGCCAACACAGGTGAGTCACCCCCATGGGCACACGGCGCTGGAGGAGGGGGTGGCGCCAGGCAGCGTGGATGCCCATCCTCCCATGTCACTCCTGACACGGCCCCTGTGGCTGTCCCTCCTCCAAATCCTCTTCCTAATTCTCACCCTCCACCCACACCCAACCAGGCTTCAGCTCCTGGTACCTAGCTGTGCTGGGCCTGCTCCGGACTTGGTTCCCTCCCCTGACCAGCCCCTCACCCCTTTACATCTAATGTCCTGGGACCGCCCCCGTCTCTGCTTTCAACTAAGTCCGCTCCAATTCGTACAGTCTTGTTCTGGGATACTGGTCCTCAACTGGGATCGGTTCCCCCCCCACACACACACACCGGGCACTTTTGGCAACGCCTGGAGACATTTTTGGCCATCGAAGGTCAAGGTGTGCTTCTGGCATCTAGTGAGTAGAAGCCAAGGGCACTGCTCGACGGCTCACAGGGCAGGGTGGGAGACCTGAGACAAGGGAACAGTGACACGCTTCTGCCTCCTCCCCTCCCAGCCCCCTGACTACCTGTGTCCCCAGCTCAGCCTTGGAGCTGGGACCCCTGGAGACTCCCCAAAAAGCTAAGTAGCCAGCTCCCTGGGGGTTCCCAGAACCCAGCTCCTGAAACCCTGCCCAAACTCTCCTTTTCTGCCTGAGAGAGAGAGAGAGAGAGAGAGAGAGAGAGAGAAGGTGGGGCCTCACCTCCAGCCACTGGCTCTAAGGACACGGCCATGGCACACAGTAGGAGCCTAACGTGTGGGCTCTGAATGGCTGGAGGAAACCAGATCCTTCCTCTCCAAGTGGCAGACAGCTAAAAGCATAAGACACTTGACCATGGGAGTGGGGGGGAGGGGGTGTTAAATCCTGGCGTTGACGCTTAGTAACTGTTTGACTTGAGCAAATGGCTCGCCCTCGCTGTGCCGTAGTTTCCCCATCTGTCAAATGAGAAGCTAGTAACGAACGTAGCTCATGGGGTGTCGTGAAGGCTAGATTCAAGCGTTAAAGTTCGAGAAGATTGCCAAGCTTAAAACAGTGCTCGGCACATAGGAAATGCTACGTAAGCATAAATGATTTCTTAAAAAAATGACACTCGCTGTTTGCAGAGCTCCTAGGCTGGGGACCAGGACAAGGGGAATACACCTCTTCCTATTTGTATGTATCCAGCCTGCAGGGTCCTCCAACGTGCCCAGCACCCTCAAAGGCCCTTGGACCAGAGCTCAAACACTGCAAACCTCTCTGTCCCCCATGCAGTCTCCCACACTCAACTCCCCTGGCTTGGGGGAGGGAAGCCGAGCCAGGCCTGAGCCCTGAGGAAACCCTGCACAGCGCACCAGACGAGCCCAAGGGGCTCAGCACCAAGGGCCTGCAGACCCCCAGGCCTCTGGCTCTTACCCATAAATGTCCACGAGGGTCTCCACGCCAGCCACACACACGGCGCTGGTGGGATGCTCCAGGGAAACACGCACAATCCTCTTCATTGACATGCTGGCCTTGGACCCGGACTTGAGCCACCAAAGCCAACACTGCCTCCCAGGGCCCTTGGCGTGCGGGTTTAAAAGACCTTGGCCCCGCCACTCCAGCCCGGGGTGCTAGCTCATTGGCTCCAGTCCTGGAAGCCCAGCCCCTTCCCAGAGCTAGGAGCACAGGATTGGCCAGGAAGAAGCCATCGTTTGCATATGAACCTGTTGCTTCGCCCCCAGCACGGAGGCAGTTAGTTTCTCTAAGGGAGCGTGTCCCAACAGGCACCTGGCCGGGGCACCGGGGCACTGGGGGGGTGGGGAAGGCAGAGAGGTGGAGATGACCTGGGCCTCTTTCTCGACTTTCCACGCTCTTCCTCCTCACCCCCTTTCCTGCCTTTTCCGAGATGATACGGTTTAGAGGGGAGCTTCTCTACCCTGCTGGAGGAGCCGGTGCAAACGCAGATTCCCAGGCCCCGCCTCCAGGTCTGACGCCGCAGGTTAGGGGTGCGGCCTGACAACTGGATTTTTTGTATAAACACCCCAAAGCATTTTGAGAAACTGAGAAACACCGGCTTTTTTCTTACGAGCATGGAGTGTATTAGCAGGACTGGATTTCAGCCCTAGGTCAACCACACATCCTTGCTGTGCGGCTGCGGACAGGTCACTTCATTGCTCTGTGCCTCACTTGTTGCTTCTGAAAATGGCTCTTGCGAGGCTTAAATGGACGACGTGGGTAGAGCTCTGGTGTGGAGCTTGGCATGATTCTTTTACCGGCGTTGTCATTATTTTCACATGCCAAACACTTGTGGAAGGGGTGGGTGGTGAGGGTTAAATCCCTCCCCGGCCAGGAAGAGCTTAGAATGTGGGCGTAGGAAGGCTCATTTGTCAGGTGGGGAAACGGAGGCCAGAAGGGGGCATTCGGCCACCTGAAACAGCCGGAGCAAGGGCTCTGGGGAGAGGAGCCTTGGGTTCGGATCCAGACTCCACCATGCACCGGCTCTGTGGCCTGGGGGGTGGGGGGAGGGTTACGTTCCCTCTTAAGCCTTGGTTTGCTCATCTGTAGAGAATGAGGCTGATCACTAGCCTGCTAGAGATAATGGCGGGGACACACCCTGCCCGGCCAGGCTCCAAAGGTGCTGAATAGAAACTTCCTCCCTTCTCTCTGGACATGCTGCCGGTCTGAGACAGGGCGGGGACCAGGACCTGCTCCCCAGGGTCCCCAGTGGGTGCAGTCCTAGCAGTTCACGGATCTCAGCGGGACTCTAAGCCTGGTGCTCTTTTACCCAAGAGTCTGGGAAGGACGTTCTCAAGAAAAGCTGTTGGGCTGCTGGCTTCAGTCACCGCTTTACTTTTTCGGCTACAAAATGGCTTGCTGGCCAACTCACCTCTGGGTAAGAGTCAGGGCTCAGGAGGAAGCCCCAGTCTCCCTACCTGCTTATGAACCTAGTTGGGAAATAGATCCAGAAAGTGGAGGCTTCCCCCTGGCCACTGGACCACTGTGCTGGGGGCCGGACCAGCCTCTGGCTCGGGGCCCTGTCTCTCCCTTTGGAAATAGACCCGTGCCTTCACCTCCCCCCAGTTCATACCAGCGTTTAGAAACACATCTGGCATTTATTCAGACTAAAGTGTCAGGGGCTGATAGGCAGCATCTTTTTGCCTGAGTCCACAACAAAAGGTAAAAGAAAGTGACTGAGTGAGTGAGTGAGTGAGCGACCGGCAAAGGGTTCAATCGAGGCAGGAGCCAGCGTGTAGGATGCGAGGGATAATACTTTCAGGCCCCTGTGATCAGACCGCCGGGTAGCTTGGTAACTTTGGAGGCAGGAATGAAAGGCAATCAGAGTGGCCTTTGGCCCTGGACACGGGTCCCGCTGGAGAATCTCCCACCTCTGCCAGTAGGGCCCAGCACACCTGTCCTCTGAGGGCTGGAAGAGATAGCCCAAGGAAGGGAGAAGAGGTGACGAGGTAGGACCCGCCCCTCGCCTGATGCCCATCTCAGCGGGGCAGTTGGCCTCAGAGCCACGGGCCTGTGCCAGCCATCCTGCTGAATCAGCCCGCCTGGCCGGCACTGGCCCCGGGGGTTGTCCCAGCCAGCAGAAGCTAAGCCAAGGAGCTGGCGGCTGGGGGGGGGGGGGGGGTAGGTAGAGCTAGGATAGGGCTCCCCTCCCCTCCCCACTCCTCCCCACAGCCCGACAAACAGAAGCTGAGGAGGCAGCCACTTGAAGAAACGCACGTTGACATTTTTATTAATCAGGTAGGAGGCGATCCATCACCCGGAACATTCTCAGAGGGGACATCGGGCTCTCCAACAGCTCCAGAAGCAATTCCAGGGCTTCCCACGCTCAGCGCAGGTCCAGAAGGCTTGCTCCCCACCCTCCCCATCTCTCTGCAACCTCCCTCCACCCACAGCCTTTCCCTGGGGAACCTCAACCCTGGCCGCATGCCCGTGGGCCCCGAAGGGCCTCCTTGCTGTCTTGGGTCATGGTTACGAGCAGAAAGTGCAAAGGTTAGACCAGGAGTTGGCATGTGGGGTCCCACAGAGTCTTCTGGAAGGGGAGGAACCCGGGTATACCCCCCGCCCCCCGCCAGCCACCTGAAACCAGAGCAGCTCTGTCTTATCCATCTCACGCGTTGGGTGTCCACGGCAGCCTGGCCAAGTGTTCCGTGGCTAACAGAGTTTGACCGTGGTGGGCTGGCTCAGTCTCGGTCTCCCCAGGGGCCACTGAAAATCTAGGAGGCGGAGGCCAAGGGCTGATAGCCACCGCGATGGCCGCAGGGGCAATGGCGGGGAGAGGGCAGGCTGGCCACCTCGCGCCCCTGCGTGCCTGGGACAGGGGTCACCTCTCACCCGGCACTGGCCAAGCCCGGGCACGTCCCCGTGACCCCACCTGGGGCCAGGCTATTAACGTCCCCTCACCCCCATGGCAGCTCTGTGCCCTGTATGGGAGGGGACACAGGCCTGCCGTGGGGGTTTCCTCACAGGCGAAACCCAGGCTACGGGCAGGGTCTCCAGGTTGCTGAGAGCGACTTGGGCGAGCCTTCCCTCCCACGGCCTGCAGGGCGAAGGGGAATAATTAAAGACTATTAAAGGAAATTAAACCCCACCCTCCGAGATAACCTAATGGCTCCCCCCCCCACCCTCTTCTAACATCTGGGCTCCTATCCCCTGTGACATCTGGAACGGCCAGCCCCCTTCACATCCAGAGTCCAGAATCGGAAGCGGGGAGACCTAAGACACAGGGGCCAGGCCCCGCCGTTTGTCCTCATGCCTCGGCCCCCTCCACAATCCTGGCCTCCCGCCTGCCAGCCTTCCTCGCGTGTGCCCTCCTGAGGCCTCTCTCTGGCCTCTCAGCGTTTCGGGGCGGAAGCAGCCAGCAGTCGTAATTAAAGGCCTTCTAAACAGGTAACAAGCACCCTTCTGAGGACGGAGTCAGGTATTAAAGGGTTTTTGTTGCCTTTTCTTTTGAAAGCAGGCCCCCAGATGCCAGGTTTTCCCGTCCTTATTTGCCTCTATAAATATGGCTGAGGGGTGCTGGGAGGTCACATCTTGAGGGTCCCCTGCAGGAGAGGACAGCTGGTCGGGAAAAGAGGCTGCCTCGCCTCCCTGCGCCTGCTCTTACAAGAACCACAGACCGGGCCCCTGCCTCTGAGCCCAGGCCCCATGGATGCCGTTCCCGGTGCAGACCCGCGAGAGGAATATCAGAACAGAGGGAGAGCGACTCCAAGTGGGGCACAGCCGCGGCCACACGCGGCTGCCCTTGAACGTGCTGAGGCCGTCGCTCTTTTCCAGAACCTCTGGGAGTGGCGGATCGGGAAGAGGGAGGGAGGAATGAGGACGGTCCCTCTCGGGCTGTGCAGGCCACTCCAGAGGTGAGGGTGTGGGCGTCCGTCGCTGCGTCCCGGGGCCTGCGGTGGCCAGCACGTTCGCAGGCACTCGAGGAGAAGCGCCCGAGGCTCCCCCACAAGGACGGGGGCCGGGTGGAAGTTCCTCGCCCCCTTCCCTGGTGGGGCTCCCTGGCAGGTGGGCAGAGGACGGCGGGTGGAGGGGGTCTCAGGGCACCATGTTCCACCACTTAAAGGAGAAGGGCTGCCGGCGCACGTTGGTGCCGCAGTGGATCTCCCCCAGCAGCTCGTGGTAGGACAAATAGTCGTCGATGAAGGTGCAGCGGAGGCCCAGTGGCTCCAGCAGGGACCGCACCTTCTCCTCCAGGCAGCAGCGGCCGTCGACGATGGGCCCGAAGGGCTTGGGGATGCCCAGGTGCTTGCCTAAGACCACCATGTTGACCTGTAGACGAGAGAAGGCAAGAGGGAGACAAGAGGGGACCCATCCCCAGGTCCGACCCACCCTCCCCAGCATGCCCGGGCCACCAGGACCGGCGCTGCGTCAAAAACTAGGGTCCATGAAGAGAAGAAATGGATTGACGGTTGGAAGAGAGGATTCACACCAGGTAGGGCTGCCAGTAACATGCATGGCGACTCTGTACGAATGAAAGTCACCCCTTCCTCCCACGCCGTCTTCCACCCATCAGAAAGTTGTCGGGACAATTCAGGGCAAGATTTTACCTTCCTCTGCCAGAAACCTTGTACAGCAGCTATCTACAAGGTCGATGGTGTGAATGTCTTTCTAGGTTTGGTGCACTTGTACAGTGCACAGCCTGCTTCACTCTCCCCGGAAGCCCTGATCGTCGTTACGGTTTACCGAACATCTCCTGCGCGCCAGATACGTCATCACTATACCTCACAGCCTCCCTGCGAGTCGGTGGCAGGGAAAGGTTAAGTGACATAATCCAGGCCACACAATCAGAGAATGGGGAGACTGAACTTTGACGTGGGGCCAACTCACGTCCAAACCCATGCTCTTCATATGCTGCCAGAGCGTGGCACGGTGGCTGCCTGGGGAGCTGAGGAGTTGGGACAAGGGGCTGGGAGCCCTTGGGGGCACCTGTGTCCCCAGTGGCACGTCTGTTCCCCGGCTGGGGGGCCCTAACACTGGGGAAGGGACGTCTCCCCGGGGCAGGGTATGGAAGTGTCTTAGAGAAAACCTCGGCCCCAGATGGGTGGCCAGAGGAGCTGTCCTTGGTGTTCAAAGGGGATACGCTGAACCTGCTGTCTGGAGGGGAGGGCTGGGTCATCTCAGCATGGGGTGGCCTGCCCTGGGCTCTGTGCCCTCACGCTCTCCATGCTCTGGCCCCTCGCCCTCCAGACTGCCCTGCAGGGCCATCCACTGCTGGGATCAACATGACCCTGGAGGGTCCTCTGGGGTCAGTCCCATGGCCTCTGCCCTGAGCTACCCAGTTGCCCCTAAGGGGCCAGAACGTGCTGGGTAGTAGTGGGACAAAGGGCAGAGGGAGGGGAGCCAGGTCCGTTTCTTCCCACATGAGGACTCAGGAGCCTGGAGGCCACTCACTTGCTGGATGACCTCAGGGGAGTCAACCACTCTCCTCTGAGGGCCCGTTTCTTCATCTGACAAACGGGTTAACTGAGTTCCCTGTGGGCTCTTCCAGTGAGGACATACCGGGCTCCTTCAGCAGGGTCTGGGTGGGAGCTGAGAGATTCCCACAGAGGGGGGCTTCCAGCCGGTGTGGGCAAGGCCACCGCCCAGAGAGGGCTGGCCAAGGTCATGGGCTCTGGCCAGAACAAGAGCCAGGCCGCCCCCTCAGTGCCTCCCTGTCCAATGGGGCAGCCACTGGCCACACGTGGTTGTCGAAATTTGAATTAAACAGATGTATAAAGTTCATCCTTCGGCCACACTAGCCACATGTGAAGCCCCCCATCGCCACATGTGGCTTGGTGGCTCCCCTGTCCCATCGTGCAGACGGAGAACGTTTCCATCGTCCGAGAAAGTTCTCACAGGCAGCACCGCCTTGGAGGGTCGGTTCTCAACCAGGGCGATTCGGGCCCCAGGGCATTTCGGTTGTCACAGTGAGAGGAGAGCGGCTGACACTCAGCGGGTAGTGGGCCACCGCCATCCTGCGATGCACAGGACGGGGCCCCCACGACAAAGGAGTCAGGCCCAGACATCAGTAGAGCCGAGGTCCTGCCTTAGGGGCCTCTACCAAGACCCCGCAGTGAGGAGTCAGGAGTGCGGGGTCCCAGCAGGGAAACCCTGCCCTGTCACCGTGCCTCCAATCAGGACCTCGGGACCCGCTCCCAACCCTTCGCTTGGCCGGTGCTGGTGCTGGGAGGGGGCAGGGGGGACTCCAGTTACAGGCCCCAGGCTGAAGAGGGAGGGTCTCCCATCCTGGGCAACCAAGCCACGAGGGGCCAACAGCCTGACATCCCTTCCCAAAGGCGTTAATGGTCGTGCAGCCGATAGCATCACCAGGCCCCTCCCAGAGGCCACATGGGTGACATCATAGCTGTGCATCGGCTGTCAGCTGCCTGACTTAATGACAGCCAGGGAGGCAGCCACCGTGGGCCCGCCTGCCCGCCTCAGGAGCCGCACCGGGGAGCAGCCGGGGGGGTGCGGAGCAGAGCAGGAGGCTGGGCCGCCCCCCCGCAGTGAGAGCTGAAAACACTGAAACCGAAACAGGCTTCCCGTCTCGACTTGGGAGGGAAACAAAAAGCCCTCAGTGGTGGGGGCCGCCCTGGGCACTGACCCATGTTCAACGGCATCCCCGGCCTCCAGCCGCTGATGCCAGTAGCCACCTCCCTCCTTGTGGCAAGAAAAACAAAACAAGCAAGAAAACCTGCAAGGCAAAATCGCCCCAGTGGAGAACCCCCCCGGCGGAGATGTCCTGTACCTGCACAAAAAGCAAACACACACCGGGGCGCCTGGGTGGCTCAGTCAGTTAAGCGTCCAACTCTCGATTTCGACCCAGGTCGTGATCTCACGGTTCGTGAGTTTGAGCCCCGCGTCGTGCCCTGTGCCGTGTCAGCAAGAAGCCTGCTTGGAATTCTCTCTCTCTCTCTCTCTCTCTCTCTGCCCGTCCCCTGCTTGTGCTTGCTCTCCCGATCTCCCTCTCAAACTAAATAAACTTAAAAAAAAAAAAGGAAACACACACCTAGAGATCCGGCAGGCCCGCCCCGGTCTCTGTGCTTGTCTCTGCCCTCGGACAGGAAGCGCCTCTCCTCTGGAACCCCAAGTGACACCCCTGCGGACCCTGCCAGGGGGCCCCGGGGACAGCAAGTGCCCCGTCCTGCTTCTGCGCTCTCACCATGTCAGGGAAGAAGGCTTCCGCATGGGAGCCCTTCAGGAAGAAGAGCTGGGGGATGTCCACGATGTCCCGCTCGGTCAGGCCCAGCTCCCGCTTCAGCACCTCCCGGTTCCAGTCGATGCATTTCTGGGGGGGCACGAGGAGAGGCAGCGGACGCGCCCAGTGAGCCAGGGAGGCTCTCTGAACGCTCGCTGCACGCCGGCCGCGTGCCGGGCCCCGTGCAGAGCCCTCTCGCCCTCGTGCTCCTCAGGTCCTCCAACAGCTGGGTGCCACCGCCCCCCCGCAGATGGGGAAACTGAGGCTCCGGTGACCTGCCCGAGGGCACAGAGCTAGGAAGCTGCACAGCCGGGATTTGGACCCAGGCAGCTTCCGGTTCCAAAAGTGTTTGTGGCCGCCCCCCCCTCCCCACACCCCAGCCACAGCGCGGCTCACATGTCTGTCCATCTCAGCCGTCTCGGAGAAGGTGCCAGGCTCCACGCAGGAGACGTGAGGGGCCACTGCGCCGGGCCCTGCACCCCGCCCGTGGCGGGCGTCAGCCCTGCCCCTTCCGGAGACCTCCTCCCACCCGGTCTCCTCCTTGCCGGATCCCCTTGACTCCCACCCACCCCACCCCTCACCCCCACGGGGCCCCAATTTCTCATCTCACTCAGCTTCTCCGGAAATTCATCATTTCCCCCAGACCAGAGCTGGATCTCCCCTCATCAGACCGGGAGCTCCCTGGGGGCTCCTTTGTGCCTCCTCCGTCAGACTGTGCGTTCACGGCCGAGGCCTGGAGCTGAGCCCCGTACTCCCACTCCACCCCAGCGAGTCCTGGGGCTGCTTCCCCTGGGAGGATGGGGACCCCCCCCCCAAGAGCAAGCAGCATGGCCATATATCCTCACCTGTGTGTAGAGGCTGTCCCTCCTGAGGCGACTGTCGGCCAGCATCTCATTAATGCTTCTGTTCACTCGGTGTCTTAACCCTGCGAGAGAAGGAAGACAGTATGAGGGCTCAGGAAGGACCGCCCAGGGCCGCCTCAGGGCCAGGGGGCTGAAGGATAGAGAAAGCCAGAGACCCAAGACCCGGCTGGGCCCAGGGTCTGGCTGCCGGTACGGCCAGGAATTCCTGGTGATGGAGCCCAGACTCTTCGGGAAGGGACTCCCGACTCGGGGCCTAATGATCACGGTACAGCTGCCATTACTGAGCACCCGCCATGCTCTGGGCACCCTCCTAAATTATCGTTCATCTTTAAAACAACGCCAGGTGGGGTAATTATCACCCCCCCCCCCATTCAGAGAAGAGGAAACTGAGGCACTGAGAGGTTTAGAACGCGACCTTGATCTCCCAGCCATGAGTAGCGAGATCAAGATTTGAATGCAGGTCTTGAAGCTCTGCCACGTCCCTTCCAGCGCTCCAGTTCTCAGATGAGAACACTGAGGTCCGTGGTGGGGAAGGCGGAGGTGCTCAGGGGCGCCAGCCAGGTCCTGGGAAGGTCTGGCAAGCCCCAGAGGCAGGTCCGCAGAGGGGCCCCGACCACCCACCTGGCTTCTCACCCCTGCCACTCTCGAGCCCCCAGCCCTGCCGCATCCTGGTGACAGCCCTGGGCACGCCACCCCTCTCTGAGCCTCTGGGGAAAGGGGTTAGGGGGCGGGGGCGAGATCCCGCGGGGTGTGCACTGTTTCCAGTTGTCTTCCTCTCCTGGGGTGTGGCCAGGAGCCGCCCGCTCTTCCTGAGAATGTCACCTTCTGTGGGCGCCTGGGGCCATCCACCGGCCTCTTGGCCTCCCGGCCTTGGCCCAGTAAAGGGACAGCGCTCAACCTTAGCTCCCAGGTGAGGGTGTTGGGAGAATTAGTGATGGCCGGTCCTGAGCGGAGGGATCCAAGCGAGGCGAAGGGCCCGTAAACAGAGCGCAGCCACGAAAGGCATGAGAGTTGCTCAGGGCTGGCGATCAGAGGGCAGAGGCCCCACGCACGGGGTGACTGGGTCATAGGCACTCACCGTCAAACTGGGCCGCCTCCCCGTACCCCTCCTCTTTCTTCTGTTGGAACAGTTTGAGGCAAGCGATGGGGCTCGCCAGAAGCAGCCGGAAGCCCTGGCACAGAGGAAGGGAGAATGGCTCGGTGGACGGGTTCTCCCCGAGATGCAGGAGACCCCAAACTCGGGAGGAGGCCAGAGCACGCAGGCGGCTCCCCTCTCCCGCTCAGTCCCACCCGCCAGCCACAAAGCACCCCCGGGGCAGCATCCCCTAATCCCCCAAGCTGGTTCACACTCCTGGGGCCTTTGTCTGAGATAATCTCTTTGCCTGGATGCCCTTCCTCACTTGCCTTCCGGGGAACTCGGTCACTGGTCACTGGGAGGCCGCCCCTCCCGGGCTGCGTGCTCTCTGAGGGCTGGGCCCCTCTCTGTAAAGTGGTGGCAGCTGAGCGGTCCCAAGCCCTCTGTCTGGGTCTGGGTCTTACCCTACCAGTAGCTGCCCTTCCGAGCCTCAGTTTTCCCATCTATAAAATGGGGTCAGCGAGAAGCGTACCCGCCTCACGGAAGTGTCAGGAGATCAAATGAGTTAAAACACATGCACATCATAGGTGCCGAATGTTACCAATTACTATCCGTGTCATTCCTGGGTCTAGGCTGAGAGGTTTGGATCAGGGCAAACGCCCAGCAAGTGTGAGGATGGGTGTATGAGCAAGGGGGCCGACAAGTACCCTCCAGAGCTGAGCTCTGACCTCCTCCAGGAAGCCCCCTCTGATTAACACCGCCTGGCTCTCCGGGTGCCTGGACTCTGAGCTGACCACGGACACGGGCGGGGAGCTGATTTCAAGTGGCTTTGCCCTATCCCATCCCATCAGGTCGGGGAGGAGCAGAGGGGGCTCAGAGAGAAGGGACGCACCTTTTGGTCAGAGGTGGGCACAAAGCTCAGGAATTCGTCCACGTGGCCCACGGAGAGCCAATCGGAATAGAGCTCCACGGGCGCCTGCACCTGCTGGGCCTGGAGGAAGTCCCGCACCACCTTGGCCATTCGCCTCCCACCGGACCTGGCCCAGGAGGGAGACAGCAGGGTCACCAGTGCCTGCTGACTGCTGGCTCCCTGCAGGCCCCTCCTGAGCATCCCACCTCTGTGCAAGCCTCACGACAACCCTCTGAACGGGTCATCTTTGGGCCCCGGCCCCCAGGTGCTCCCAGGAACTCACTGTCCCTCCGGACCATCATTCCAGAGAGTTCATTCCCTCCTTACACTAAGGCTGGGAAGGCCCTGCCCACTCCTGCCCACTAAAATGAGTCAAACGAGAGAGCTCCGCTTGTCAAAGACCCTCACCTCCCATCCCGGGACTCAGAGACATTGACTCTTTACCCAGGATGCCCAGTCTCTGGGTCAAAACACAACCAGCACCTGGTGAACCCCTCCCTTAGCCCAGAGTTTCCCAAAGTGTGGGGCCTGGACCACTCGGGGGGCAGGCTCTGGGGGGGGGGCGGTGCTTGTTTACAAGGAGGGGTCTTGTAGCGTCTGAGGGGCTCAGTCAGTTAAGCGTCAACTCGGTTTTGGCTCAGGTCATAATCTCACCATTCCATGAGTTCGAGCCCCACATCGTCTTCCTCACGGATGGTGCAGAGCCTGCTTGGGATTCTCTCTCTGGCTCTCTCTCTCTCTCTCTCTCTCTCTAAATAAATAAACTTTACTTTTTTAATTTTTTTAATGTGTATATATTTTTGGTGGAGAGAATTGACAGAGTGTGAGCAGGCGAGGGGCAGAGAAAGGGAGACAGGATCGGAAGCGGGATCCCGGCTCTGGGCTGTCTGCACAGGGCCCGCCGTGGGGCTCGAACGCACCAACTGTGAGATCACGCCCTGAGCCGAAGTCGGACGCTTGACCGACTGAGCCACCCAGGCGCCCCTACATAAATAAACTTAAAAAAATAATAATGACTCATGCGCAAGAGAAGCCCTGTCACCATCATTTTGTGTTCAACACGGTCTGTCTCGTCCCCAGCAGTTCCCGAAATGAGCTCTGGGCATTGGCAAACCACCCTTTACTAGCAGAAGGAGGGGCTGGGGTGGCCTAGGACAGGGAGCAGGTCTCGGGAGCCGGGGTCCCAGAGCTGTGGGAGGAGTCGTTACCCAAAGCTGCCTGCGCCTGTGTGGAGCTCGACCCCGCCTCAGGCAAGGCCATGTCCCCATTTCGCAGATGAGGCAGCGGAGGCCCCGGAAGTTCAAGGGGGTGACTTTTCCCAAGTCAGAACAATGCGTTATATACTCTGGGCGCTTGCCACCTGCCCCTGGCACAGGTAGCCATGAGGAAACACGCATACGTATGTATAGAGATTTCTTCTTTCAGTATGTTTTACCAAGAAAGGCATCACATTCCTTGACCTTGCCTGCTTGTCATGGACAAGCTCCCCAGGCTGCATCGAATCTGGTGCCTTCTACCGTAAACAGAACACCGTCCAGCCCCTCCCTCCTCCCCTTCTGCCACCGTCTGGCCCAGACACCCCCTCCTCTAAATAATCTTAGCGGCTTGCCCCTTTCTCTGGTCTCTCTGCCTTCACCCTTTTGCTCCCCCGCAGTCTAAACGGATGGAGCGTTTTGAAATATGTCAGATCGTCTCCCTCCTCCGGACAAAACCCTCCCACCACTCCCCTTCTCCCTCACCATAAAAGCCAAGTCCTCACGACAACCCGCACAGCCCCTACCCATCCCTACCACCTCCCTCGGTCCACCCTCCTCTTCATCTGCTTCGTGCTGGCCATGCTGGCCTCCCGCTGCCCCTTGCACATACCAGGTACGTTCCTGCCTCAGGGCCTTTGCACATGCCGTTCTCTGTACCAGGAATTGTCGCCCACTCCCCGTCTGTCATGGCTCACTTCCACCTTTCCTCAGGTTTAACTCAAATGTCACCTTCTTTCTCTACGAGCCCTCTGAAAATTACAACCGTCCCTCAACCCCCCTCCCAGATTTATTTTTCTTCTTGGCATATTTGATATCTCATTTATTGTCTGGCATCCCACCAGAATGTAAGCTCCGGGTGGGCTGGGATGTTGTCTACGTTCCCTGCTGTATTCCCGGCACCTCTTACATCATAGAGGCTCAGCGAATGATTGTGAATGATGTGCTTCTGAACAGCTTTTTTCAAAATGCTTTTTTAAAAAAAGTTGTTGTTTTTTTTTTTTTGAACAGCTGTGTAATAATCCCTGGTCTCTACCACTCAACTATGTCATAGACAAAGATTAGAAGGGAGACCTGACAAACAGTGACAAATGACAACACTGATTTGACTTGGGGGATAAGAGCGTGACAATTATTTTTCTTGTATTTCTGTTATGTTGGTAGAGGGCCGGCAATTTAAAAAGTTCTTAAACACGGTGAGATGATGGGCGCAGAGTGGCAGGCATCAGAAACACATACGGTTGGGGAAGGGACAGAGCCCCGCGTTGTGCTGCCCTCTGCTTGGAGGCTGGTGGGGGCGGGGGTGATGGGACAGACCGGCTCTTCAAGTCACATCAAAGCCACCACTAGGGGGCAGAATTGCTCAAAGATGATTCTAACCATGGGGAGAGGACTGTGGAGAACCCAAGCAGGCAGAGAACAGACCTAGGTGCTCAGCGAATGATTGTGACACTTACTGAGCACCTAGTGTGTGCCTGCCTGAGGCTCCTCCCACTAAGTATCTTGCTTAATCTCCATGATTCCTCTCGGATGTCCGTACAAATAACAGGCCCAGGTCACGATCTGGACTCTGCCCTGCTAAGCTCTCTGAACTCATCTCCCATCAAGCCCCTCCTTGCTCATGCTCACTCTGTTCCAAACCCCAGGCCTCCTTGCTGCTCCTCTAATGTCTCCGCCACACTCCTGCCTCAGGGCCTTTGCACTGGCCATTGCCAGTCCTTGGCACGCTTTCCCCCCCAAATACCCCCATCTTTGACTCCCTCATTTCCTTCAGGACTTTATTTAAATGGCAGTTTCTCACCAGGGCTTCCTTGATCTAACACACTATACTATCTACTTACTTGTTGAGTTTGCTTACTGTCCGTTTCTCCCTGTTAGAATGAATGCAGGCTATCTGTTCACTGCCAAGGTCAGAAAGAAGCCAAGACAGGAACACAGGACAGAGGGTTACATTTGTTTGGAGTCCAGGGCGGAGACCTGGATCCTGACTCTTCCACTAACTCGCTGTGCGGTCCTAGCCGGTCGCTGTCCCTCTCTGAGCCTCAGGACCCCTTCTGTTTACCAAGGACCTTGTTCCTGGTTTTCAATACAATGGTCAATGGACTGGCTCACAGCTGCACTCGAGGCCCCCACTGTCCCATCCCTAGTCCTTGCTCTGACCGTGGGAGCTTCTAGATTGTGTCTTTTATCTAGAGCTTCTAGATTGTTTCTTTTATCTAGGCCTGTGGGAAGTCTCAGTAAATATTTACTGAATTGGCAAACGAATGCGTGAATGAGTGCACTCACTTTGCTTTTCTGAGCCTCGGCTTCCTCATCTGTCAAATGGGAATAACAATCGTCCCAGCCCCATAGGACGGCTCTAAGAATTAAATCATAGTAGGTGATCGATAACTTCTGTCCGATAAGTTCCAACCTGCTTCAAAGCAGACCCACTGCTAGGGGCCCGGCTAAACAATACCTAAACTAGTGGGGGATTCTTTATCCCCACTAGTGCTGATTCTATAGCCAGCCCAGAGATTCTTAATGGACCCATTTCACAGACAAGGAAACTGAGGCATGGACTATAAACTAATGTGTTCATTTGATAAAGTATCTGCTGTACACTGATGTATATCCCTAGTATCTTCAACAGTGCCTGGCACATAGTAGGCATGAAATAAATTGCTTCGAATGAATTAACTGAGCACCTATTGTGTGCCGGATATACCCAAAACCACATGGCTAGTATATACAGCAGGGTCAGGACTCGAACCCAAGTCCAACTGTGCTCCTTCCTCCTGGGTCCATCCCCGAAGTCCAGGATTCTACCCAGAGGCCCCGGCATCCTCCCGCCTCCAGGGCTGTGGGCAGGATCAGATCGCAGAGTGGTGTCTGAGCCTGAGTCACCGCCAAGGCGAGCACTCCTCTTGCTCTAGCCGACCTTAGCCCCGGGCCCCCGGCTACGTGCCTGCGGTTGATGCCAGGAAACCTCGCCTCACCTGACCCAGAGCCCTGGGGCCACCAGGGTCAGCACTGGGGGCTGGGTGACCTTGCTATGACTGCCTGGCTGCTCTAAATAGTCAGTCAGGGCTTGGGGACTTGGGGGGAGGGGCAAGCTGGGCTCACCTGGTTTCCATGCCAACCCCACACAGTCGAGAAGGGGCTCCGGTGCCTGTAGCGGGCTTCATCTCCAGGCGGGAAACAGGGGACCCCACCAGGATCCCCGCACAGCTCACCCCATTCTGTGGTGGCCCCCAGCAAGGTGGGGACCCATTCAGCAGGATACTGTCACCTGTCTGAGCACTAAATCCTGGGCACCTTGTTTCCTGCCTGATGACAGCTGTCGGGGGGTGGGGCGGGAGGGGGCGGGCACCCACCAAGTCACCTCTGTCACCCGGGTCTCCTGACCAGCCACTCATTCACCGGTAGCCACAGGGTGACCCCGGGGCTTTTTAAGCTATTGCTAGAACAGCAGCTATTTTGACCTCCTGCTGGGAGAGGTTAACCCGTCCCTCTCCCGCCTCTGCTCCAGCTGGCACATCACCTCCCCAGAACCCCAGTGTTTCTAAAGAAGCTGAAAATCTGGGATTTTATGGAAGGCCTCCCCGCACATACGGAGTCGGCGACTAATTACGCTCACGAAATACTACGCAGGCCAAGAGACCGTGGGTCAGTCGTTTCTGAGTTTTCCCCCAAGATTCTATGACCTTTTAAATCTAACATTCCAGGACTCTGGGTCTTTGACTCCAGGACTGAGCGTGGGAGTTAAGACCAGCTCTGAGCCTGGAGACCCGTACTGGTGGTGAGGGAGCTACAGGTGGGCGCCACGGCGGTCCCCGCGCCCTCCCACCCCCCGCCAGGGCCTCTCACTTGGGGAAGCTGCTGCCGATGAGGATCCGGCCCAGCGGGTACTCCTTGCCGCCCACCGTGACGGGCGGGCTGACGTCCAGGTTGCCGAAAGAGTCAAGGCTAGAGGCACCAGCGAATAGGATCTCCCGGGTTACATATCCAAAGTCGGGACCCTAGGGGAGGACCAACAAGCCCCCCACCCCAGAGGGAGGGGTCAGTTAGGACAGGAAGCGACAGCTCTTGGCAGGGGTTGGGGCGGGGGGCCGATTAACGTCCAAGTCCACAACAGGATAACTAGAAAATCCCCAAACGCTGAGAGACCAGGCACCACGCTTCGAAAGAACGCACGGGCCAAAGAAGGAAGCCAGGTGGAAACGAGGCAAGACTTTGAAGCGAAAGATGATAAACGATACAGCACACTAGAACTTGCAGGATGCTCGTGAAGGTGCACCTGCTGGGGAGCCACCCGTAGGTCCGTACGCATAGGTACGGAAGAGGAGAGGTCGGAAAAATCTTCTCTTCCGTTTGCAGCTGGGAAAAGAACAGCAAATGAGACCCAGAGAAAGTGGAAGGGGGGACAGGGTAAAGACGAGGGCAGGGTGCCTGGGTGGCTCAGTGGGTTAAGCGTCTGACTTCAGCTCAGGTCGTGATCTCAAGGTTTGTGCGTTCGAGCCCCGCGTCGTGCTCTGTGCTGACAGCTCAGAGCCCAGAGCCTGTTTCAGGTTCTGTGTCTCCCTCTCTCTCTGCCCCTCCCTGGCTTTCTCTATCTCTCTCTCAAAACTAAATAAACATTTTTTTTTAATTGTATAAAAAAAACCGATGAGGGCAGGAATCAGTGGAGGAAGCCCTGGCCAGGTGAAGTCTGGGGTTGGGGTCAAGCCCTTGGTCGATTCAGAGTCACCCCACAGGGCTCATTGTCACCTGCGCTGGGACTGGTCTCTTGGCCCCTCTAGGCTGAGGTAAATGCCCCTGCTCTGTGTGCCCACAAGTTCCCGGGCATCTCCCTCCCAGCCCCCACCCTAACACGGGCATTGTCCTGGCGGTGGGGGTATGGGAGTTGGTAAACAGGCTGCAGGCCTCGGGCCCACCTCGAAAGGCAGTTCAGCCTGGAAGTAGGGGTATGGAGACAGCCCCTCTGGTTTGCACCTTGGTCCCATAGCTGGGTGGCGTGGGGTCCGTTACCTAACCTCTCTGAGCCTCAGGAAAGAGGGGATAAAGACAGCAGCTAGCCACAGGACTGTGGATTGGATGAGTGACCGTGTAAAGTAAGGGCCGCACGGTTGCTGGGGCTGCTCTTGTCCCCAGCCTGAGCAGAAGAGGCCGCATGGGGCCTGGCACGCAGTAGGTGTTCAGAAAAAATGTGTTACCCCAAAAGAGGCCCCACCTCGTAAAAGCAAGAGTCACGAGGGCTCACTACTGGTGCATTTCCCCCATGAGGTGGTCTCCCCAGGACTGACCCCTCTGTCGACTCCCCAGTGGGGGAGAAGGGTTCCCCAGGACGACTTTGCTGGCCTGCCCCACCCAGAAGGGGGAGGAGGATTTGCATGTTGTTTGCATGCTATTTGCATGTTCTGTCCCAATCCCCCCACTGACTCCCCGTTTCCCCACCACTTGTGTCCTTTTGGCCCCCGCTAAAGGACCAGGACCAGGGAAGACTGATTACAGGGTCCTATTACAGAGCCACCCAAGGGACCTCCCCTCTGCCCTTTGCCACATACCAGGACCCGCTTGTAGGGGAAATGCTTCAGGCCTCTGTTTCGGGGAGAGTCAAAGACCACTGGGAAGGCCTTGTGAGGGGCCTCGGTGTAGCCAAACTCCATCTCGTCCTAGGAGGGGAGAGGAAGAGATCACAGTGGTATCCCCGGCGTGGTTTTCCTGACACGGTGAGCTCCACCCCTAGACCTCGCTCAGGGCGGTGCCACAGATTTCCCCCAAGACCTGGGGGCACGGGGGCCAGGGATGGAGGTGAGGCCTCTTGGGACCCCAACTGGAAGAGGACTCTGTCTGGGACCTGAGCATTCGAGGGAACAGGAGAGACTGGAGTGACACAGGCAGTGGGGAAGCGTTTCCGGAAGCTGCCTGCGCCTCGCCCCGCCCCCCACCCCCCTGCCCTGACCGAGTCCTGGCTTCTCTAGGGAGACCAAAGCTGTGCAGGCTCCATTTCCCAAAGTCGGGGTGAAGGACAGGGGCTCAGGCCTCCCAGGCCACCCACCTGGATCCAGCGGTCATTTCGATTTTCAATCTGAGGGCAGATGATCAGCTTGCAGTTGGCTTTCAACGCTAGGTCAGACATGTCTTCCAGAAATTTCTTATTTGAGCCATGGGAGTCTACCACACTGCAAAACCCAGGGAGAGGGGAACATAATGGTGACCTCTGGCAGTGGCCTGGGTCCAGTCGGCGCTGGGCCCCATGTGGCCCCTGGGTTTCGGGGTTCGAACACAGCCCCCGCTCTAGAGAAGTCAGGTGATGTCCCCAGATCATATCCGGTGGTAGGCGCAAGGGGCGGGGCAAGCCCAGGTGGGTGGAGTGCAAAGGCGCCCAGATGGGTGGAGCCCAAAGGCACCCAGGTGGGTGGAGCCCAAAGGCGGGCCACCAAAACCAGGTGACAGCCACGGAGGAGGTGGCCCCGGGGACTGGGTTAAGGTGGCAGCCAGGGGGCAGGGAGCCCCTTCTACTCCTGCCCCTTTGGCCTACGCAAAGGAACCAGGGTGGGGTTCGTGAGCAAACGGAAAGAAAGAATTCCCCTCCAAACACCCACAGAGCAAACCTGTTTCTCTACACCATCCCGGCCTTGTGACTTATGTTCCAAGTCAGCTGCGGCCCTTCCCACTGGTCTGACCTCTGACACAGGGGCCTCGAGTGGCCTCGCCCATCAAGGCCCACCTGTCCATGAGGGGACTGATGAGGATTCTGGGCCACACAGGACTAGGATCCCAGGCTGGGCCGGGGCTCACGGCAGACACCAGCAGCTGGGTCCCGTGTTCTCCTCAGCCCCGCAGCACCCCACGCCAGAGCGAGGCGAGGACTCCCGCAACCCCCGGCTGCCCGAACAGGGCCTGGTCTCACCGCCCGGACTAAGTCTGAGCTGTTCCAGGGCTGCTACAGGAAGGACAGGGTAGAGGCAGGGGTGCTGAAGCTGGAGCCGGTGACCTCAGCTGGGGGCCTTAACCGACCGGCCCAAGCCAGCCTGCTGCTATCCCGTACCCAGCCTGTGCCCGTGGGTGCCCTCGGTGAATCCATGCAGTGAGTGAGGGCCCAGCCCTGGACGCGGCATTCTGTTCCTGTCTCTACCGGTCCAGAGATGGTGGGATTGCGCAGGAGGGTGAGGCCTCACCTGCACGCATACAGCTCCAGGGGGAGCTGGGTGTTGGGGGTCATGATCCAGGGGGCCACGCGGAAGGCCACGGTGTCTGTGAAGAGGGGCACCTCAGGCAGAGTCTGGGGGGCGAAACGAGGACTAAGTGGGCCCTGCGGGGAGCCCCATCAGGCCTCAAGACCCCCCAGCCCCCAGCCAGCCCGGCCCCGGAGACTCCAGACTGGTCCCCCGAACCCTCAGCCCCCATCCCAGCCACCGGCGCAGTTCCTACCCCCGTGTCCACCAGGCTGACACTGAGGGAGACCAGCCCCAAGAAATCAACGTCGGGGAAGGCGAGTCCCTCCACAAAGAAGCTGATCTTCCGCTCCCCCGGCTGCCGCTCCACTTCGTAGGACAGACGCTGAGGTCCCAGTACCTGCTTGTAGTCCTCAAGGGAAGTCCCACCTAGGGGGAGCCAGAGTCAGGGGCCAGTGCTGGGACAAAGGATGGGAGGAAGGACACCAGAGGCCCGGAATCCAGGGCCGCGCCGACTACGCCTTCGTGTTAGATCTACTTGGCCGCTCCTCTCTAGCTCGGCCACGCGCAAGCTGTGTGACCTTGGCTCAGTGACTCAACCTCTCTGAGCCTCCGTTCCTCGCCTATAAAACGGCTGGCAGCATCTCTTGGGATCAGCATAAGCTTTAAGTCAGATACGGGGATAAAAGCAGGCGCCACAACAGGTGCAAAATACCCAAATGCCCATCAACGGAGGAATGGGTGAACAAAATATAGTATGTCCACACAATGGTATGTTTTTCACCCATAAAAAGGAATGAGGCGCTGACACCTGCTACGATGCGGGCGAACCTTGAAAATATTATGCTGAGTGAAAAGCCAGACGCAAAAGGCCACATACTGGATGACTCCGTCGACAGGAAATGTCCAACATCGGTAGATCCGTAGGGACAGAAAGTGGCTAGATCAATGGCTGCCTAGGACTGGGGGCAGGGGAGGGGGAGTGACAGCTGAGAAGTATGAGGTTTTCCCTGGGGGGTGATGACCCTGTCTTGGAACTGGACGGGGGTGGTGTTCGCACAGCCGTGAGGACGTGTCAAGGGCCGCTGAATTATCCACTTTCAAATGGTTAATTTTGTACGATGTGAATTTCACCTTCATTTATTTATGTATTTTTACTTTTTTTTAATGTTTATTCATTTGTGTGTGTGAGAGAGAGAGAGGGAGACAGAGCACGAGCAGGGGAAGGACAGAGAGAGAGAGAGAGAGGAGGACACAGAATCCGAAGCAGGCTCCAGGCTCTGAGCCGTCAGCACTGAGCCCGACGCGGGGCTCAAACTCACAGACCTCGAGATTGTGACCTGAGCCGAAGTCGGACGCTCAACCGACTGGGCCAGCCAGGCGCCTCCCGCCCCCCCACCCAGCCCCTGCCTTCATTTATTTTTCAAAGTGCCTGGCCCATAGTACTTCTGTCCTGCGCCCCTCTGTCCCCCCCGAAGGTGTCTGGGAAATGTCACCCTGGCATGCTCTCACTCACAGCAGGAAAGGCTATCGGTTGACTGACTGAGACTTTGCTCATGTTCCCGTATCACGGTGTTTCCGAGCGGGGCATCTGCCTGAACTTCCACCAGGGGGACACGAGGAGGAACGTTCGGGCTCCCGCCAGGCTCATTCAGCCACAACAACAAGTTCTGGGTCAGTTTGAACAGAGGACGGTAAGGAGGAAGAGGGAAGGGAAGAGGAGCGACCTCTTGCCATTTATAAAAAGGAGTAAAGGCAGCTCAGGGTTAAGTTCACCCAGCCTGGACGGAGCTCACCCCGTGCTGACCGACCGGAGGAGGGGCTCTGGAGACCTGGGTTTGAAGCCTGCTCCTCCCCAGTCGGCTGGGTGACCTGGACACGGTGGATGCGCGCGCCTGAGCCTCAGTTGGCCCCCTCTGTAAAACGGGACTCGTTTCGGACCCTCCTCCTTAGGTAACATGCGGCGAACCGCTGGAAGATGCCGGAAGATGCCGGAAGATGCCGGTTATGGAAGATGCCGGAAGGGAGCGGGGAGAGGGGTCAGAGAAGAAAAGAGCTTGGGAAGCAGAGAACGAGTGGAGCAGGGGGGAAAGCAGCCCCACCAGGCCACTCACCCCTAGCGCAGAAGACCCCCACTCTTCCGGAATCAGAAAGCGGCACATCCAAGACCAGCTTGTGGGTGTCGAAGAGGCTGTCTGGGCCGTCGCAGCTCAGCACCATCGGGGACATGTCCTGCAGGTCTGGAGAGAGTGGCACCTGGAGACCACTCTCCCTGCACCCCACCCACAGGCTCCCCCCTCCACCCCGCAAGCCTCCACCACCCCACGCCACTACCCTGGACACCCCCCCCCCCCACCCACGCACACACACACCCCAGTCACACACCATCCAGTGTTGCCAGCTGGCTGTTGGTGAGGTCGGGCCCCGCGGACACGACACTGTCCCGGTCACAGTTCACCAGCAGGACAGCCCCATAGCCCTCAGGGCCCCAGCGCCAGGTTTTCTGTGGCAAAACAAGAGACTGGGGGGTCAGTGGGACCCGGATGGCCTGGGAAGGGGCTCTGGAGCTGGCTAGAGCTGGCTGCTTCTTTAAAATGGAGACTGCTGTATTCTGGGTTTGCTTAAAGATTTAAAGAGGCATCGTAGATGTGGGGACTGGAGTTTCAGGTGTCTAGACCCAGATCCACCCCACTCTTGTATAGTGAACAACCTGGGCAACCATACCCAGGGGCCTCACCCGGCCATCACACTGGAGGAGGAAGGGTGGTGTCGCCATATCCAGAAACAACCTCCACCAACCTGCTGGGCTTTGGCCCTGCCTGGGGGACAGAGGCTACCTCACCCCGACCTTGATGGGGCTGGACAATCCCAGGGAAACTTTCTCCATCTCAGCACTGTCCTGGGCCTGTCGCATAGACATCTCTGGCACCTACCCTCAGTCCTGCAGGCCCTGCAAAGAGGTCTAAGCTGAGGTGGGAAAGATAGCTGGAGCCCCGCCTCTGGTCGCAGCTCTCCCTGACACACCTCCACTTAATGCCCACCAGACCCCACAAGGCACGGCTCACTTGCCCCATTTCACAGAGAAGGAAAGAAACGCTCTGGGAAATGAGCCTTAAGTCCCATAGGTCAGATTCAAACTCCTATGGGCGACTTCAGAGGGCCATTGCTAACCCATATGGCACTCTTGTCCACCTTTCTGGGTAAATGTTGCCCTGTGCTTGGGCACTAGACATGACTTGTATCATAGCCCCACTCACCCGCTTAGCCAAGCAACCTTGTGCAGTGAACAACCTGCGCAGCCATCCATGGCTACCCTTCCCCATCTTGTCCTCAAAGCCTGTCCCTGTGGCCCAGGCTTTCTCTCTAGGGTCTTTCCCTATAAAGTATACCTTCTACCCTTCCAGGATGGCTTCTAGATACTTGCCCTGCGGTAATGTCTCGAACTCACGCCACCCTCCTCCTCACTCTCTGGGGTCTAACTGAGGCTGTCGCCCCAGCCTCCTCTGTCAGAAGCCTTCAGTCAGTCACTCAGCGACCTTTTATGAAGCACCTACCACGTTTGGGGGTCCAAATACAGCCAAGGAAATAGAAGGCGCATCAAGCAAAAGGCCCAATCCCAACTCCAAAGTGGCACAAGAGAGGCTCAGAGAGGGTCTCACGGGAGTCACGCAGCATGTCGATCGCACGGTGGAAGTGACGCCCACCCGCGCCCGTTTGGCAGGTCCCCACATGGGTTCCCTACACTCTCGGCTACCACAGACCCTAGGACCCACCACCCCCGGGTTTGCCTGTCGACCGCGCCATCTGGGGGAGCCAGGAGACTGTCACCTTGTCGTCATGGTTCCTCTTCACCTTGCCCGTGCGACCCGTGTCGACGTCCAGGGACACGTCTGAAAAGGGATGGAGTGGGGCTGCCAGGGGCTCACCCGCTCCCGTCATCAGACCCAGGACATCCCGGCCGAGGCAAGCTTTGCTCATGAGACCCAGGAAGCCCTGTTCTGGGGACCATACCCAACGCCTGGGAGGCCGGGGGGCCGGGGGGCCGCGCCCCCTGGTTCTGGATATTGGAGGGACCCAGTCTCGGGCTCTTGAAGTGCACACTCCAGGCAGCCCTGACTCTGGCAGTTGGGACGAGGCCCGGCTTCTAGGTGCTGGCCCTGCGGTCCTCGGAGCCTGCTGCCCGGGCTCTGGCCGAGGGCGGCTCGTGGCTCAGGGGATCTTGGGGTTCCGACAGCGTGACATGTGGGAGAAAGGCCTCCAGAGAAAGGAGGCCTATGGTGGGTCTAGCTGGTGACCTGTGGGCAGTGCAGTTTCTAGATTCTGGTGGCCCTAAGTCTTGCTGGGTCTCCGTCCCTGAGGTTCTAGAACGAATGGAAGGCCTCTGAAGAAGCTCCTTGCTGGTGGAGGAAGATGGCCATGGGCCTTGCACTGAGGGGTTCCCCTAAGACCCTCAGGGGGGCAACAAGGAGGGGGGAGGGGATATAGGGGAGCCGGGGGGCGGGGCAGTACTTACCGACAGCGGTAAGGTAAAGCACACTGTGGCCCAGGGCGCCAGCCTCCTGCCGCCCGAAGTAGGAGACCTTCACCTGTGGGGACACCGTCAGCCCTGAGCCAGCACGGCCACCCCTTCAGAGGTGGCAGTGGCAGAGGGAGTAGGAGGGACGGTCCTGCTGAGAGGTGGGGACCCCTGGGCACCCCAAGACGCTCCCCGCCGCAGAAGGCCCAAGATTCACAGTCTCCCGGCTTGGACTCAGGGCTGCCTTCCCCGCTAGAGAGGCTGTGCCTGGCTCCCCGGTCCAGGGCCGGGCTGAAGAAGCAAGCAGGGCCCGGCCGTGCGGGGCGCATCCCAGAGGGAGCAACGAGACCCTCGGGAATCCGTGGAGACGTCAAAGGGGACAAAGGAGGGAAGGGGCCGCCGACGCCATTGACGGAGGCAAGTTACTCGGCCTGTCTAGCCTTCTGTGTCTTCATCTGGAAAATGGGACATCCCCCCAATAAAAGCCCATGGTCACGGCTTCTCCCACGGCCCGGAACGCACGCCAAGGGCTCCAACATGGCCCCAGGAGTCCAGGCCCATCCACAGTGGGGCCACTCCGGCCCCCTCCCCCCCCTGCGGACATGCAGCTAGGAAGCAGAGGAGGTAGGATTTGAACCCTTGGCAGGCTCCAGGGCCCCTGCTCTGGAGGGGGAGAACAGCCGCACAGCCTCTGCCTCTTGCCTGTCGGGGGAGAAAGGGCCAAGTCAGTGACCCAGTGGATCGCCGTGCGTGCCGTGGGTGCCCGGGGGTGAGTGACGAGGGCGTGACCCGTGAAAGAGAGAAGCCTTCCAAGGCACCTGCGTCTGCGTGCACGCGCGCATGCGTGGGCCCGCGGTGTTGCTGCGGGGTCCCGCCCGCTACGGGGGCCTGTTTCCGGGTCTGTGTGTAGGCCGGGCACGGGGCTTAGTGGGGAGGTGCCTGTGAACTTGAGGGGACGCGTAGGCGGGCTGTTTTTATGGGCGTATCCATCCGCGCGTGTACGTGTGACGTTGCGTGTGCGGGGTGTCTGTGGAGCTGGATCGGGACGCGTTACGTGGACGGAGGTGTCAGAGGGTGATACGTGGGTGGCGTTGAGCTTGCGTGGGGGTTGGGAGATGCAGCCTCTGACTGTGGAGACGAGGGCGGGAAGGGGGGGCGGGTCGCTTACCTTGAGATCATGTAA
The DNA here is from genome assembly GCF_016509475.1 of Prionailurus bengalensis. NCBI lineage: Eukaryota > Metazoa > Chordata > Mammalia > Carnivora > Felidae > Prionailurus > Prionailurus bengalensis. The sequence continues at coordinate 12,262,896 of NC_057345.1, read as the reverse complement.
GTCCTTACTGGCCGCGTCCACGGATACGGTCACATCCACGTTGGCGTCCAGGGGCCAGCGGGTCTTGCCTGTGGGCACTGTCACCCGTGCTGGGTCATAGATCACGAACACCTCCACTCCGGGGCTCCCGGAGACCCCGAAGGTCTCGGCACCCTTGGGCACATCACTGATAGAAAGGAGAGAGGGCGGTTTCCGGGGGACTCAGGACGGAGGCCGCAGCAGGGTAGTGGGGGCTGGGGCAGCCAAGCGACACAAGCCTCAGCACCCCCTAACCTGCCACTGGCCAGGAGACCTGCCCAGCTCCCCACTGATTCCCCAGGACCCCGCCCTGGGCACCTTGCCCTCTGGCCTCAGTCTCCCCGTCTGTAACCTGAGGGGTTGGAGCAGAGCATTGGCTCTAGTGACAGGGCCCCTTCAGCGGAGCCCAGGTGGAATCCAAGAGGCCGCGGGGCATGGAGCTGAGCCACGGTTTTAACCCCCGCACGCTGACAGTGGTCCCCGAGGCTCCAGAGAGCGGAGACCGCCAACCTCTGGAGACCCCACCCCCCACCCCAAGGCTTCCCGTTCTGATACTTGCAAATTCTCCAACCCAACAGGGAACCCACTTGGCCATCCACCTCTCACCACCTGACGGCCGGGCAGCCTCCTCACTGGTCTCCCTGGCCCCACCCGTGCCCCCTCTGTTCCACACACAGCACACTTGAGCAGATTGTGCTGTTCCTTCGCTCAAAAGCCGTGGCTCCTGTCCCACAGTAGCTTACCAGGCCCCCTGTGATGTGCCCCCTGCCACCTCCCTGACCTTCTCCTCCCCCACTCTGCTCCCCCTCATCCTCTCTGCTCCAGCCTCATTGACCTCCCTGCTGGTCCATGCAGCTGCCAGTCTGTCATGCCTCAGGGCCTTTGCACTGACTCTTTCCTCTGCATAGGATGCTCTTCCCCCAGATATCCACAGGGCTCATTCCCTTACCCTCTTCAGGGTTCTGCTTAAAGGTCGCCTTCTCACTGAGCCCCCCATCACTCCATTTAATGTTGCACCTTGCCCCCACCTTCTCCCCCTCCACCCTATCCCTCTCACTCCGCTCTGATAGCTAGGCCCCAGGGTTCCATGAGGCTCTTGGCATGCGGAGCCCATACCCTAGAGGGGAAGTTGAACAACAGAACTATGCGTCAGTGTTTCTCCGTCCCCCTACATGTCAGGGCTCTTCCCTGCCGTTCCCCAGGACAGAGCCATCAGCCTCAAGGCTCAAGGTCAAGCCCACTTGCAGACGTCTGCCTGTCTGCCAAGATGCTGGGCCAGAGGGGTCCTGCCTCTATCCTTTCCTGGGCTGCTGAGAACCCAGCCAGATATTAAACCCTCTGGAGAAACCAGACACCCCTCCGAAACCGCCACCACGGTCACCTGCGCCCATCAAACTGCCTCCATCGACAATGTTGATGGGGGTTGTAGTTATAAGAACCCCAAGTCCCACTCAGTGCCTGGCCCCCTGATGCTCAGCACGGCCCTGCAAGGCAGTTATCACTCTCCTCATTTCTCAGAGGCAGCCGGGACAGAGAAGAGACTGGAGCCCTGCAGGCCGCTGGCCAGACCCGCCCCCGCCACCCCCACTCGTCCCCATGAGCCATGGTACCTTCGGGAACCCCCATCTCGCACGCCCTTCGTCCTCGTTTAAACAGCACGGGAACCCAAGTACCCCCTGATCTTCACCCCCTCTGATCTGACCCCGCCTCCCATCCGCCCCCACTCCCGGACCATCCCACGTGTCACCAAGTGTGGGGGGGGGGGGGAGGTGGGGGGGCTCATCTCATCTCAGAGTGTTTCCTTGACCTTCCTGCAGCCTCAGAAACCTGCTCCCCACAGTGGGCAGCGTCCCCTTGCAGCCCTGTCAACGGTGGCCAGTTCCCCCTCACTCCCCCCCGACCGGGCCCAGAGGTGGGTGGGGGTCCTGCGTGCTCTTTCTTCCCTGTCACTTCCAGATCGTTGTCACTCTGCCCTCATTCCTGGAGGGGGCCGACGTCTGCCACTACCTACAATTTCAGAAGCCAGGTGGGTGATGGGCCGGCACCAGGCATCCCAGTGCCTGACCTCCTTCCCCAGCGACCCTGTCCTCCACCCTCTCCCAGGGCAGACCCTAGACTTTGTCATCACTGAGAACTGCGCCCACCACAGACTCCCCTACCAGCAGCCCGGGGATTCCTCCTGCCCACCTGCCAGCTCCCTCCCCTAACACACCAACCCCATGAAGCCCCCAGCTCCGCAGCCACTGAAGGGGGAGCCCTCACCATCCCCCCTGGGCAGCCCAGGGCTGCCTGTTCTCCCTCCCGTTCGCAGGCTCAGAGTCCCTAGCCTGTGTCACAGTCACTCCCCGGCACCGCTTGACTCTCTGTGCGCCTTGCTCTCCATCCGACTGCCTAAGCACCGCCCCCGCCCCCGTCAAACTGCCTCCCTCCCCACTATGCACCTGCACCCACACAGTTGACCGCAGCCCACCCAGATTCGCCATCACTGTCCTCAAGGGACCCTTGTCACTGCCCAGCAGCCTTACAACATTTCTGGGGGCTGGACAGCCTGGGAGGGAGGGGCTAGGGTGTCAGGCCGATTTTGGGGTTCCATCTCCAGAGTTCCGGCTCTGAGCCCTGGGGCCAAGCTTTGGGGCCTGGGCTCTGCGTTCTGACGTCCGAGTGGAACCTGTGTGTGGCCCTAGAATGACCTGGTGCTCAAGATGGGGACAGGACTGGGCCGCCCCGAATTTCTCCCCCCGCTTCTTGCCTACGACCCATCTGCCTGAGGTGGAGGGGCCTTCGTCTCTTCAGCTCCCTTCCTTTACAGGAAAACGCCTCAGAAGTTGAGTGTGCTTGCTGTCCGACTCTGTCTCCCTGTGGTCCCTGTGACCTGCCACTAATCAGGGACATAAATGTGGATTGATGTTTTCATTTGTGTCCAAGAAGAAAATGGAAGGAGGGGCGCCTGGGTGGCTCAGTCGGTTTAGCGTCCGACTTCGGCTCGGGTCACGATCTCACGGTTCACGGGATCGAGCCCCGCATCGGGCTCTGTGCTGACGGCTCAGAGCCCGGAGCCTGCTTCGGATTCTGCATCTCCCTCTCTCTCTGCCCCTCCCCCGCTCATGCTCTGTCTCTCTCTGTCTCAAAAACAAATAAACATTAAAAGAAGAAGAAGAAGAAAATGGAAGGGAAGCAGTGAAGACTGTCACTCCGTCGGTGCCTCGGGCAACCTCTTTGCTGAGTCAGCTAATGCTGGACTAACAGCTTCCCTCCCCCCCTTTTGTGCTAATCTCAACCTAACACACCTTTAAAGTTAATCTGCATTAATCTTTCCTTCATCAATAAAGCAATAAATGTGAGTCCTGGTTTGTAGCCTTTGCCAATTTCTGTGGTACAGAGGCTTCCATCGAGAGCCACATTCAAGTTGCCAATGTAACAACAATGAATTCAGAGTTGCAAAGAAACACACAATCACACCTGATGTGTAACTAGTTCTACTGGACGGACGGACAGACGGAGGTGAATGATGTCGGAGCACAGATCGCAGTAGAGTCCAGTAACATCGTAAGGAAGCGGTGCGTTTTGAGTTGTTACCGTTGTTTTAAATATAGTTTACTTGATTGCAAACATGTAGAGTTTCATTTTAAATACTGTCATGGCTGTGTTTAGCAGCAGGCTGGTAAACTTCCTAAAAATGGGCAATGAGGTGCTCTTAGGGAAGGACCCTGCCATACTGCTAAAAATAGGCCCTGTTCACCTCTCTCCTAGCCTTCTCCAAAGGAACTCACAGCCCTTACCAGGTGACGTGCCCTGGGGGAAAGGAAATAATCAGACTTTTCTGGTTTTAGTAGACACTGGCTCTGAACTGAGGCCAATTCCAAGAGACCCACATGTCACGGCCACCTGCCAGTCAGAGCAGAGACTTTTAGCAGTCAGGGGATCAATGGGATTAGCTCAGGTCCAGCTCCCAATGGGTCTAGTGGGTCTCCAAACCCATTCTATTGGGGGGTGGGGGTTATCCCCAAACCCATTCTATTGGCTGGGGGTTATCCCCCAGATCCGGAACACATAACTGGAGTAGACACCCAACGACAGGCAGGGCCACCTTACAGACATTCCTATGAGTGTGTCCCAGGGGGCTCCAGCCCGCGTGGCCCCAGGGCTTGGTGCTCAGTCCTCTCTGGTGACACTCATCCCCTTGATGATCTCCACCTGCCACACTGAGATGCTTAGAAACCCCACTTTCCATCTCCAGACCCTTATAGTGAACTGTTTTTTGAACATCTCCCTTAGGTGAGTAACAGACATTTTAAATTTAATGTGTCTGTATATAAGCATAAAGGGAACAATCCAGCAAGAAGATACAATTTTAAATATTTATGCCCCCAACATGAGAGCACCCAAATACATGCAGCAGCTAATAACCAACATAAAGAAGGTAATTGATAGTAACACAATAATAGTAGGGGACTTTCACACCCCTCTTACACCAATGGACACATCATCCAAATAGAAAATCAACAAGGCAACAGTGGCTTTGGATGACCCATTGGACCAGATGGATCTAACAGATATATTTGGAACATTCCATCTTAAAAGAGCAGAATGCACATTCTTCTCAAGTACACATGGAACGTTCCCCAGAATAAATCACATATTAGGCCACAAAACAAGCCTCAACAAATTCAGAAAGACTGTAGTCATACCATACATCTTTTCTGATCACAACACTATGAAACTAAAAATCAACCACAAGAAAAAATCTGGAAAGAACACAAACACTTGGAGGTTACATAACACGCTTCTAAACAAAGAATGTTTCAATGAATGAAACAAGAAATCAAAGAGGAAATTAAAAAGAAATACCTAGAGACAAATGAAAATGAAAACACAACTGTCCAAAATCTTCAGAATGCAGCAAGAGTGGTTGTAAGAGGGAAGTTTATGGCAGTACAAGCCTCACTCAAGAAGCAAGAAAAATCTCAACTAAACAATGTAACCTTACACCTAAAGGACCTAGAAACTAAAAAACAAACAAAACTCAAAACCAGTAGAAGGAAGGTAATGATAAAGATCAGAGCCAAAACAAACGAAGTAGAAACTAAAATGACAATAGAACACATCAGTGAAACCAGGAGCTGGCTCTTTGAAAAGATCAACAAAATTGATAAACCTTTAGCCAGACCTAAAAGAGAGAGAGAGAAAACTCAAATAAACAAAATCAGAAACAAAGAGGAGAAATGACAAGGGACACAACAGAAATACAAAGGATTATAAGAGAATGTTATGAAAAATTATGTGCCAACAAACTGGACAACCTAGAAGAAACGGATGAATTCCTAGAGATATACAACCTACCAAAAATGAAACAGGAAGAGACAGAAAAATCGAACAGCACAATAGCCAGCAATGAAATTGAATCAGTAATAATAAAATAAAATAAAGCTCCCAACAAACAAAAGTCCAGGATCAGATGGCTTCACAAGTGAATTCTACCAAACATTCAAAGAAAAGCCAATACCTGTTCTACACAAGAGAAAGGGAAAAGACCATATTATCGTTTCAAGAGAAGCAGAAAAGGCATCTGACAAAGTTCAACATCCATTTGTGACAAAACCCCTCAACATGTAGGTTTAGAGTTAACATATGCCAACATAATAAAGGCCTTAAATAGAAACCCACAGCTATGATCATACCCTATGGGGAAAAACTGAGAGCCTTTTCCCTAAGGTCAGAAACGAGACAAAGACATCACTCTCCCCACTTTTATTCAACATAGCACTGGAAGTCCTAACCACAGCAACCAAGCAACAAAAAGAAAAAAGCATCCATATTGGTAAAGAAGAAGTAAAATTGTCACGATCCTCAGACGACATGATACCATGTATTTAAAACCCTAAAGGCTCCACCAAAAAACTACCAGAGCTGATAAATGCATTCAGTAAGGTTGCAGGCTACGAAATCAATATACAGAAATCGGTTGCATTTTTAGACGCTAATAATGAAGCAGCAGAAAGAGAAATTAAGAAAACAATTCCATTGACAATTGCACCAAAAATAGTAAAATACCTAGGAATAAACTTAACCAGGGAGGTGAAAGACCTGTAGTCTGTTAACTATAAAACACTGATGAAAGAAATTAAAGATGACACAACCAAATGAAAAGATATTCCGTGCAGCTGAATTGGAAGAACAAATCTTGTTTAAATGTCCATACTTTCCAAAGCAACCTACGGATTTAATACAATCCAAAATACCAACAGCATTTTTCACACAATAGAACAAATATTCCTAAAATCTGTATGGAACCACAGAAGACCCTGAATAGCCAAAACGATCCTGAAAAAGAAGAACAGAATTAGAAGTATCAAAATTCCAGATATCGAGATATACTACCAAGCTATAGTAATCAAAACGGTGTGGAACTGGCACAAAAAGAGACACGTTGATCAATGCAACAGAATAGAGAATCCAGAGGGGCGCCTGGGTGGCTCAGTTGGTTGGGCGTCCAACTTTGGCTCAGGTCATGATCTTGCGGTTTGTGGGTTCGAGCCCCGCATCGGGCTCTGTGCTGACAGCTCAGAGCGTGGAGCCTGCTTTGGATTCTGTGTCTCCCTCTTTCTCTGTTCCTCCCCTGCTCGTTCTCTGTCTCTCTTTGTCTCTCAGAAATAAAATAAACGTTAAAAAAAAATAAAAAAAGAATAGAGAATCCAGAAAAAAAAGCCCACAATTACATAGTCAATTAAACTTCAACAAAGGAGGCAAAAATATGCACTGGGGGAAAAGAGTCTCTTCAACAAATGGGATTGGGAAAACTGGACAGCAACATGCAAAAGAATGAAACTGGACCACTTTCTTACACCATCCACAAAAATAAAATCAAAATGGGCTAAGGACCTAAATGTGAGACCTGAAACAATAAAATTCCTAGAAGAGAACATAGGCAGTCATTTCTCTGACATCGGCCATAGCTGCATTTTTCTAGATATGTCTCACGAGGCAAGGGAAACAAAAGCAAAAATCGGCTCTTTGACTACAGCAACATAAAATACTTCTGCGCAGCAAAGGAAGCAATCAACAAAACTAAGAGACAACCTACTGAATGGGGGAAGATGGTTGCAAATGACATATCTGATAAAGGGTTAGTATCCAAAATATGTAAAGAACTTATACAACTCAACCCCCCCAAAAAAACAAATAATCCAATCAAAAATGGGCGGGAGACATGAACAGGCATTTCTCCAAGAAAGACATCCAGATGGCCAACAGACAGGTGAAAAGATGCTCCACATCACTCATCATCGGGGAAATGCAAATCAAAACTACAGTGAGAGAAGCTCCTGGGTGGCTCAGTCAGTGGATGTCCAACTCTTGATTGTGGCTCAGGGCATGATCTCAGGGTTGTGGGATCAAGCCCTGCATTGGGCCCTGAGCTGAGCATGGAGCCTGCTTAAGATTCTCTCTCTCCCTCTCTCTCTTCCCCTCGCTTCTTGCTCTCTCTCTAAAAGAAAGAAAGAAAGAAAGAAAGAAAGAAAGAAAGAAAGAAAGAAAGAGTAAGATATCACCTCACACCTATCAGAATGGCTAACATCAAAAACACAAGAAATAACAAGCTCTGGCAAGGATGTGAATGCGAACTTTTTGCGTTTTGGTGGGAACGCAAACTGGGGCAGCCACTCTGGAAAACGGTACGGAGGTGAGTCAAAAAAACTAAAAATAGAATTACCATAGGATCCCATCATCCCCCTATTGAGTGTTTGCCCAAGCAACACGAAAACACGAATTTGAAAAGATACACGCGCTGTCTCAGCATTATTTACCAATCGCCAAATTATGGAAGGAGCCCAAGTGTCTATCACGAGACGAACAGTAAAGAAGACGTGCTAGCGACACGTGTCGTATACGCATGCGCACAGTGGAATATTAGTGAGCCATAAGAAAGGACGAGTCTTGCCGTACGCGAACGTGGCTGGATCTAGAGAGTACAACGCCACGTGACATCAGGGCGGATACCAAACGATTTCAGTCATGGGTGGAATTTAAGAAACAAAACAGAGGAACAAAGAAAAAAAAGAGAAAGAAAGCGAAAAAACAGACTCTGAACAAAAAACCTGACGGTTACCAGAGGGGAGGTTACCCGTGGGGGGATGGGGGAAATAGCGGATGGGACGGAGAACATACTTATCGCCCGGAGCACTGACGGGCGTACAGAATTGTTGGGTCGCTGTATCGTGCACCTGGAACTAGCCAACACTGCATGTTAACTATACTGGAATAGTTAAAAGAAGGGGAAAAAAAGACCTCCTACTCTAGAAAACGATACTAATAGAAATAAATAAGTAAATAAATGTAAAGCGTCCGAAACCGCACTCCTACTTCCCCACCCCCGCCCCGTCCAAACGTGCCCAACACCTTGCACTGCCTCTCCGTCCTCAAGTGCATCCTGGGGTGCCCCGCCTCCCCCCTTCCCTCCCACTCACACCCAGCACCCCAGCAGACCCTAACGCCTCCACGTCCACATCATCTCCAGAGCTGACACTCTCACCTCCTCCACAGCTAACGCCCTGGTGCGGACCACCAATTGCTTTCACGCGGATTTTGTAAAATGGCTGAGCTCCTGCCGCCCTCGGTCTGTTCTCGACACGCTTTTCTTTTTTTTTTTTTTTTTTTTTAAGCCACGGTGTCCCTCCTGCTCGTAAGCCTTCCACAGAGCCTCTGTGGTCTGCCCCCAACTGGCTTCCTGGCCATGTGACTCCTCTCCCCCCCCCCACAAACCCACCTCCTTGCTCCCCTCCGGCACGCTCGGCACACTCCCACCCCAGGCCCTTTGCACGTGCAGTTCTCGTTAATCACAATGTTCGGCTCGCAGATATCCACTGGGGCCAGCTCCTTCTCCGAGACGTCGTCTCTGCCCAATTTAGGACAGTGCGATAGAGAGGACACCACGAACCCCATGCTCCCTAGCCCCGTGACCCAACGTCATTGCACCCGACATCTGCCCATTTTGACATATTTGCTTCTTGCCTGCCCCTCCCGTTTCTCCCTCTAGAATGCAACCGTTTCCCACCCCCCACCCCCAACTTGACTCTCTCTAATGCTGCTGTCACCTGAGCACCCAGCTCAGCGCCTGGCCTGGAGCGGGAGCACAATGAGCCCTTGTGTTCGGGATAAACCCCGGAACCCAAGACTGCCCTGGATTTGAATCCAAACCTCCTGGCCCCAGAGCCTGGGCCCGCTCATCCCGAGAGCGAGTAGGCGTGAGCCCCAGGCCCCCAGCTCGCGGCAGAAAGGTTCCCGGCTCGTGGGAGCCTCTCAAGGGGAGCGGGGTTCCGGGGGGCCAGTCCCCGGCTTTGGGCAAAAGTTGACATTTCCAAGTCACGGCCCTGGCGCAAAGCTCCCTTATTTGGAGTAAGAATAATAGAAACAGTGAGGACAACAACGGGGACAAAAGAAGAGGGGCGAAGAGCGGACCTTCCGAGCCCAGCCTGCTCCTCGCCCCCCACCTTGCTCAGTCACTGCGTCTCAGCGCGCAATCTCCGGGGTGCTGGGAGATCGGGCTCGGTTTCTCTCCTCCCTGCAGGTGGCAGATGAGTCCCTCAACGGCCGCCTCTGCAGGTCTCCCCTGCCCTGTGCCCACCCACCCGCCTTCCAGGTTCTGTCACTCACATCCAGGCAACCTCCCGTGCCTGGGCTGCCTCTCGGGATGGAAAAGGTGTAAAAGAGCCAAGGCTATCCCACCAGGAGCTTCGCAGACTGGGAGGGAGAGGGAGAGGAAGGGAACCCCCGGAGGGGCTGCTGTTTCTCCCTGGTGCCCACACTGGGCAGGTGACGCCAGGCAGGCACTTGCCGCCTCAGATTCTCATTCGATGCCATCCGCCACCCACGAACCCGAGCCCCGGGCCTCGATGAGAGGGTCCGCAGCGCCCTTTCCTCATCGCTCAGGCTCCCGGATCTGCGGGCGGGGCCGTGGATGCAGGGCGGCTCTTGGGGGTGTCGCCAGCGGGCGTGGGAGGTTGTGGCGAGCTCCGGGCCCACCCACGGCGGCGGCAGGAGCCTCTCAGGTCACACCTGCCCGCCTGCTTGCCTCCAGGGGAGTCTCACCCCGCAGCCCCCAGATCCAGCCCAAACTCACAGTCAGGTGAGGTAATGGGTTTGAAAGCACCCCTTAGATCAGAGGGTCTGAGTCATTACCATACCTGTAACCACTGTTGTCTTTATCATCATTTCCAGGGCCCTGCCCTTGCCCTCTGCTTCCCCAGCGCCCTCCTCCTGTCTCTGCAGGGGCGGGGGATGAGGACGGGGAAGGGGGGGGGGGGAGGGAGAAACCTTCTGCGTGCTCGAAGACCCGTTTCAAATGCCACCCCTTCGGTGGAGGGAATCGTGGGCTCTGTGCGGAGCGTGGTGGGCGCCCTCAAACCTGGTTCCCACCTGCCCTGGGGTCCGTTCACGGTTCGTCGGTGTCGCCCAGAGCAGCGTCCTGCCTGACTCACCCTGCACGTCCCCGCTCCCCACGCCCCAGCCCGGGCCCGGGGGACCAGGTTAATAAAGAGGCTGCAAGGAGAACAGAGTAGATTCCTAGAGAATCTCGCAGAAGGAGGCGCAGAGGGTGGGACGAGGAATTTCAAGTCGACGGGCAATTCCCCGCCAGGCCCACCTGCTCTGGCAAGGCGTGTGCCCACCCCCCTGGTAGGGCGTAAGGGTGGCATGTGCCACAGGTAATACTGAGGTGGGGTGGATCGGGGGTGGCATTTTCAAGCACCTACCATGGGCCAGGCACGTGCTCAGTGTTTGGTGCTCATGATCTCATCCGTCCTCGCAACAACCCTCCCTTGTATGTGCTGCTGTCCTCATTTAGCAGACGAAGAAACCTCAGAGAGGTTAAGTAACTTTCCCAGGGTCACACAGCTGGCAAAGGGAGGAGGGAGCAGCAGGTTTGTCTTCTCTCTTGTGCTGTCCTGGCTGACGTTAAAAGGAACGCGGGTGCCCTGAGCACGTCCCCAGCGGGGACCGGAAGGATGAGATCGGTGGGGAAGAGACAGGAAGGGAAAAGGAAAATGTTGAAACTTTGCAACATGAGCTCCTCGGTATGGTTCCTCGGCAGTGGACAGGCGAGGCCTAGGGCAGCATGTGGGGCACTGAGTCAGGGAAGTCATGTCCCCTCCTCCCACACACGCACCTGAACTTTACAGGGGTGAGGTCAGGGAAGGCCAAGAGGGCAGCACCCGGGAACTCCTGGCTCCTGCCTGCCCTAAAACAATGAGCCTGTGAAGTATCTGCATAAGGCTCGGGTCAGAAAGGGATCTGGGAGATCATCTTGGCCCGCCTCCTGCCCGTGGTAGGGCTCTATGCTTGAACACTTCTTATGACAGACAACTCACTCTCTCACACCCCTTTGTGTTTTGACAGCTCAGGTAATTAGAAAGCTTTTCCTTTTGCTTAGCTGCACCCTGCCTCCCAGAAGCTTCCTCCCACTGGGGTTCAGCAGGCCACACCTTCTCTCAGCTACTCAGAAACTGACTGCCTGACCTCTAAGGACAGGAGAAACACGGCAATCCTGGACGAGTCTCTCCCGTGCCCTCCGTCATACCTGCCACTTGGACTTCGCCAGCCCCCGGGGATAGAGTTCGGAGGTCTGGGGCCCCTCTTCCCAGCCTAGGGCCCGGGCAGGAGGGCAGAGTGGTGCTGACCCAGTCTCCGGGGATGGGAGCATCGTGGCAAAGGACCAGTGCGCCCTGGAGGGTGGCCCAGGGCCCGGTGCTGGGGAGAGGCGAGGGCAGGAGGGGAGAATAATGCAGAATTGGAGGAAAAGGCTGAAAAGCAAGGCAGCGGGCAGCTCTCGAGCAGACCAGGCCAGGCAAGCCTCACGCCCGGCCAGCCACCTGCCCACTGGATGCCCCCAAGGTGCCACCTTCCGGACACCCTAGACTTGAAGTTTTCTAGACTGAAGCCACAAGAGATGCCACAGGGCCAGCCAGCAGGACCCAGCAAGTCCCTTCTGATGCGGCCAGCTCTGTGAGTGCTTCTGCTCGGAGCCAAGAGTCCCACAGAGCTGGCCGGCCCCCACGGGCTCCAGTCCTAAAGATCGGCAGCTCGCCAGGGGCACACGCAGCTTCCTGCGAGTGCTGTGGGCTGCTCGGCCTCAACACGCATTCCCTGAGCACCTGCTGGGCACGGGGAGGGCGGAGACGGGTCACCCCGGCCCTGCCCTAGGGGGGGTCCACACGGCACAGGTGATCCACAGTCTGCACCACACTTTGACCCCGTTCTAATCCCATCCCCACGGCCCCCCGCCTGCTGAGCTCCTCTCTTCATTTGACAGAAGACGTCTTGAAATTCAAAGGGACCCAGCGCATGAGCTGAGATTGGACCCCACTCGGGGCCTGACTCCAAAGCTCAGCCTCCGTGTCGACCGCCCCTCCGCCCCTCGAACTGACCCAGCAACACAGAAGATTCCCAGCTGACGAAGCCTTTGGGGGTCGAACTCAGAGAATCTAGGGCCGGGCACACCTGGACTCAAATCCCAGCTCCAGCACGGGAGGGCCGGGTGACTTTGGGCAAGTCTCCCGACCTCTCTGTACCACGGTTTCTTTGTCTGCAAAGTGGGGTTCGTAGTTGCCCGCGTCTCACAGGCTTGCTGTGACATTTCACTGACTATAGTCCTGCCCACGGCCATTACCGTCACAAAGAGCGTGGGGAACGGGCGGATCCTGGAGAGAGGGCTGGTGGCTAAGAGGATCCTGGTACCTCCCTTCACTCGCCCACTTGACCGAAACTGTGGATTGTTAACATCCACGTCCTGAAGTCCTTTTTGCCCTCAGACTAGTTTGGGGAGCCCCTCACCGGCGGGTACAGCCTGGATCGCCTCCAGAGTCAAGGTTAGTTTGGGAGCCCCTCACCGGCGGGTACGGGCTGGATCGCCTCCAGAGTCAAGGTCGGCGTGGAGCTGTTCCGTAACATCTGTTAAATGACCGCTGTGCGCCCTTGGGTAAAAGGCCACAGAGGGTCCTTCAACTTCCCCACCCTGGTGTGGCTTTCTCCTTGGACCTCCCGGGGTGCTGGCAGTGGCTGGCAGAGGTCGGGGAGGGCAATGACTGGCACCTTACAGACCCCACGTCACGGGCAGGCATTTTCTCCTAAATCTAGGGTGCGGCCGTATCCTCTCCCTCTTTCCTTCCTTCCCAGAGATAATGATTATGGGTAAATTCTGCTCTGTCGTTGTTCAGGGAGGACGCACCCAGGGCCTGGAAGGAGGCCCCAGGCTGGGTAGGCCTTCTTTCAAGCGGGCCCCTGCCTTCCTGGGAGTGGGGGCTAGAGGCGGGGAGGGGTGGACAGCTGTCACCCACAGGCCTCCCAGCAGAGGCAAACCAGGGGCAAACCTCCCCGCGAGAGAGCCTTGAATGGGGAGTCAGCCGTGAGTTACTGCTTCCCTGTCCCCCGCAGGCCCCCCGTGTGCGGAAGGAAAAGCAAGTGTGGCTGTCCTTATGCGTGTTGTGGACTGTGGAATTCCTCATCTGTAAAACGGGGCCCAAATTCGCAGGTCACAGCAACAAAAAACGTTACCCCCACCGAGCATGGGCGAAACAGGCGCGGCGCTCCCCGGGGGGCCGCCGTCCTAGGCTGGGTGGCGATTTGCCAGTTCCTTCGAGCCCCACATCCTACCCACCACACCTTCGAGCATCAGGGCCACCTGACAGAGCTGAACAGCTGCTTAGCAGCCCCAAGAGAAGGGAGTGGATGCTTCTCTGGACGGAGCAAAGCTGAGGACATGTCGCAAGGAGACCATTTGGGGGGGGGGGTCAAGAGGAATCGACCTCACACGTGAGCAACACCCCCATTCCTTGTGTCTCAAGTGTCCTCTCGGGGTCCCCGGCTGGTCCGCCCACCAAGAAAGGAAGGGCAGGGACTGGAAGAAGGGACAGCGGGGGTCGGAGGTGATGGGAGCTGGAAGGGCAAGAAAAGGTAAAGAATGAGAATGGAATTCCAGGGCCAAAAATGATGGGAGGGGCGGGGAGGGGAGGGCAGAGTGGCTGATAGGGAGGGTCCCGAAGTCTCAAACGGCAGGTGGCCAGGGGAACCAGGGAGGCAGGGGCACCTGTAGGGTTAGGGAGTGGCTGACCTCAGAGGTCCACCCAGATGCCAGCATTTTCTGTTCCAAGAAATCACCCCCCACCCTTGTCCAGACAGCACGACACGCCGGCCCGTCACCCCTCCGTGGAACACAGGGAGGACCCTGGCCTCACATTCTCCAGACACCTCACACTTAAACTGTAAGATTACTTCTAATAAAGGAATGCCGTGTGACACAGGATGCAGCCAGGAGGAGAGAAGGTCCTCACCCGGCTTTTAAAGCCAGGTCCCAGCCTGGCTCTCGGAGCCTGTCAGTCATGACGAATTAGTGTCTGCATCAATCCTGTAATTATCTCATGAGCAGCACAATTATGCTTCATTGTACTTCTGTGCAAGTTAAAAGCATCAATTTACTCCATGTAAACACTAAGAATATATATATATATATATACACATATATATGTGTGTATATATATATATATTCCACCACAAGTTTCAGAACTCTGTTCTGGCGCTTTCCTTCTTTGAAATACACAGAACCGCAGGAAAAAGCAGCCAGCGGCCTGGGGCCTCACGCTGGCTCATCAGAGAGGCCCTGCAGAGTGCCCCCTCCCTGCACACCTCCAATCCTACCCGTCCGATAGGAAGCGTCTGTTTTGCTTTGATGCTTTTGTGCAGGGCTCGGGGAGGCTCGGGGAGGCTTGGGAGAGATCCAGGAGAATGTCTCTGTCCCCCCGCCAGCCAGCCTTCTCCTCCATTCCAGAAAATAAACATTCATTATGGCCTCTGGGCAGACAAAGAGACCAGACCGCACCAGGCATGGATTCCCCACACTGCCCACCCCCTCTTGTTTGGTCTGAGTCCTCCAGGAGCCACCTCTGAGCAAGGACAAGGACCACCAGGGCAGTCTGACCAGACCTGGAGGGTCAGGGTGGTGAGCTAGCCCGCTGGGGGGGGGGGGGGGGGGGGTTGGGTCAGGGCAGT
This sequence comes from Prionailurus bengalensis, assembly GCF_016509475.1. Classification (NCBI taxonomy): domain Eukaryota; kingdom Metazoa; phylum Chordata; class Mammalia; order Carnivora; family Felidae; genus Prionailurus; species Prionailurus bengalensis. The sequence goes on along the minus strand of NC_057345.1, from coordinate 12,247,845 downwards.
GAGCTAGTCCATTGGAGGGAAGGGAAGGGGACAGAATCTGTAGCACATGCTAAGGCAGGGTGTTCTTTTCTTTAACGTTTGATTTCTTTTTGAGACAGCAAATCCGAACAAAGTGGGCACTGCTCTGAGAGCACCAAGCCCGACGTAGGGCTCGAGCTCACGAACCAGCTGCGAGATCACGACCTGAGACGAAGCCGGACATTCGGTCCGCCGAACCACCCAGGCGCCCCTGAGTCACGGGATTTCTAAAGCTTCCTTGGGCCGGGGCGCACAATTACCTCGAACACAAATATTTCTCCAAATAACCAGTCCACGCAGCACCGGGGGGAATTAATCACTTCCCGTGATGTCACCCCACATGCCCATCGCCACCGGCTCTGCCAGAGGGCTTAGCTCCTGGGCTGCACTGGCGACTGAAACACCCCCTCTTCGGGAGGGCTTTCCCCCTTCGACCAGTAAGGCTAAGTAGAAACCCCTTGCTTTTGGCCTCAGCCGGACCCAGACAACTGGCAATGGGGCAGAGGAGCCCCAAGTTCATCATGGGGTGGAGTCCCCTCCTCCTGGTCAGCCCAGGCCCTGGGGGACCTTCAGGCTTCTTCTTCAAACCTTCCCAGGCTGGCAGTCCCATGGCCCTTCTCCGTCTATCACAGACCCCATGGGCAGGAAGCCCTGCCTTCAGTCTAATTTTCAGCCAGCTTGCTGCAGAATAAACTTTTGTTTTCTAGTTTCGAGACTCTCAGTGGCTATGTCCCTGGTCGCCACCTGTGCCCCGGTGAAGGCTCCTGAAAGGCTCTTTGGTGGGGGGGGGGGGGGGCTCTCAAAACGCTCACTCAGGACCCCAAAGTAGCACCCCCTCCCAGAGTCAACCAGAGGCACAGCAGCGCGGGCCAGGCTGGGCAGCTTCCTCCTGCCCCACGGCTGGGCCAGCGCCCAAATCTGAGGGTGCCAAGATGCTTGGTGATCCCGAAGGGGTCCCCAGACAGCACTGCCCTCCGCTCCCACCACACATGCCCTGATCTGTCCTCTGTTCTTCCCGCCCTCTGAGACGTGATGGCAGGGGGAACCCAAGTCCGTCCAGCCCCGCAATCTGCGCACTCGACCTCCATGCTGAACTCAAGAGGGGCTCGGCTCACCTTGTCGGGGCTCGGATGAGGACATGAGGCCCAGCAAGGGCCAGTGACTTGGCCCCCTGCCAGACAGCACGTGAGCATCAGAGCCAGGACCAGAACCCGTGTCTCCTGGCTCCCAGTAAAATGCCTCTGGCCTTAGTCAGCAGCACTACGTGCGGCCCAAGTTTCTGAAGTGACCTTCCATCTCCTCCAGCAGGGATGGAGACCATGGACAGTGTCAGAGCTGGAAAAGCCCCACCCCCGAGGTCCCCAAGTCCAGCTCCCTCAGTGACCAGGTTCTTGTCCTCTATTAACTCCTTGAATCATCTCTCTGACACTCCCCTCCTGATCCCAATCACCCGGGCTGGCCTCCAAGGATCGAGATGCCACACACCCCACACCTCCTTTCAGACATACGGGTCGTGGGCAAGAAACAGAGGGCGGAATTCGGGACGACCCGGTCTTGAGCCCCAGGTCATTCCGCCATTGCACACGAGTTCTGCTGGGATATCACAACGCACCGCCCAGAGCTGGAACTCTTAACCACGGGCTTGAGGCCAGAGACCTGACCCAGGTGCCCAGGAGACAGAGCCCCAGGATGGGCCTGATACCCTAGCTCCTCCCTCCCAGACTCTCCATCCCACTCCCCCTACTCTGCTGTCAGAGCAACCTCCTACGAGCACCCTCCAGCGTGTTCGATCTGTCCACCGGGCACCCACGCCCCCTTGCCTTGGGGTCCTCCGGGGTGGCCCGGCCCAATGCAGCCAGGTGGCTGCCTCTATGTTCTCACCTGTGAACGTCCACGTACGTCTCGACTCCCACCACACACACGGCATAGGTGGGCTTCTTCAGGGACAGCTGCACCGCTCTCTGCGGGGCCATCCTGCGCCCCTGGCTCCCGGCCTCGGCACGCCCGGTCTCCCCAGCTCCTCTCCTGGGCACCAAGTCACCAGGAAGGAGCGCACATTCTGATGGGTCGGTGATTTCCTCCTCCCTTTTAATTTCTCCCTGTGACCTGATTAGCTGCCTAAGCCGAGTCCCCACCTCCTGGCTCCGTGCCCAGCCCTCCTCACTCAGGCTACCAATCCAGGAGGCCGGGAGAGGAGGCACCGAGGTCCCTCGGAGAGATGGGGGGAAATGGAGGGACCCCGAGGGAGGAGGGCTCAGCGGTCAGCGGGAGCTCCCCATCAGCCCAGCTTTGCCTCTGTTCTGAGACTCCTGGCTCTGAGAGCCGACCAAGTACCGGGTGGAGATCTTATCTCACGGGCTAAGAGATCAGGTAGCATATACAAAGCACAGTGCAGTCAGACCTCCGGGGCTCGAGTCCCCTTACAACCTAGAGCCCCTTACAACCTATGCTCTCGGGCAGTTACCCCACCTCTCAAGACTTTGTTTCCCGTTCCCTTCGACTGGTGCGGATTCTCCAGAGATGGCAGAAGCCTCCCCTTCCCCCCACCCCCCGCCGGCGAGCACCCCTGGCCAGCCCATGGCGAGGGCCCCTCAGAGAGAGCTCAGGGCAGTGGGCTGGGGACGGCTGATTCGTTTCTCAAAATCCCTTCTTTGCAGCTCCAGCAGGTGCCCGTCCCGCCTGTTGTCAGGGGGTTTGTGGAATCTCGGTGGACAAGCATTCACTGAGCACCTACTCCGTGTGGGGCCCCCCTTTAGGCGATGGGGATGCAGCTAAGAGTGAAACAGACCGCAGACCTGCCCTGACAGCGTTTGTATTCTGGAAGACACGATTAAGAGTTGAGACGCCGGTGGCTTGGTCCTAGGGGCGGGGGAGGGTGGCTGGCGGACTGGACCCGGGCGAGAGAGAAAGAGGGGAGTCTGGGATGACAGGAGTGCTTCGGGCTGCAGCCGCTGGAAGGATAGAGCTGTCATAGAGACTTGGGGAGGGCTGGGGGTGGGCAGGGCAGGCAGGGGGCTCGGCCAGCCCATGTTGGACCAGTTAGACAGGAAGTGTCTATTAGGCCTCCGGGGGAAGCAATGCTTTACGAGTAACGTGCTCCCTCCATACTGGGCATCGAGGAGGAGGAGGAAGAGGAAGAGGAAGAGAATTTCCTTGAGAAGCACGGGACACCCCCTTGGCCACAGCGTCCCCTCGTTCCCGGCAGCCATCGCACAAGGCAGAATAAGGACGCACAACCAGAACCCCCACCGTCCACAGGCCTGGGTGAAAGGATAGCAGAAAGAGAGAGGGAGAAAGGAGGAACACGCTTGCCTGGGGGATGCCAGTCAGATGGGGCAGGAGGGGGACACAACCCCTGCTCCAGGAACCCCCGGCCTGACTAGGAAGACAGGAAGCATTAAAATGGCACAAACATTTTTCTTAAGTTTATGTATTTATTTTTGAGAGAGACAGAGACAGCGCACGAGCAAGGGAGGGATGGAGAGAGAGGGAAAGAGAGAGAATCCCAAGCAGACTCAGTGCTGCCAGCACAGAGCCCAACGTGGGGCTCAAACTCACAAAACCATGAGATCGTGACCTGAGCTGAAACCAAGAGTCAGACGTTCAACCGACTGAGCCACCCAGGTGCCCCTCAAACATTTATTTGTTCAGTTTGATTTTGAAGATCTTCCTGAAATGTCTTTCTTTTTTTATCATTTTTTATGTTTATTTATTTTTGAGAGCAAGAGAGACAGAGCACAAGCAGGGGAGGGGCAGAGAGAGAGGGAGACACAAATCCGAAGCAGGTTCCAGGCTCTGAGCTGTCAGCACAGAGCCCAGTGCAAGGCTCGAACTCATGGGCCTCAAGATCATGACCTGAGCCAAAGTCAGACACTTAACCGACTGAGCCACCCAGGCGCCCCTGAAACATCTTTCTTTATTGCCAACATATCTGATTACAAATGTTCTTAATCTGCAAAGTTCTTTATACCCAATGGCACCAACACAGAGTCTAGGTTTACTCTGTGGACACAGGACCTAGCAACACAGCACAGGGGTCTCCAGGGGGGCACAATGGTTTCCACCCCACCCCCAGCCCCACTCATCAGAACATGAGTCACTTTGTTCATATGTAATGTAATGTGGGGTGTAAAAAACAGGTTCCCAAAAAGCACATGGGTATATACCCATTAGAGAAGGATGGATGGATGGATGGATGAGTGGATGGACGGATGGATGGATGAGTGGATGGATGGATGGATGAGTGGATGGACGGATGGACGGATGGGTGGATGGATGGATGGATGGATGGATGAGTGGATGGATGGATGAATGGGTGGATGGGTGGATGGGTGGATGGATGGATGCATGGATGGATGGATGACTAGATGAGTAGATGAGTGGATGGATGGATGGATGGATGGATGGATGGATGGATGAGTGGATGGACGGATGGACGGACGGATGGATGGATGGATGGATGAATGGGTGGATGAATGGATGCATGGATGGATGGATGAATGGATGGATGCGTGGATGGACGGATGGATGGACAGATGGATGAATGGATGGATGAGTGGATGGACGGACAGATGGATGGATGGATGGATGGATGGATGGATGGATGGGTGAGTGGATGGATGGATGAATGGGTGGATGGATGGATGGGTGGATGGATGGATGCATGGATGGATGGATGAATGGATGGATGAGTAGATGAGTAGATGAGTGGATGGATAGATGGATGGATGGATGGATGAGTGGATGAGTGGATGGATGGGTAGATGGGTTGGTGGATGGATAGATGGATGGATGGATGGGTGGATGGATGGATGGACAGATGGATGGGAAAGAGAGAGGAAGGGAAGAAGGCAGGTTGTTGCATAAGGAGCTATTTGCAAAAATGACAATGATCATGGTGACAGTGATAAGGAGATGCTAGCAAACACCTGCTTGGCACTCACCATGTACCAGGCACTGTTCTCAGCCCCTTCCATGTATTCACTCACCTAATGCTCACAATAATATTAGGTGGCAGGCACCAACTAAGCTGAGAATCCCAAGTTCAAATGGACCACAGCATGGGTGTACCGGATGTGCCTTTTGCAGGTTGTGGGCAGGGCAGGAGCCCGGGTAGGTCAGGGTGTCTTAAAGGAAATGTTCTCACAGCCAGAGGAAAGAGGGAGGGAATAGAAGAGAGGTAGCAGAGAGACTGAGAGGAACATCAGTGCATTCCCATTTTACAGATGAAGAAACCGAGGCACAGAGAAGTTAAGGGACCTTCTCAAGGTCTGAACCTAGAAAGCGGCAGAGCCAAGATTCGAGCCCTCGCCATCTGACCCTGGGTTGGCTTTTAACTGTTGACTGGGTCCCTGAGAGATAGAATATCTCAGATTTGGGGTGTGTTTTTTTTTACCTTCTTCCTTATGCTTCTGTGTATTATTTGAAAGTTTTGGTAAGCAAATATTTTTACTATTGGAAAAAAATGAAGTCTCTCTTGGGGGCCTGGATGGCTCAGTTAGTAGGTCATCTGACACTTGATCTTAAGATCATGAGTTCTGGCCCCACATTGGGCGTGGAGCCTACTTAAAAAAAAAAATGAAGTCTCTCTTTAAGAAAATATAAGAGGAGTTTCCTGCTCTTGGCTTCCCTGCCCACCTTCGGCTCTTTGCCCATTGCCTCCTTCCCTCCTTTCCCGGGCTTTTAGAACATTTCCTTTAAGACACCATGACCTGCCCGGGCTCCTGCCCTGCCCACAACCCGCAAAAGGCACATCCTGTTCACCTATGCTGTGGTCTATTTGAACTTGGGATTCAGGCTTGATTGGTCAAATTTGGGAGGAGCAGGGGTGGGGGAGCTGAATGACCTCATTGGGTCAGGAAATGAGACACAGTGAAGCAGGGTAGAGGGGCAGAGGAGGAGGGGTGCTGTTTGAGTAGGCTGATCAGGGAAGAGCTCACTGGAGAAAGGACATTGGAGCAGAGACCTGAAGAGGAGACCCTCAGGGACCTTCAGGGCTCTTCCAACCTCGGGCAACCTAGGATTCCATTAACCCAGGAGCCCCCACCTCCCATCCCCCTTTCACAAAACGGGGTTGTTGAGCTAGAGCAGGGCTTCCAGACTCAGATGCCTTCAGGGGTCTGGCGGGTAACGTAAGTGAGGGAAGAGCCAGGAGCATCGCAACAGGGCAAGTGGCAACTGGTGAAGGGAATAAAACCTGCTTTGCCCAGTGCATTAAAATTCAGTATTTCTTAAAAACAGAACACTATAGGTCAAGCAAAACCCATTTGTAAGTCAGACCTGTCCCCTTGGGCTATTGTTTGAGACCCCAACATGGACTTATTTTAAAAACTGGTGAAGGGGCACCTGGGTGGCTCGGTTGGTTATGCGTCCGACTCTTGGTTTTGGCTCAGGTCATGATCTCGTGGTTTGTGAGATCGAGCCCTGCATCAGGCTCTGTGCTGATGGCTCAGAGCCTGCTTGGGATTCTCTCTCTCCCTTTTTCTCTCTGCCCCTACCCTGCTTGCTTGCTCTCTCTCTCTCTCTCTCTCTAAGTAAATAAATAAACTTAAAAAAATAATAAATAAAAACTGGTGAATAAGGAGGGTGGTGGAAGGAAAAAGTCAGGCTGGGGAAGTCATTTGATGCCCAGGAGGGTAAAGCTACCTGGCCCCAGGTAAGCCTTGGCGTCATTGGGGCAAGGAATCCGTCTGCCTCAAGCCTGGTGAGAAGTCAGAATGGGTTCTGGACTGCTCCCATATGCTTACTGATACCAAGTGTGGGCTCTTCTCCTCGGGAGACCCCTCTCCCAGCCCCCACACACCACCTGTGCCTGAGCTTACCTAGGATAGCCATCAGGGGAGGCGGCAGGGGGTGACGGGGCTAACAGAGCCCAGTTCTCTGGACCCCCTGCCTGCGGCCTTTCTCCGCTCCCGGCATCCCTGAGTGCCACAGGGTCAGTTCCGCCTGCCTTCCAGGATTCTCCCATTTCAAGCTGGAAGGGCTTCTGAGAGCCCCTTAATTTTCCAGCTGGGGAAACCAAGGCTCAGAGAAGGGTGATGACAGACACGAAACAACAACTGTGGAGTCACAGGAGGCCAAGTCTGGATCCAAGGTTTTCATTCATTCATTGAAGAAAACATCTCCTGGGCTCTTCTGTCTACATTGCTGTTCTGGGCATCAGAGTGGTCACCATTAACTCCTTATATTGACTCACCCCTCTGGGATCTTCCAGGGTACCCCAACCGCCTCTCCCACCCCGGGCACCCAGGACAGGATCCTGGACCCCCTGTGGGCCTCGGGGGCTCTGTCTCAACTCGGGCAAGAAAGCAGGGGACCCACCGATACTGCACAGCCAGAGAGCCTGGGGCCAGTGGCTCTAATAGCAGGAAGCGGCAAGGGCCATGAGTCACCCAACTCAATCCACACATCCCCTCAGAGCCGGAAACACAGGCCCAGGTCTCTGCCGGGCACCACGGACCTTCAGGAATCACTGACTCCCTCCTCGGCTCTGGGACATCCCAGGCTCCGTGGGGCAGCGTCAGAGGCTTTAATGACATCACGTGCAGGGCTGGGCTGGGCACGTACAGGCCCGGGGGGCTTGTGGTCAGGTGGAGTCAGCCCCACCCCCACAAGTGGCCGACTCAGCAGCCCCCCAGGCACATCACCTCCTTCTCTGCCCCCAGCTGGCTTTGTCCCATCTCAGCAAATGGTGTGGCCTCCAGCCCAGGCAACCTCTCTGGTCTTCCCCTCCCTCGTCCCCAATATCCAGTCATCCCACCTGACTCATCAGCTCTAACTCCCAAACCCCTGTGGCCCCCTGCACCTTGACTCTCACCCCCACCCCCATCCTGGTCCCGGCCACCAAGTCTGGGCCAAGACCTGAGCATCCCCCCTCTCTCCCAGTTCCCAGGATCACTACACCCCACACCACAGGTAGCAGTGACCTGTCTGAAACAGGCATCTGATCTGGCCTTCCCCCTGACAAGGCTGCTCCAGCGTCCCGAGGCTCCCAGGTAAAGGAGGGTGGCTGGATGGGAGACGGACCCTTCTGTGGTTCCAGTCTGGGCTCCCATCTGGGCTCAGCCATTTCTTAGATTTCAGAGCCCTGGGCAAATGATTAAACTCTTTGGAGGCGTAGTGCCCTAATGTGGAAAGCCTAGAATAATGTAGAAATTTTAAATGATGTATGTAAAGTGCCTGGGATATAGTTGATCATCAAGAAATAGAAACTGAGCCTGGTGTTCAAGGCCCCCCCCAGAACAGGTCCCTGACAACCCCTTCTTCACTCAGTGCCGGACTCCTGTTCTCGCCCCCACCAACTGCCTGCCCTGGGGCTTTGCTCCCTGCCCTGGGGGGTCTCCATAAACCTCTGCCCATCCCCAGCCCTCCTGCCTTCCCCTACAACTGCCCCCCAAACTCAACACTTCTAGTCTTTCCTGGACTTTAAAAATTTTTTTCTTAACCTTTATTTATTTTGGGGAGAGAGAGAGAGAAACAAAGCACAAATGGGACAGGAACAGAGAGAGAGGGGGAGACACGGAATCCAAAGCAGGCTCCAGGCTCCGTGCTGTCAGCACAGAGCCCGACGCGGGGCTCAAGCTCATGAACCGCGAGATCATGACCTGAGCCAAAGTTGGAGGCTTAACCGACTGGGCCACCCAGGGCACCCGGATGTCTTTCTTGGATTTTTATCCCATGTCCTAATAGAAAGAATTTGAGCCTGCTTACAAAATACACCCTGAATAAGATTAATTTTTAAATGAGAAAATTAAGTCAGAGAGTAGGGGAAGAAAGTAAAAACACAGGAATGGACACCTACTGTGCTTGGTAGATCTAGCTGAAGGCAAAGAGGCCCAGAGAGGGAGAGCAACTTGCCTCAAGATACACAGCCTCATAGAAGCAACGTGAAGTAGAAGACAGGGAATCAACCCCAGAGTTAGAAACTTGGATTCTCAGGCTGCCGGATAGGCTTACTTAAAAATCTCTTCTAGGGGCGCCTGGGTGGCGCAGTCGGTTAAGCGTCCGACTTCAGCCAGGTCACGATCTCGCGGTCTGGGAGTTCGAGCCCCGCGTCGGGCTCTGGGCTGATGGCTCAGAGCCTGGAGCCTGTTTCCGATTCTGTGTCTCCCTCTCTCTCTGCCCCTCCCCCGTTCATGCTCTGTCTCTCTCTGTCCCAAAAATAAATAAAAAACGTTGAAAAAAAAATTTTTTTTTAATAAAAATTAAAAAAAAAAATCTCTTCTTTCCTGGGTCCCCCCGGGCGGCTCAGTCGATTAAGCGTTCGGCTTCGGCTCAGGTCATGGTCTCTCGGTTCTTGGGTTCGAGCCCCGCGTCGGGCTCTGTGCTATCAGCCCGGAACCTGCTTCGGATCCTCTGTCCCCCTTGGGCACCTACCATGGGCCAGGCCACGAGTAGAGGACCGAAACCCGACCGCATCCCGCCTTATAGGAGAGCACGGTTAATGGGGCATGCAGGCGTATGAACGCTTTGTCACAAGGAAGTTTTCCAAGAGCCACGACAGGGAAATGTGCTGAGGCCTGGGGACACATGCAAGGAGAGAAAGATAGTAATGATCGCAGCCTGCATTTTTTGAGCACTATCTTTCATTCTTGTATCCGACCTAGGCAGCGAACTGCTGGGAGAGGGGGCAATCTAGTCCGAGGGAGTTTCAGGACACGTCCCTTGCTCAGGAGGGTGGAAACGGAGCCGCAGCCCCACCCGGGCACTCAGAGCGTGTGTGTTAATTGCCACACTCTTCTGTCGTCGGTGCTTCCAGGCTGCAGGGGCCGCTGGCCTCACCCCTCCTGTCACATCACACGCACCCCCAACTTCTGCCCTGGGGAGGCAAGACTGTCCTGTGTCTGACACAGAGACCAGACGGCAGGACTCAAGAGACACCCAGTCCAAGATGCCTCACACCATCAAGGCCAAGTGAGCCCCAGCCACCCAACTCTCTCTGGCACCTTCACACCCTGGAACCTTCCGTGACATGGGCCCTGGCCATCTGGCCCCCGCTGGCCCTGGTCTGACTTGAGCCCTGGGGCTGGGGGACAGCCTGGGGGCAGACGCCCACCTCAGAGAGGGCCCTGATGGCTGGGGTGGGGGTGTGGGGGCACAGAGACTCCTAAAAAGTCAGGGAAAGAAGAGGCTTTAGAGATAAGCTGGAAGTTTCAGGGGGTTACATTTAAAACAGACAAAAGAGACAAAGAGACACTCAGGACCAAGTGAGGTGGGGGCCCAAAGCCCACCTGCTCACCCTTGCCCCCCCCCCAGCCCTTGATAAGGAGCCTAGGGCTCCACAGATCCTCTCAGAAAGCCAACGGCCTGACTGTCACCAATAATAAGCCCAGAGAGGGCCAGCAATTTGTCCAAGGTCACACAGCTCGTCCTGTTTCTCCCACACAGGGAAGGAAGAAGGAGGGTGTAGGGAGGTCAGCAGTCGGACAGGCTGTACAACAGTGGACAGAGCGTGGGTCCAGAGGGCAGGTCCAGCCCTGGACCATCATTCACTGGCTGGGTGACCAACCTTGACCCTTCTAGGACTGCTTTGGCCTCATCTGCAAAATGGGGCTTGTTACGTGTGCATTTGGTCCAAGAGCTGGGCTTTCCAACACGGTCCCCTTGATTCCAACACGGTCCGTTTGACACCTCCCAGGTGGTGGCTGTGCTTATCCCCACTGTGCAGATGAAGAAACTGAGGTCATGTTTACAGAGCACTCAGCATGGGCTGGGCCCCTGGCAGGCACTCTACATATCAATTCCCCCGCTGGCCCCTCGAAGTCCACTTCCTCCAGGAAGCCATCCCCGCATGCCTCTGGCCCCCAGGGAATGTTCTGTTGTCTAAGGAGCAGCCCCAGGCTCTGCTCCTGGAAACCACCTGTTTTAACCCCATTTCTCTCATCACTCTAGCAAGACTACATATTTCCGAGGGCAGGGACAGGGAGTGGCCAGGCCTTCAGCTCTGGGGGATCAGGAAGCCGGCTCGAATGAAATCAGTCGACCAAGACGGTAAAGGAGATCTCGGCCACCCACCCGCAGCCAGTTGGGCAGCCGCCAAGTTCTCCAGGCAGGGGGTCCGGCCACCCCTTGACAAGCCCTTGTGCTCTATCTCTCGACCCTGTGGCCTCGGGGAGCCCAGCAGCGTCTAAGGGGCTGAGCTCCAGCTTTCTCCCCGCGCCAGCCTGGCCCTGAGCCTCAGTGAAGCCAGGCAGTCCTCCGGAGAGGAGAGGTGGAGGGAGAGGGGACAGAGAGGTGCACAGAGACAGGAAGAAACCGGGAGAGACAGAGACAAAGGAAGCCCCACAGAGAACAAACGGACAGAAGAAAGACACGGAGAACGGCAGGGACAAAGACAGACAAACTGCAAGACAGAGGGAGGGACAGAAACCAGGGAGAATAAAAGGCAGACACGGATGGAAAAGCAGAAAGAGCTGGGGCCAGGCAGACGAGAGCCCAGGAGCTCCGTGAGACCCAGAGCACAGAGGGTCCCCCTCTCAACTCCCTGCTTCCCCCAGGGGCTCCCTTCCCCCAAGCCTCCTACTCCCGCACTCAGACATGTACCCATCACCTACTTAGCACCTGCCCTGGGTCCTGTGGCCACACGATCCCACCCCACCCCCCCTCCACCACCACTGCGACCTCCCAGGTAGTGGCCGTGTTTATCCCCACTTCGCAGATGAAGAAACTGAGGCTGGGAGCCATCAGGTTACTCAGGCAATCAAACTGGACCCACCACTGCCAGGATACAGGAGGAAGTGCAAGGGGCAGAGAGACCGAGGCCCAGAGAAGGGAAGTGATTGGCTCTGGGTCACACAGCAGCCGGCCACAGAGCCAAAGGTAAAAGCCGGGCCCTCTGGAGCTTTGCCTGCTTGCAAAGAAGACACAATAAATCTCACTAAGTCTTCATGAAGCCAGCGGGACCCAGGTCTTATTAGATGGCCCGCCGCCAACACCCTAGAGGCTGTCAACACACCCCTGCCACATCCTTCTTGGTCTCTCCTGCTATCGTTCCTGGGAAGTGCAGCTCAGGAAGCCCCCAGACTTGTCATCTCTGCCAGGAACCAGGATCGGGGCATCTCCACCACCACCACCCCCACCCCCTTCTGACTCAGACTGCCACACAGAACTGGCAAGAGACAGGGGGGCTGTTCCTAACTTTTGCTGACATCAGCGAAGCGTGTCCTCAGGCTCCCCACCAGGTCCCGATGGGTCCAGCCATAACACGCAAAACCAGGGCAGAACCCAGGGGAGCGAGGTCAGCAGGTGAGCACATGTTCACCCACTGGGACTTGCAGCGTCAGGGAAACTTCTAGAAGCAGTACTCACTGCAAAGGATATAAAGACCCAGCCCAGAAAACAAACACAGGGGAACCTCGTTTGTTTGTTTTTTTCACCCCACCTGGGTTCTGAAGAAATTCTCCTTAATAAAATGTTTGTAAAGAAAATCCTATCAGCTTGGTGAGAGGCGTTGGCGTCTTAACAGCTCTTTCTTTCTCCTTCTGAACGTCTGTCTCCCCCGGAGGGGAGCTCTCAGGAGGGCGGGGGCACAGCACAGGCCTCGGCACCAATGGGGCCTGGCCGGTCGTCACCGACGCTCCTGGAACGACCCATGGCTGAGGGAATTAAATTTTCGTGTGCAGGAGAAGATACTCATTATCTGTCTGACAAAAGGCCCACATCCGGGATACATTAAAAATGGCCTATAATCCACACGAAAAACAGAAACCACCAGCCCTGCGTAGTAAGCCGAGTAGAACACTCAACATTCACAGGCCACAGATGCCAAGCGGGAACCTTCGGGGAGAGTCCGTGCTCACAGCTGGCTTCCCCGGCTGGGACCCCTGGGCCCCTCGGGGGCCTGCTTCCACGGGTGCCTTTACTCAGGGGTCTATTTTGCAAAGTCTCATGGAAAGAGGGGCCCGGTTACAGAACCAGAGAATAAAGGGTGAAAAGGGAGGAGGATGGGAGACCCCTGGAGCAAAGGTAAGGGGAGCAGGAAGTCTCCCCAGATGGCCCCCCTCCCCCACCAGTCACCCAGCTCAGTGCTAACATGGGGTGTGTGGGGAGGGTTCTGTTCGCCCCCAGATGGGCGGGGAGGCTCCCCAAGAGTGCAACTGCATGAAGCAGGCAGGCAGGCTGGAAGAGGCACCGGGGCAGGCGTCAGGAGCCCAGGGATCCGGGGCCAACACGCCGCGTGCAGACTGGCAGGTGGCTTCGGGCACCGTCTCCGTGACCTCGGTCCTTACGGCTGTACCGGGAGAGGAAGGGGTAGCTGATCCTCGGAGCGCTCCCGGCACTGACCCTGAGAGCTGGTGAGGCACGCGCCTCCTGCTACCCCTCCCCCACCAGCTCCCCAACAGCATCCCAGGGCCCCCAGCCCCAGCAACGCCCCCAGGGAAGCCACAGTGAGGCCGGTCAGGGCTTGGCCGAGTCTGAGAGCCAACCGGCCCCAACGCGGGCCTGAAGGACCCAGCCTGACCCCGGCCCCCTGGCCTGGGAGTGCCTGGTGACCACGTGGCCTGGCAGGGCGGGCACCTCGTTCGTTCTGAGCCACCGCTCAGCTTTAGCGTGCTCTTCCTGCTCCCTGTGCTTCCTATTTCCCCCGAGTCCCCGCGTGGGCTCTTTCTCCCTGACGACCAGCGACCAGCGCTGGTCCCCAAGGGCCAGCCACGCCCACAGCAGCCGCCCACAGCACAGTCCTCCTGCGTGCTGGCTGTGAAGGAGCCCCCGGTCTGAAGGGGTAGGCACAGCCCGCACTCTGTGGGGTCCCCAGACCGAGTGTAGAGCCAAACTGCCTGTCCGACAGGAGTGTCCTCTCCGATGGGGGAGACACAGCCCCTACCCTTGGGAAGCTTCCGATCGGATGGGGAGGCACAGCCTCTGACCGTAGGGATCAGCTAGTCTGATGGGGGAAACACAGCTCCTACCTTGTAAGACATAAGAGTTAAGCAAAGCTCCTCTCTCTTTATCAAGCCTTCTGATCTAAAGGGGGAGGCACAGTTCTGTCCCAGAGGAATCTCTAGTTCGATGGAGGAGCCCTAAGGAAAGTCTTCCTGGCTGTGAAAGGCACCCGTTCTACCACGAACGTCATTCTTAAACCCCACACTTACTCAACTTGTGGCAAAAAGCTTTCACATATATACCGTCTTCCTTGACGTGCTTCCTTGACGTGCTTGATGTGTTATCACCACGCGGAAGCAAGGCCAGCCAGGGACTGGCCTCCCTGTTTGACAGATGAAGAAACTGTGGCCCAGAAGGAGAAGCGGCAGGGCCAAGGTCACACAGGAAGACAGGATTAGAGCCCAAGTTTATCTCCAGAGGGAAGGAGGGGAGGAAGGAGGCAAGAAAGAGGGATGGGCGCCTAAGGGAGCTGATGTTCCCACACCTTTGGCCCAGAAGGCCCCGGCAGCTAAACGCCCCGTAACCAGTGCCCCTGTGACGGCTGACTCAGGGGCGCCCAGAGCTGGTTTTTCTCAATCCTATTTGGGAAACATTTTTTATTCGCGAGAGGCCTGCCGTCCCGCCAGGCATTTATGAGCCTGGTTTATTGGTCTGGCCCAGGGAGCCTGGGGCACGGCTTCTATGTGAGCCACGGCTGGGCAGGGGCTGGAAATCGCCAATGGTCAGAGCCAGAGGGTCCCCAGGGCTGAGTTAGCCCCACTCCTGCCTTTTAGAGAAGGGAACAGTGAGGACCAGAGGAAGGGCAAGGACTTGCCCAAGGTCACAGAGTGCCTCAGCAGCACGGCTCGGCCCCCTAACCCTTGTCGGGTGCTCTCCCAGCCTGGGGCCAGGTAGAACAGGTCTGCACCTCAACCTGTCCTTGTGGGAACAGCCCAGGTGGCAGAAAAATCTTCTGCATTGGGGATATTTGGGGACTGGCTTGGGGCTGAACCCCCTTCCCCACCCCTGGCTCTGTACTCCCCCAGAGCATCCCCTGAGGAGGCCGACCCAGGTTCTGGCCGTGGTAGGGATTTGCCTGGTGGGGGTGGGGCGTAGGATCACGTCGTCCCTCCCTCCAGCCCCCCACCATCAGCCACCAGGATCCCCTAGGGAGGAGAAGAGAAAGCTAGGGGAAGGAAGCAGAGGAACATACTATTTACGGAGCGGCTCCGGTGCACCAGCCCCGAGAGAGCCCTGGAACATGAGCTCATCACAACCGTTGTCAGGCTGGGCCCGTTTACGAGAGGAACTGGAGGTTCACAGATGTTGAGACACTTCACCCAAGGTCATGCAGCACCTGTGTGGGGAGCTGGAATGCCAGCCCGGCTGTCTGCCTCTGAAGCCCACGCTCTAGTTCTCCGTTGTACCCGCAGCCTCGGGAAGGGTCCCAGGGGCTGCCCGCCTCCTCTGAGCTGTCTACCTCACAGGATAGAGGTCCCGTGGAGGCAGGGTTCTAGCCGTGGCCCACAGCTGACCTTGCCGCCTCCCGCCGCATGCTGCAGCCTTGGCCTGGAGCTTCCTGAGCAAACCTAAACTCCCTGCAGGGAACAATGGGGCAGGCCTAGCCACAGCTGACCTTGGGGTATGTTTGACCCCATGGGGATCCCCAGGCAGCACGAGGGGCCCCGCTGAAGAGGGCTCGTGGCCACACTCAAGTTCATACAGCTCCAAGCCTGGGATAGGAGTTCAGAGGCTCAGGTCCCAGTTGGTCCTGCTGTGTGACCTTGGGCATTTTGCTGGCCTCCTCTGAGCCTCAGTTTCCAGATGCTGTTCGCTGACCGTCTGCTGATGCATGAGTCCGCACATGCCTGATGAGGCTCAAAGGTTCAGGCAGGACCACTGCTGAGCAAGGGTGCTTAGGAAGGGACCGGGCCAGCAGGAGGGGTGAGTTCCCAGACTGTCCCTCTCTGGTAGGACTCTGTCATCCCTCACGAGCTGCGGCATGAGCAACTCTACGAGGGTGGAGGGTGGCTTGGTGGGAAGTCACGTGCAGGAAGACACGGCGGGTGTTTATGCCTTGTGTCACAGCTCAGCGGGGTGCTGGAGGCCGGCTCCGCAGAGTCGACGGGGCACCTCTCTTCGACCTCTGTCCTCCGCGATGTCTCACGGGGAGCTTGAAACCGGCCCTGGG
The DNA here is from genome assembly GCF_016509475.1 of Prionailurus bengalensis. NCBI lineage: Eukaryota > Metazoa > Chordata > Mammalia > Carnivora > Felidae > Prionailurus > Prionailurus bengalensis. Next base: position 12,231,776 of record NC_057345.1, on the reverse strand, counting down.
GGAACAGTTATACCGTGGAAACTGGTTAAGTGCGACCAGCAGGGGGTTTGGCTTGGGTGAGGGTGTGTTTTGTTGGTCTGGAAAGCCAATCGTGTAAAGCATTCACCAGCACGCCACAGTTGTATGGAGAAGCTATATTTTTCTCGAGGTGTGTCCGTTACGTCCAAGCCTTCACGTTTGTCGGCAGACGTTTTTCCTTTCATGTAAATTTAATTCTCGCCACGAAAGAAAGATGAATTGGGCTTCGTCAAAATTTAAACCGTTTGTGCTTCAAAGGACGATATCCAGAAAGCGAAAGGCAATCGAGAGAGTGGGGGGAAATATTTCCAAACTGCCATCTAACAAGGGCCTAACATTCGGAACATATCAAGAATTCTTACAGCTCAACGGTGAAAAGACAACCCGATTACAAAACGGACACAGGGTTTTTGTCTTTAAGTGTATGTGTTTATTTTGAGAAGGAGAGACAGCGGGCGCGAACAGGGGAGAGGCAGAGAGAGAGAATCCCAAGCAAGCTCCGCGTTGTCAGCATGGAGCCCAACATGGGGCTCGATCCCACAAACCGCGAGATCATGACCTGAGCCGAAATCGAGAGTCGGACGCTCAACCGACTGAGCCACCCAGGCGCCCCTACACAATGGACGAAGGATTTAAATGACATCTTTCCAAAGGAGACATCCAGGTGGCCAACAGACACATGAAAAGACGCTCAAGCATCACGAGTCAGTAGGGTGAGAGAGCACCTCACACCCACCAGAATGGCTACTATCAAAAACACGGATGCGGCGCCTGGGTGGCCCCGTGGGCTGAGCGTCCGACTTCGGCTCAGGTCACGATCTCGCGGTTCGTGGGTTCGAGCCCCGCGTCGGGCTCTGTGCTGACAGCTCGGAGCCTGGAGCCCGCTTCGGATGCTGTGTCTCCCTCTCTCTCTGCCCCTCCCCTGCTCGTGCTCTGTCTCTGTCTCTCAAAACTAAATAAACATTAAAAATATATATTAAAAAAAAAAACAGATAATGACAAGTGTTGGCAAAGATGGGGAGACACCGGAGCCTTTAGACAGCTGGTGGGGATGTAAAATGGTGTAGCCACTTTGGAAGTCAGCTGGGCAGCCATAGGGTGATTTGACGGTTCTGCGATCACCCCAGGAACGGGCTCCCGCCCTGGGGGCTTCCATCAGAGAGGAAGCAGAGGCACCTCCCTGGAGGCCTGAGTTGCTTGCGTGTTTGCAAGTGGGACCGAGAAGCTCCCAGAAGCAAAGACCCATTGTAGCGGAGCCCACTGGTTTCCAGATGTTGTCTTCCAACTATTGTTTGGTTCCTAGTTTCCTTTGACCGACAAGTTATTGAAAGGGCCGTGTTTGAAAATTTCCGAACGAACGGGTTTTTCTCACTCTCCTTCCTGAGCTCTAAGTTAATTGCAGTAGAGTCAGATGCGGTCTGGATGATACGATTTATCCCGATTCTGTTGAGACTTGCCTTATGGGCAGTGTTCACATGGCCAGTTTTCACTTACATTCCTGGGCTTGAGAAGAATATGCGTTTGTCCGTGATTAAGGTTCAGAGCCTCAGATCTGTTGAGCGGATGGAGACTTATTTGTGTTTATCAAACTTTCTTTTTTTTAATTTATTTTTGAGAGAAAGAGAGAGGCAGAGAGAGAGGGAGACACAAATCCGAAGCAGTTTCCAGGCTCTGAGCTGTCAGCACAGAGCCCAACACGGGGCTCAAACTCATGAACCAAGAGATCATGACCTGAGCCGAAGTCAGACGCTCAACCGACTGAGCCACCCAGGGGCCCCCTGCGCTTGTCAAACTTTCTATTGGCTACTGATTCCTCATCCACCTCATCAATTAGTGAGATATGTTAAAATCCCCCCCCCATTCATAGATCTGTCCAGTTCTCAGAGTTCCCTCCATTTTGCCTTCATATATTTTTGTGACTTTTGTGTTTTTATATGTGTGATATTTTGGGGCACTTGGGTAGCTCAGTCGGTTAAGCATCTGACTTCGGCTCAAGTCACGATCTCGTGGTTCATGAGTTTGAGCCCCGCATCCGGCTCTGTGCTGACAGCTCAGAGCCTGGAGCCTACTTCGGATTCTGTGGCTCCCTCTCTCTCTGCCCCTCCCCGCTCATGCTCTGTCTCTCAAAAATAAATAGACATTAAAAATTTTTTTTTCTCTATGTGTGATATTTTAACTGTTTTAGATTTTTATGTGTGATTAGGGCTTCCTGAAATGGACTGAGAAATGACCACTCCTCTTCCATTTTCTGGAAGAGATTGTGTAGACTTGGCGTTAATTCTTTCAACGCCCGGTAGGATTCTCCAGCGAAACCATCTGGGACAGATTTCTTTTTGGGGTGTCTCTAAATTATGAATTCAATGTCTTTAATAGGTATAGAACTAACTTACGTATTTCACACCAGGCGGATTTTAGCTGTTTGTGTTTTCTGAGAAAGTGGTCCATTTCACCTAAGTTCTCAAACTTGTGTGTAGAGCTATTTGTATATTTCCCTTATTATCCCTTTAATATTTGCAGGATCTCTATTTTTTTTAATTTTTTTTTAACGTTTATTTATTTTTGAGACAGAGAGAGACAGAGCATGAACGGGGGAGGGTCAGAGAGAGGGAGACACGGAATCTGAAGCGGGCTCCAGGCTCCGAGCTGTCAGCACAGAGCCCGACGCGGGGCTCGAACTCACGGACCATGAGATCATGACCTGAGCCGAAGTCGGACGCTTAACCGACCGAGCCACCCAGGCGCCCCTGCAGGATCTCTATCGATATCCCTGGCTTCTCTCCCGGTGTTGACAATATGTGTTTTTTCTCTTTTTCCCCTGTCAGTGTCCCTAGGCATTCGTCAATTTATTTATTTATTTATTTTTTAAGGTTCACTTTTGAGAGACAGAGTGAGAATGGGGGAGGGGCAGAGAGAGGGAGACACAGAATCCGAAGCAGGCTCCAGGCTCCCAGCTGTCTCAGCACAGAGCCCGACATGGGGCTGGAACCCACAAACCACGACATCATGACCTGAGCCGAAGTCAGTTGCTTAACTGACTGAGCCACCCAGGCGCCCCAAGACATTTGTCGATTTGATCGATCTCCTCAAAGAACCAGCTTTTCGTTTCATTGATTTTCTCTGTTGTTCTCCTGTTTTGACTGCATTCGTTTTTTGTTCTTATCTTTATTATTTTCTTCCCTCTGCTTGCTTTGGCTTTTCTTTTGCCCTTCTTTTCCTAACTTCTCACAGTGGGAGCTTGGAATATTGATTTGAGACTTCTACATCTCCTTTCTAAATGAGCATTGAGTGTAGATCTCGCTCTCGGCACTGTGTTCACTGTGTCCCATACATTTTGATATGACGTATTCCAATTTTCATTCAGCTCCGTGTACTCTTTACTTCTCTTGAGACTTCCTCTTTGACCCACGGATCACTGACAGGTGCATTTTTTAGGCTCCAGGAGTTTGGGGGTTTTCCTGTTACCTTTCTGGGATTCATTTTTATTTTAATTCCATTCTGGTCGGGGAATACGCGTGGTATGATCTCAACTCTTTTCCATTTTGCTGCTGGGATGATCCTGAAGACAGTTCTGTCTGCGGTGTTCAGCTGGAGGAGAGTGGTTTATTATCTAAGAGGGTCCTGTGTTCCCCAGCTCCCTCCTTTCCGGTGCTTTGGCTCAAGAAGATAGACTTTTGTGGGACTTTTTTTTTTGTCTGTGCCTGTTGATATTTCTGGGTTACTACCTTCTCTGGTATCCAGTCTGGGATATTCAAAAGAAAGGCAAAAAGATGGGGCACCTGGGTGGCTCAGTTGGCTGAGCATCCGACTTCGGCTCAGGTCACCATCTCATGGTTCATGAGTTCGAGCCCCGCGTTGGGCTCTGTGCTGACAGCTCGGAGCCTGGAGCCTGGTTCATATTCTGTGTCTCCCTCTCTCTCTGCCCCTCCCCGCACACACTGTCTCTCTCTCTCTCAAAAATAAATTTTTGAAAACATTTAAAAAAAGAAGAAAGGCAACAAGAAAAGCCAGGAAACCCAGCTTTATATATTTTGAACTCATGTCAGAACTGTTCCAGCTTTCCAGTGTGCTGAACCTTTTAACATGATGTGGCAAGCCCCTTCATTCTCTATTTATTTATGTATAATTATTCTGTTATTATAAACTATCACAGTGTTGTTGCCTCATAATGGTTTATCCACAACTATTAAAGCCACACCAGTTTCCTCTAGGTTGACATTTCTTTTCATCTGTCTCTTTTCTCTTCTTCTACTCTTCGAACTTTCTGTGATTTAATACTAGGGGGTTTCTGTTAGTACAAAGTTGTGCTTTTTCATCCACTCGGACTATATATGCCTTTAAAATGGATAATATATTGGGCGCCTGGGTGGCTCAGTCACTTAAACATCTGACTTCGGCTCAGGTCATGATCTCATGGTTCGTGAGTTTGAGTCCCACATCGGGCGAGCTCGAGCCCCGCTTTGGGTGAGCCCCACTTTTCTCTCTCTCTCCCCCTCGTGGGATTCTGTCTCTCTCTGCCTCTCGTTCACTTGTGCCCCCCCCCCAAAAAAAAAGTAGATAGTATAGTCTACTTCCAAGTATGGTCACTGTTGACTCATCGGTTTTGTACATTCGAATATTCAAGTCCCTGCTATGAGCCAGGCACTGTTCTAGGGGCTGAGATATGGCAGTGAACCAGGGAGCCAGAATCCAAGCCCTAGGAGACAACAAACACATGACTAACACATATATTGTCCAGGGATGAGAATTCCAAGCAGCTTATGTAGATACTCTGCCCTCAAGGAGGTACAGCCTAGTTATGGGCGGCACATAATGACTTTCTTCCAATGCGCAGAGCATGGAAAGGGGGAAGAAAGAGTGACTTCACAATGGGGTATATACTTTCCGGGGCCGCCGTAACAAAGTACCACAAACTGACTGTCTCAAATTCTGCAGGCTGGAATTTTGAGATTGGCACATCCAGAGGGTTGGTTCCTTGGTTCCAGTCATATTGGATTGGGGCCCAGCTAACAACCTCATTTTGACTTGCTTCTCTCTGTGACGACCCTAGCTCCAGATCAGGGGGTTAGGACTACAGCATATGGATTAGGGAGTGGGGTGGTACACAATTCAACCCACAGCAGGTGGAGGAAACTGACGAACACACACTCAGCCAGGTGATCAAGGTTAACGCTAACAGCAGTAAGGCGCGGTGCTCAACACCATAGAGCAGGGCCAGGCTGCTGTTTTGTAGAGGGGTCAGGAAGCCTCTCTGGCCGAGTGACATTTGAGTAGGGACCTGAAGGAAGCAAGGGAACAAGCAGTGAGGATGTCTAGGGGATCTGAGTGCTGGGAAGGGGAACAGAATGTGCAAAGCCAGGAGCTTGGTTAGCACATCCAAGGACCTCCTGGGAGGCCAGTGTGGCCAGGGGTGGAGGAAGAGGGACAGGGTGCTAGGAGATGAGGTCAGAACGTGGAAGGTAGATTCGTGTTGACCTTGAAGGCGGAAGGAAGGGTCTCACGCATCCGCATGAGATTAGGAACCACGGGAAGGGTTTAGTTGGAGGAGACATGATTTGGCCCAGTTTCTACCACGATCCCTCTGACCGCCTTGCCGACCACAGATCATGGCAAGCAAGGGTGAGGCAGACAGACCGGTCAGAGACGGCAGTAATAATCCCGATGAGAACCCAGCAGTGGGGCAGGTAAAAAGTGGTCAGATTGAAACTGTTTTTTGGAGGCAGATCCGACAGGCTCACCGATGGATCACGTGTGGGCTGTGGGAGAAAGAGAGGGGCCAACAGTGACTCCACGTTTAGGTGTGAGCCACCGGAAGCCTGGGGCTGCCACTGACTGAAAGGGGGGTTCTGGGGGAGGGGCAGGCTTGCGGGGCTGGAAATCCGGAGGCCAGTTTTGCAGGTGTTGACAGTGAGGTGCCACTTAAGCCTCCAAGAGGTGATGCGTGGGGCACGGATAGTCCTGCTGGGGCTCAGAGGCCTGGCTGGGCTGGAGGTGGGAGTGTGGGGAGTTGTTGGGCTAGTTCAAAGCCAGGGCCCTGGCTGAGCGCTCCTGGGAGTGTAGACAGGAGAGAGGAGGCTCCAGGCCGGTGCCCTGCAGTCCTCCGACAACCAGAGTTTGGGGAGAACAAAAGAGCCTGAAAAGGAGCAGCCAGGGAGGTAGGAGTGGGTGTGTCCGGGAGAGAGAGGGTGTCTCAGGAAGGAGCACGATCGGTTGTGTGAAACGCGGCACATGAGTCTAAGAAAAGGACTAAAGGGGCGCCTGGGTGGCTCAGTCGGTTGAGCGTCCAACTTTGGCTCAAGTCATGATGTCACGGTTCCTGAGTTCGAGCCCCGCATCAGGCTTGCAGCCGTCAGCACGGAGCCTGCTTTGGATCCTCAGATCCTCTGTCCCCGCCACTCTCTGCCCCTTCCCCCGTCGTGCTCTTTATCTCAAAAATAAATAAACATTTAGAAAGAAAGAAAGAAAGAAAGAGAATGGAAGAAAGAGAAAGAAAAAAGAAAGAGAAAGAGAAAGAAAGAAAGAAAGAAAAGGACTAAAGATTGACCCCAGCCAGACCTCCCAACTTTTTCCATATCATGGCTCACCGAGAAAACACCAATGTGGGTCTGGCCACCCGGAACAGACAAGGCTGCTCAGGGACAGACAGAATGTGACAGACTCAGCATCTCCGGCCACCCTGGGCCCTGCCCGATGCCCCACGAGCTGAATGAACCCACATCTGGGCATCCAGGACCCTTCCCTGCACGGCACCCCGGTCGAGAAGCTCTGGATGACCGGGCTCAGCCACAGGGACGTTGTTGGTCAGCCTGACCGGAGCTGGGACAGTGGGCCATTTTTTAACATTTATTTATTTATTTTGAGAGAGAGCAAGAGACAGAGAGAGTGCAGGAGGGGCAGAGAGAGAGAGGGAGGCAGAGGATTCCAAGCAGGCTCTGCACTGTGGGCGCAGAGCCTAACATGGGGCTCGAACTCACGAACCATGAGATCATGACCTGAGCCGAAATCAAGAGTCAGATGCTTGACCCACTGAGTCACCCAGGCACCCCACCTTTTTTCCCTTTAAACTGAGTTTGCTCCTCATTCCGTTTTCCCCCTCCACTTAGACGTTATGTCCTCTGTCTGTCTCCTTTCAGTAGTTGTCCGGAAGCAGAGGTCGGCAAACGTGTCCTACGAAGTGCCCAGTAGTAAAAATTTCACGCTTCACGGGCCATACTGTCTGCGAAGCAACCGCTCGACTCTGCTTCGGTGGGTAGCGTGAAAACGACCATAAACGAGACCTCAAGGAAGGGGCGTGGCTGTGTTCCAATAAAACTTTATGTATAAAAACAGGCACGGAGGGCCTAATTTGGCCCAAGGGCCCCAGTTTGCAGACCTCTGTCCTAAACGCATGTGAGTAAGTCACGTTCCTGCAAAACAGCAAAGCCACCTTAGACAACGTTAAACCCCGTCACCACCCCCCCCCGCCGGACTTGACGTGCTACCGTTGTCTGGTGTTTTCACCGTATTTTTTCAAGCCCCCAGAAAAAAAAGACATTACGACCACTAATTATAGATTCGGTGTTTAATTAGATTTAGCCACATGTCTGGAGTGTTTATTACTCACAATTCCATCTGCGGCTCAGACTTCCCTTCTCAGATCGTGCTCTGGCTTCCTGAAGCACATCCTTTACCATCCCCTCTAAACGTGTCTCGTTGGGAACTACACTCGCAGCTTTTCTTGATCTGAAACAGCCTTAAACTCCCTCTCACGCCACAGAAATAGCTTTGTGAAGCATCCGGGTCTGGTGGAGAGAGCTGTTTTTCCCCTGCGCTTTCTGGCTCCCGCGGCCTCTGGCTTCCGAGGTCTCCGATCAAAGGTCAGCTCTTAGCTATCAGCCTACCTTCGGGTCTACTCTTTATCCTTCCAATTCCAAAATGTCAATGTAATCGTCGAGATGGGCATTTCTTTTTTCTTTTTTATGTTTATTTATTTTGAGAGAGAGAGAACACAAGCAGGGGAGGGGCAGAGAGAGAGAGAGAGAGAGCATCCCAAGCCTGCAGAGCACGGAGCCCGACGCGGGGCTCAATCCCATCAACAGAGATCGTGACCTGAGCCACAATCAAGAGTCATACCCTTAACCGACTGAGCCACCCAGGTGCCCCAAGATGTGCCTTTCTTTTTCTTTTTCCTGCTTGGGTTTCTGAGTTTGAGGATTCGTCTCTCCTTAGTTCTGGAAAATTCCCAGCCTTTATCCCTTTGAAAAACGTTCCTCCCTTTCTAGAATGCCGCGTCCGTTTGTTTTAGATGTTTTCACGTCTTCCTTCGCGTCTCCTCACCTCCTCTTTGTAACCGCCATCTCGTTGCCCTTCTGTGCCGTGATCTGGGTGTTTGCGTAGCAATCGCTTGGTTGATCGAGTCTCTTTTCAGTGTTGAATCTACCACGCAACCTCTCTGTTGTATTTTCTATTTTGGTTTTATATATCTCATCTCCAGAAGCTCAGCTTAAGTCTTTTTCAAACTGCCTGTTTACTGCTTTTATTAAATTAACTTTACTGAAGTATAATTTACCAAGGTGTAGTTATGCTGTATAATTTGCATACAGTAAAAGCGTCAATCTGGAGTGCACGGTCTGATGAGTTTTGACAACAATCAATCAGGGTGTAAAACGTTTCCATGATCCAAAAAAAAAAAAAAAAAAGCGGCCGCCGATATGCATTCTGCCACCATAGATTAGCTTTTGCCTCTTCGCCAAGTTCCTAATGGGCCCCTGGGTGGCTCAGTCGGTTGAGCGTCCAACTCTTGATTTTGGCTCAGGTCATGATCCCAGGGTGGTGAGATCGAGCCCCGAGTCGGGCTCCGTGCTGGGTTTGGAACCTGCTTAAGATCCTCTCTCTCTCTCTCTCTCATTCTCTCCCCCACCCCCCACTCATGCTCTCTCCCTCTCTTTAAAATAAAAATAAATAAAAGCTCCTAAAATGAAATCGTACAGTTTGTCACTGCATCTAGCTTCTCCCTCCCCACGTAGTGTTTTGGGGATGAACTCAGGTAGTTGAAGGTGTCTGTCGCTCCTTCCTTTTTATTTCCAGGTAGCGTTCTGATTCATCCACCTGCCTCTGGATGGACGTTTGTGCTGTTTCCAGTTTGGGGCTATTAGAAGCTGCCATGAGCGGGGCGCCTGGGTGGCTCAGTCGGTTAAGCGCCGACTTCAGCTCAGGTCACGATCTCCAGGTCCGGGAGTTTGAGCCCCGCGTCGGGCTCTGGGCTGATGGCTCAGAGCCTGGAGCCTGTTTCCGATTCTGTGTCTCCCTCTCTCTCTGCCCCTCCCCCGTTCATGCTCTGTCTCTCTCTGTCTCAAAAATAAAATAAACATTTAAAAAAAAAAAAAAAGAAGCTGTCATGAGCATTCACACACAAATCTTTTTCCAGGACGTATGTTTTCATCTCTCTTTGGCAAATACCTACAATATTATAAGAAACCATGCCTGGTCGCTCTTAATAGTCTCTTGTTCTGTGTTCATACTGTCTGTACTTTCTTCTATTTGTTTAAATCATTCGGCGCCTTTATTTCCTCACAGGAATGCTCTCATTCCCATGCCTGACGTATTTAGAGATCTGATTCTGCCGCTTTTCGTGTCTATGAGAAACTTGCTCGTGGAATCTTGGGGGTTTGTGCGTTTTTAAAAATATGTCATTGTGAGCTCTTGATCATTAGGACTCTATCTGTGGGACTTTTATGAGGTTTTGATTGATAGGTTTTCCTCCAGAAAGGATGTTAGTTTGCTCTTGCTGGATACCCGGAGTAGAATTCACCAGGAACTATTTTAATTCTCAGCTTGAGGTTTCTGGACCAAGCGAGAAGTAGGAATTTGGGCTCTGGTCTCCCCTGAAGGCTGGCTCTGGGAAGGGTTCCTCCCCCACTCCGTCCTGAGTCAAAGCCAAGGCCAACACTTTTCCTGCCATCTTTGGAAGACAGATACTTTTCAAGTTTACCCCTTCACTGAAGATATTGCCTGCAGAAGTTCTGACTTTACGGGGGACCTCAGATCCCCCTTTCTACATGGTCAGGTCTAGGGCTATGTCTCCTGTCTCATGTGTATGTGTTAATTTTTTTTTAATGTTTATTTATTTTTGAGAGAGAGAGAGACAGAGTGTGAGCAGGGGAGGTGCAGAAAGAGAAGGAGACATAGAATCCGAAGCGGGCTCCAGGCTCTGAGCCGTCAGCCCACAGCCCGACGCGGGGCTCGAACTCACGGACCGTGAGATCGTGACCTGAGCTGAAGTCAAGATGCTTAACCGACTGAGCCACCCAGGCGCCCCAGTGCTTTTTTTGAGAGAGAGACAGAGTGTGAGCAGGGGAGGGGCAGAGAGAGAGGGAGACACAGAATCTGAAGCAGGCGCTCGAACTCATGGACCGTGAGATCATGACCTGGGCTGAAGTCGGACGCTCAACCGACTGAGCCACCCAGGCGCCCCTCATGTGTATGTGTTAAAAGCAAAGGTCCCCGTCATTGGCACAGCCAATTTGGAAAACAGTTTGCAGTTACTTATAAAGTCTAGCACGTGTGGATCATACAACCCGGCGGTCTCGCTCTGGGTTCTTTACCCCGGTGAAGTGGAAAACCTACATTCCCACCATAACCTGTACGTGAGTGGATGTAACAGCTTTATCCGTAAGCACTAAAAACAGCAAACAACCCAGATGTCCTTCAACAAGCGAATGGATCGACAAAATGCGGTGCGTCCACACCATGACATAAACTAGCGCCCCACACAGCAACATGGTCAACCTTGAACGCTTTATGCTAAAAAGGAGCCAGCCACAAAAGGTGACCTACTATATGGTTCCATTTATATGACATCCTGCAAAAGGCAAAAAACAGATCAGTGGGCAGAAACAGATCAGTGTTTGGCAAGGGCTGGAGATGAGAAAATAGGTTGACTAGAGAGGGACACAGGGAGAGTTGAGAAGAGAGAAAACTTCTGGATCTTGACCGTAGTGCTGGGTATAGAACTACGGTTGACTTTGAATGACACAGTTTGAACTTCACGGGTCCACTTGTACTTAGATTTCTTTTTTTAAAAATGTTTTTAATGTTTATTTTTGAAAGAGAGAGAGAGAGAGAGAGAGCACGAGATGGGGAGGGACAGAGAGAGAGGGAAACACACAGAATCCAAACCAGGCTGCAGGTTCTGAGCTGTCAGCACAGAGCCCAGTGAGGGGCGCGAACCCACGGACCACGAGCTCATGACCTGAGCCAAAGCCGGATGCTCAGCGGACTGAGCCACCCAGGTGCCCCAATGCTTATACTTGGATTTCTTTTCGATAAATACAGGACAGTACTGCAGACGTATTTTCTTTTCCCTACGATTTTCTTAACATTTTCTTTCCTCTAGCTTACTTGACCGTAAGGACGCGGTATACAATACATATAACATACAAAACGTGCATTCATTGACTGTTACATTATCAGTAAAGCTTTCGGTCAACAGCGGGCTGTTGAGTTTGGGGAGTCAGAAGTTATGTGGGGATTTTCGATGGCATGGTGAAGGAGGGATTGTCGGCATCCCTGACCCCTGGGTCATTCAAGGGTCGGCCGTATAAGCATTTGTCAAAATTCAAGGAACTTTACACTAAAAGGGGCAAATTTTACTCTCTGTAAATTTGGTTTCAATTGCAAAACTCGCAAACGCTAGTTTACAGGCATCTTTTCGGGGAGCTGCCCGTGCAGGGTAGTTCATGTCATTGTATGGACGTACCACATTTTGTCGATCCGTTCGCTTGTTGAAGGACATGTGGGTTGTTTGCAGTGTTTAGTGATTACGAACAAAGCTGTTATATACATTTGCGTGCAGGTTATGGTGGGAATGCAGGTTTTCCATTTCACTGGGGTAAAGAGCTGGGAGTGAGATCGCCTGGGTTCTATAGTACACAAACCTCTTGACGGGCATAGACATTCTTTAGTTTTCATCTTTTTTTGCTTATTTTTTGCTTTTGAGTGCTTCTTTTCCTTTCTTGCCAGCTCGGCCATGCATTTTAAAACATTCTTTTGGAGTTTTTGTCCAGAGTTGCAGCCTGAGGAGGGAGACACCGTCTTTGTCCTCAAAGGGTTCCTAGTCCAACGGAGGAAGACAGAACTGGCCGGCAAGGAAGAACCCCCCCCCCCCCGGTCCCAAGCATCCACAGAGAGGCGCTCCCCTCAGGGCGTTTCGGGGCTTCCTGGGCCTGCACGATCACGAACCTTTTTCATCATGACAGTAATGGCTGTAATTAACTGACATCAAAATGTGAGGCTCCGTAGGCAGCCGGCCGGGCTCACAGCCAGGGAGGGGGCACTGTGTGACTCACGCCGCTGCCCGGGGCGGCGGGGGGACAGCGAGGCAGGCCGGAGAGGCAGGTGGCCTGACCAGGCTCCAGAGAAGGACCTGCAAATGCACAGACATTGCCTCACACAGAAGGGCATCATCAAGGTACAGAACTCTGAGGATGGGCCTGACTCAGTCCTACTCAGCATCCAGAGGGTTCTAGGGCCTGTGTTGCTTCCCTCTGCAAAGGAAATAAATGCCCCCTCTTTGATTTCACTGGCTGTTTTTGTTGCTAATGCAGACTTAACTTTTTAAATTTTTTTTTTAAGTAAGCTCTAAGACCAGCGTGGGGTTTGAACTCAAAACCCTGAGATCAAGAGTCGCATGTTCCACTGACTGAGCCCGCCAGGCGCTCCTCCCTGGCAACCCTAAGTGCTGAGTGCTCCCCAGGGTCACACCCTTCACCAGCATTACCGCGCGGAACCCTTCTGTGCCTGTTTCTTTTTTTTAAAATAATTCTTTGTAATGTTTATTTATTTATTTTTTGAGAGAGGGACAGAGAGAGTGTGAGTGGGGGAGGGGCAGAGAGAGGGAGACATAGGATCCGAAGCGGGCTCTGCGCTGACAGCAGTGAGTGAGATTCGGGGCTCGAACCCGTGAACCCTGAGATCACGACCTGAGCCAAAGGCAGACGCTTAGCTGACAGTCACCCAGGCGCTCCTGTGCCTCTGTGGCAACAGTACCTGTCTCGCGGAGTGACTGAGGATTCAGTTGGCCAAGTGCAAAGCACTTGGCAGGGGACTGTCACTCAATGAATGCGGGCCGTGATTATCACCTCCCCCTTTAAACAGAGCAGGAAACTGAGGCCTCGTGCTGTTGAGGGACTTGCCCAAGGCCACACAGCTAGCAGGCTGCAGAATTGGGTACCCCTGGATCTAAAACTTCACGGGACAACCCTCCCGGAGCAGGGTCACGGCTAGACAGAAATTTCTAACCCTCCAGTGGCACTGCCTTTAAAATATTCCAAGGAGAGGGGCACCTGGATAGCTCAGTCGGTTAAGCGTCCGACTTCGGCTCAGGTCATGATCTCACGGTTCATGGGTTCGAGCCCTGCATCGGGCTCTGCGCTGCCAGCTCGGAGCCTGGAGCCTGTTTCAGATTCTGTGTCTGCCTCTCTCTCTGCCCCTCCCCAGCTCTCGCTCTCTCTCTCTCTCTCTCTCAAAAATAAATAAACATTAAGAAGAATTTTTAAAAAATATCCGGGGGAGGGCAACATGGCGCCCCTGAGCCCTTTCCACCCAGCTCTGAGTCTCTCTGCCCTGTCCTCATCACCACTTGAAACGTTTACTGAGCACCTACTGTGTGACTGGTCCTGAGCTGGTCACCGGGAACAAAGATGGCCAGGTCACAGCAGTGCCTGTGTGGGGGAGGCAGCCGAGCCAACTGATGCCGGTGATGGTGGGGATGGCGGTGACAATGGGGATGATAGGTCCAGTTTGTCAAGGGCTCACCGGGCGCCCAACACCGTGCTGAGCACTTGACATGCATTAACTCACTAATCCTCGTTACAGCCCTATGAGGTAACAGTAATTATTTTAATAATGGGTAACATTTACTACTTACTAAATGCCAGGCACTGTTCTACATGCTTTACAAGTGTTCACCCATCTGAGGCTGGTACTATTATCGCCCCTGTTTTACTGGGGAGGAAACTGAGGCACTGAGATGTTTAATAACTTGCTCAGGGTCACACAGCCAGTAACTGGCAGAGCAAAATGCATTTGCTTTGGTGAAGGAAGGCGGGGGGTGCCTGTGGGGCATAGAGAGAAAGGAGTCGGTTCCTCCTGGGCAGATCAAGGAAGGCTTCACAGAGGAGGCGACTTTGAAGCCAAGTCTTAAGGGATTAGCAGGGGTTCGCCAGGGGGACGTGGGGGAAAGGGCATTCTAGGCCAAGGACAGTGGAGCAAAGGCCTCAGAAGCAGGGTGTGGTTTGGGGACAGGGTGGGGTTCAGAAGAGCTAGGGGGTTGGGTAGGGCTGCTGGGGATGGAGAGATGGGAAGAGACCAGGTCACAAAGGGCCCCGGGGCTGAGGGGAGGGGAGTGTGCAGGCTGGGGGGCTTGGACTGATTGCAAAGACCGGGGAGGCTGCGGGCCCCTGGTCGCTTCCCTGAACTGCTAAAACTAACCTTTAACCCTTTGAGGTGTGGAAGCGTCAGACCTTCCTTAAACAGGCCCAATCAGCAGCCTCCTCCTGCCCTCAGAGGACTGTGGGCCCTGCCACCCCAACGCTGTTTCTCTCCAGCACCATGACCTCTGCACCTGTCCCCCTGCCCGAATGCCCTCCACTCTCCCAACCGCCTGTCCGCGGCCCGTTTCTCCCTAGGGCTTTGCTCGGGGACCCCCTCCTCCAGAAAGCCCTCCCGGATCACTCTAACCCAGGGCGAGTCTTCATCCTAAATGCCAAGATGCTTATCATGGCCGAAATTATGGACTCCCAGCTTGCTTCTTACCAGTCCTGTCTTCTCAGCTGGAATATAAGATCCTTAAGAGCCAAGACCACATGCTATAATTAAGCATACAAGGTAGATGCCGTTTTCTGAATGCTGTGTCCTGTGCCCAGCGGCATGACCATATGAGGCTGTGTTCTGAGCTCACTTAGTCCTCAGGGCCAGCTTGCAGCCTGAGGAAACTGAGGCTCAGAGAGGTGAGGGGATTTCTCCACGGCCACAGCATCAGGATCTGACCCTAAGCGTGCCTGACTCCAAGTTCCCGATAAGCAGCTGCCTCCTGCGTCTCACCAAGATCACCCCCTCCCCACGGTAGAGACTCAGAGACTGATCCAAAGGCTGATGTAACCCCAGGAGGCACCCCCTACGCGAGGTCCTGCCTCGCCTCTGTTCTTTCAGATGGGCCGTTCCCGAAGGGTCGCTGGCTGCCCTCCCAGTCACTGCTGGGGGCACTGGCCAACAAGAACACTGAGGTCTGGGTGGCCCACAAGTCCCGGGAGGTGGAGCCTGAGACTCGGCAGTTCTGAACTCTTCCATCAGATACCGGCTCAGACTCACCCTAAAAAGCCAAAGGCAGGAATCTGAATCAAGGCCTAAAAGAAACCGGCAGGGTGGCAAACGCAAGTTCCTATCACTCAGTCCTGCCAAATTGCAGCCAGATGATAACAGTCAGCGTCAACACGCACTGGGCACTCCCCCTGTGCCAGGCGTGGGCTGAGCCCCTCACAGACATTTCTGATCTCTCCTCCCAAATACCTAAAGAAAGACAGTCCCGTGACCATCCCCGCCGTACAGATGAGGATGCTTTCACGCATTTACTCCACTAGCCAGTCACTGTATTTATCTGAAAAACATATGTGTATATATATCGAACCCACTGGCAGAGAGGGAAACTGAGGTCCGGAAAGGAAAGAAGCGGCCCAGGGCCACACAGCACGTCGAGGAGATGGCGGAGCCAGCCGGCCCACGCCCCGACAGGGGCAGCTCCCGAGTCAGCAGATTCCTCAGCGGGTCGTGTGGCTTCTTCATGAGGCCCCATCATGCCCTCGTGACTGGCACCCAGGCTGCTGGGCAGTTACTCACGGGCTTGTTACAGAGGCTCGAACAGACGGGGGAGAGGGAGGGCAGGAGAAACTGGCCTGGGCCTGGGCCTCCAGCCAGCTCCCTGCTCAGCTTTTGCCCTCCCTTGGCTCCCCTCCCACCGCGTTTCTTCTTTCCTGGGGCCCTGGCATCCGGGTTCCCCACTGCGGACAGCAAGGGCTGGGCCTGAGCCCCCCACGTTATGCTGGCATCTCCTCTCAGGCAGGGGCTGTGTCTCCCGTCTCCACACCAGGAGCTTCCCCAGGACCCCCCTCTCAGACTAGCAGTTCTGCCCGGAGAGAAGCTGGGCCTGCCCGTCAAAGTAGGGGCCTCTCCAGGGTGGCCCTGTGTCTCCCCCATGCCCTGGGGACTCCCTGGACCCCTGCTCCGGGACACTGGCCAGCCTGGCCCTGGCAAACCTATCCTCTCTCTTGGGGTCTGTTCGGTCGCTTCAGGGCCTCATTCTGACGAAGGCCTCGTGGTGAGGGACAACCTCCAGACTCACACTGCCCCGGGTTTGCGACCCACGTTGCCACCTCCCAGCCCTGGGACCGAGGCAATTTACTTAACCTCCCCGAACCTCTCTTGCCTCATTTACAAAATAGACAGTGACAGCCGCCTGCCTTGTGGGGTGGGTACCAAGTCAATGGCATAATGTCGGTCAAGTGCTTAACGCGGGCCCGGCACATGGCGAGCGGGGCGCAAACGGACCCTGTCATCATTGTAATAAGAATCACGAGATGAGCACACCCTCACGGTGCCCGGCGCAAAACCGTTTACAAAGCACTTTCATCCTTGGCGGCCTGGGAGGGAGCCTTGAAGGAACCCCTGCGCTGACGGGCAGAGGCGCCCTGCCTGGAGTCACTGAGCCCGTCCTCCAGGCTCTGGCCTTGAAGTCCCAGCAAAGTCAGTGCTACCCATTTAAGTGTTCGCTAAGTTAACTTACTGAGCAACTACTACGTGCCGGGTGTTTCACTTAAAACATCACGTTCAGGGGGCGCCTGGGTGGCGCAGTCGGTTAAGCGTCCGACTTCAGCCAGGTCACGATCTCGCGGTCTGTGAGTTCGAGCCCCGCGTCGGGCTCTGGGCTGATGGCTCAGAGCCTGGAGCCTGCTTCCGATTCTGTGTCTCCCTCTCTCTCTGCCCCTCCCCCGTTCATGCTCTGTCTCTCTCTGTCCCAAAAATAAATAAACGTTGAAAAAAAAATTAAAAAAAAACCAAAACATCACGTTCAGGGGGCGCCTGGGTGGCTCAGTCGGTTAAGCATCTGACTTTGGCTCAAGCCATGATCTCACGGTTCGTGGGTTTGAGCCCCACGCTGGGCTCTCTGCTGTCAGTGCAGAGCCCGCTTTGGATCCTCTTTCTCTCTCTCTCTCTCTCTCTCTGCCCCCCTCCCCCAGCTGGTTCTCTCTCAAAACTAAATAAACTTTTAAAAAATCCCATTCAATCCTCAGAACAATATTATTTCAAGTTTACAAATCCAGGGAACAGGCTTAGAGTCACTCCCGGGGAAGCAGACTCTGAGAAGGAGATTCGGACGCAGGGGTTAGCTGAGGGCTGCTCTCAGGATCGATCCCTGCAGGGTGGTGGGGGAAACAGAGCCAGGCTGGGTGGAGGGAGAAGTTGGGCTGCGGTGTATTCCCAACAGAGACCTCCGCCAACCCCACCGGAGGCTCTGCAGCTGGAATGTTCAGAGATGTCCTCCACTGAGGCGGGGGGGGGAGGCGGGCTCTGTACCCCCACCCTGGTGAGTTGCTGCACATGGGCTGCCCCAGGAAAGGGGCACGGCCTTGGGCAAAGTAGCTCCTTCCCGCTAAGGCCAATTCCGGGAGAGGGACTCGCCCGAGGACTCTCAGCCACCAAGAGTCCTGGAAGCTGGGGCACATGTGTCTTGTCTCGTGGGGAAGGGGAGCATCTGGCCAGCACACAACAGCATCCCCCACAGAGGGTTTCAATGACTTGCCCTAAGTTTCCCAGCCAGAAAGTAGCAAACTTAAATGCAGTATTTAAACCCAGATCAGACCCTCATTCTTCCTTCTACATCACACTGCCTCCCGTCAGACAAGGAAGGGAAAAAAAAACACATAAAAATGGAATCGGCAGTACAGGGCAGAATGATTTCACCTGGAAACCATCCAGGAGGCCGACGGCTGGACGCCCCTCCCCCAGATCCACTCGCTCCTTTTAAGAGTAGACACATGGCTGCCGAGGAAAGACTCCATTTCCCAGCATCCCCTGCAGCCGCCGTGACCATGTGATGTCCCAGGGGAATGCCCCAGTCATGTGACGGGAAGTGAGGCGTGCCAACTTTTGGATCGTGCCCTTAAAATGAGAAGAAACAAAGAAATCTGCCCTCCCTTTCCCGTTCTCCCTTCCCACCGGAGAGAAGGCAGATGTGAGGGAAGGACCCGGGCAGCCAGATGAGATCATAAGGTGGAAGCCAAGGATTGGGGAGGGTGGAGCGACAAGTCAGAAGGGGCCTGGGCTCCGAAATGTCCGTCAGCTCCGCCATCGGTCCCAGACTGCGTATGTCCTGCCCGTTCCTGGAAGCCACTGCTTTTCTGGCCGCGGTTACAGCGACGAAACCTGTGTGCCCAGGTGGCCCCATCAAGAGGAAACCTCTATTAACCTTGGATGTCTCTCCTTCGATTCTTTTTCCTGCATATATCGATATAGTCATGAGCACTCACCTGTTCGCACGGGCATGTGCGTTGAAATACGCACGGAGCGGAGCGAGGGCCTTCCCAGGACACAAACTCACATATGCAAGCAACATTTTGTTTTTCTGCAACTGAAGGTAGTTTACGTCTCAAGCTCCTTGTTCCCTGCCGGTGGGAACCTCACCCAGCCAGTGGGTAACTTGAGTCATTTCAGATTAATTTCAGCCAATTAGGACTTGCCGGCTTTGAGCAAATTAGAGTGCATTCCGTCAATTTAGGGTTCTTCCTCCCCGTTCCTCATTCCTTCCTCCTTCCTCAGTAGCATTTAAGTTCCAGTTCATAACTTAACTGTAGCGTTGTAATACTGCGACCAGGGCCGGGGTCATCCGGCATTTGGGTAGAATCCGAAGTGGGCATCGTGCCACGGGGCTCACGGCCATCCTGAGGGATCTGCATCCCTGTCTGCTTTTCAGCTGTTGGGGGGGGGGGTCTCAGCTGCCCTGACCCAGGTCCACCTTGCCATGACCCCACAGTGCCGCTGAACACCGTCCTTAGAAGTTTCCGCTGCCCTGCACCTCATCTGAGGTCAGAGACCTCGGGGCGCTGCCTGGAAACCCTCCCTTCATCACTGCTTCCCAATTCATGCCCTGTCTGTTCTTGATCCCCTAACTTCTGTAGTCGCCGTGCCCTCTGAGCCCCTCTCACGGCGTCAGGGGGACTCCATCTGTCACGTGTCTTCTGAATCTCTCTGCCTCTTGTACGGTTTGGGGGCAAGTGGCCTCCGGGAATGCAGGAGGCTCAAGGGGTTGAAAAGAAGTACACTGAAGGACAGGCTCTCTTCTAAAAGATGCTGCCAACCGGGGCACCTGGTGGCTCAGTCCGTTGAATGTCCCACATCAGCTCCAGTCATGATCTCACGGTTCGTGGGTTCAAGCCCCACATCAGGCTCTGTGACAGCAGAGCCCGCTTCAGATCCTCTGTCCCCCTCTCTCCACCCCTCCCTCCCCTGCGCTCTCTCCAAAATAAACAAACATTAACACACACACACACACACACACACACACACACGTGCTTCCACCCCCTCCCCCACACACTCTTGCTGGCACAGAGGACAAAATCGTGAGAAAACACGCTCCCTGGCAAGTCTGAGTTGAAAAGTGATTCAGAAAAGTTGGACTCTGAATGTGAAGATGTTTGAGGAATATCCTAACCAATTCACTCCTGTTTCATTAATATTGTCCTTGGAAAGCATCCACAGGACTGATTTATAGTGAAGAATGTTGTCTAAAAAGAGCTCTTTCGGTAAAAATAAGATATAACCTCAGAGTAAGGAAGCACCGTGTCCTGGCCGGCCGCCTTCTTTCTTTCTTTACGGGACATAAAATATTGGTGTTGGGCAATTGATGGTCTTAGATTTGATGAACTTTGGTGGTTTCTAATAATATCCCCATTCTGCAGATGAGGAAACAGGCCAAGAGAGGTGAAGTCAAGGGCATGCAGCTAGGAAACGGGGGCGATGGGACTTGAACAGAAGCAGTCTGCATCCTAACCATGAGGCCGTCCTGTCTCTGTGGGCCGTCCTTCCCTTTTCCCTGTCGAATTTGATCCTCATGGTTTTTCTTGAAAAAAAAAATGTTTTAATGTTTATTTTTGAGAGAGAGAGAGAGAGAGAATGCAAATGGGAGAGGGGCAGAGAGAAGGAGACACAGGATCCAAAGCAGGCTCCAGGCTCTGAGCTGTCAGCACAGAGCCCGACACTGGGCTCGAACCCATGGAGCGTGAGATCATGACCTGGGCTGAAATCGGAGGCTCAACCGACCGAGCCACCCAGCCGCCCCATCCTCATCGTCTTGTCGTTCACAAACATCGCCTAAAAAAGACAAGGACCAAGGCGAGAATTGCTCCTGTTTTACAGTTAGGGAAACTGAGGCCACCTGGGGGAAAGTGACTTGGCCCTGGGGACCCATCTAGGGACAAGTGGAGCTAGGTGTCCTCTGGGGAGGCCCCAACCCTGTCCAGTGATACTTCCGACACTCACAGACCCCTCCCCGCCCCCCGAGATACACACACACACACACACACACACACACAAAACACACACACAAATGTGCCTCCACACACCTATACACAGAGCAGAGCTGGTCTGACCTCCTCCCAGTGGCTTCGTCCCAGAAGACAAAAATCATTACCCTGCGTTGGCGCCCTGCCTTCCTCTCTAGGCAGCTTTGCCCAAGGGGAAAGTGGACCGTCAAAGCGGTGATTAATTCTCCGCCCCAATTACCGATGGCAATTTGAGGAGGGCCCGTCGGCTCCCGGAGCCAGGAAGGACAACATCAAATGTGGCTCCTAAATTCACCAGAAGGAAGTCTGGCCCATTAACCAGAAGTAGCTACTGTGGGGCGGGAGAGGCCCAGGGTCACACCGGAGAGTGCCGAAGGCTCCAGGTCCCAGCTCCCCCACCGTGTGGCCTTGGGAAAGTCCCTACCCACCTGACATGGGCACCCCTAAAAAATGCTAACAACAGCTTCTTACACCTCGAAAACTCTGGGCCCTTTGGGTTAGGGACCCCATCTAGCTTGCCCATCAGTAGATCCCCAGCAAGGCACTTGGCACACAGAGGTGCTTAATAAAGGATTGTTGAATGCTTGGATGGCCACCCCTCTCTACTTACACACTTTTACAAACCGCCTCTCCCTTAATGTCATGATGCTGGGATTCATTTCCCTATTTTATAGATAAGGAAACTAAGGCTTACAGAGGCAGGGACAAAGTACGAGCTTGTGATGTTAGTTTCCAAGTGCCAATTCTCCCTGGCTCTATCCTCTGTGACCTTAATTTTCTCTTCTCCCCCATTTCTTGTTGGTTTCCAACTTGAACGCCACCCTCCCAACCCCCACACATATACACACAAACATAAGAGCCATGGTATCCATAGTTATAAATGTGCCCATTACTCCGAAAGAGCAGAGGTGTGTATCCTCACAAGGAGGACACGATGATGACCGGAAGGGCCACACCATGGACTCCCCAGCATCCATTCTCCCTACCTAATGGAACCCCAAGTTTGCCAACCTGGTCCTCTAAGAGAAACTGACCTCACCTCCGGCGCCAGAGGCAGGCACCAATTGGCTTCAGTCAATGTCTCATCCTTGGAACCGTAGCTATTGACTGGGAGACGGTCAGATGACCCAAGGCAGGCCGACTAGAGCCAACACACCCGTTCCAGAACCCTTTTGAAGTACCACAGAACTTTCTCTTCACTACTGAATTTGAATCTAGAAATACAGAGTCCCAGAAATTTCTTCAGCCCTCTTAGGAACACACAGGGAGAATGTGACTGAGAACAGAGCTACAGAACGGAGCAGATATGAGCTGCTGGATCAAGCTGTACCTGAAGGTTAGACTACTTCTGGCTTTTTTAGTGCCATGAACCAATAAGTTCCCTTTATTGATTGGGTTGGGTTTTCTACAAACCCACTGTAACTGCTGAAAAGTATCCTAACAAATCTAAATAGCTTCCATAATATCTCCACAAGAAATACACTGTTTTCATAGGGCTCTCATGACCCCACTTGTTATTAAGGTAGACGGTAGGAGAGCAGGAGGGGGGACGTGGCTACTCACCCTCCAGCTCCATCCACGCTGCCACAGTTTTTGCTAAATCAAACCTCATGGTTATACTCCACGAGGCAAATCTAGGGCGAAGTCCCAGAGGCAGCTTGGTGGGCACGGAGGCGGAGCTGAAGCGCCTGCCGTGGAGGACATTGGTCGGGGCCGGGCCAGTCCTCCCACCACATCTCTCACCAACAAGGTCCCGTCTCTCACCAGCCTTGGTAGAAAGACTGACTCTTCACGGGCAGCAGTGACACTGGGGGTTCCAATGCCTCCATCCTACTTTCGGCATTTACTGAGCACCTGTCTGTTGAGACTTCTTTGTCTCTAAAGTGATTTATGCACTTAGAAGGCTCCTGAAAGCTTTGAGTAAACCTTCACCCAGTCAACAGAAGTTAGAACCAGAGGGCAGAGGACCACGGTAGGAGAGGTCGCTGGGATTTGGCGCCTGGGGGGTTGGGTTCAAGTCCTAGCTCTGCCCCTCCTAGGCTGCGTGGCTTTGGACAGATCACTTAGCCTCTCTGTTCTAGGCAAAATAATGTCCCTCCCGAACAGGTCCACATCCTAACCCTGGAACCCACAAACAGTGGCAGAAGGGGCTGTACAGATGTGATCAAAGTTAAGGATTTTGAGATAAAGGGTTAATCCTGGATTATCTGCTCTGGGTGGGCTAATCTAAGGACAGGAATCTTTAGGGGAGGGCCTTTCCTCGCTGGGGTCAGAAGGAGGCATGACCGCAGAAGAAGGGTCATGGAGCTGGAGCTCTGACTCTGGAGCCGGAGGAAGGGGGCTGTGAGCCAATGAACGTGAGCAGCCTCTAGAAACTGGAAAAAGCAAGGAAATGATTCTCCCCCAGAGCTTCCTGAAGGGAATGCAGCCCTGTCGATGCTTTGATTTTAGCCCAGTGAGGCTCACATCGGAATTCTGACCACCAGAACTATAAAATAATAAATGTGTATGGCTCGGCCACCATCGTTGTGGCAATTTGTTACAGCAGCCGTAGGAAACCAATACGGACACTGGGCCTCAGTTTCCCCATTTGGGAAATAGGTGACGGCACCACCCTCCCTGGACTCCTGGGAGCACTACAAGTTGAGAGCCCAGCCCTAAAGTCACAAAGTCCAGGGTTCGAATCCAGACTTACATGGGGTCTCACTCCTCCCGAGCGGGCAGGGCAAGGGCTCACCCCGCACCTGACTGAGGCACGTTGCCCGAACACCTCCCCAAGCTCTCTTTGGGGCCTTTGATTTTGAGCCAGCGCACCTGGTCAGGCCAAAGCAGAAAGGATTAAGGGAGAGTCTTGGGAGGGGCCGGAAGAAACAGGGGCAGGTCCTGGCCCAGATGCCGGATGCAGCCAGGGTGTTGGGGGAGGGAAGAGGCTCAGCTTCTGACTGTGGGACCCCCAGAAAGGCAGTTAGCCTAGACCTCACTCACCCCATCTGGGAAATGGGGAGGAAGGGTTCTAGAAATAGCCGGCTCCCGTTCATATGCACGCTTTTTTTCCCCCCTACCACACCTCCCCTCCCTCTCCTTCCTTCCCTCCCTCCTTCCACCCTGTGCTCTGATTAATACTCTCTCCCAGAAGCAAGCAAAGGAGAACCTCTGACCCCACTTGAGTCCAGACCCAGTTTAGCCTCCCTTCTCCCCACGAGGCAGTCACTGCTCTTTGTCCCCAGAGACTTAATAAGAGGAGACAGTATCACACAGCAGGGCAGAAAGGTAAAGCCAAATCCCAGGTCAGCCGCCTGCCAGCTGGGTGAACTTGAACCAGTGACTTCATCTCTCTGAGCCTTCATTTCCTCACCAGAAAAATGGGCATAATAAGAGTGCCTATCTCACTCAGAGCTGTTTATTGAGCACTAAGTGAATAACCATGTGAAGTATGCAGCGAGGATTAGAAACATAGTAAGTACTTAATAAAGGCTATCATTAAATTCCCTTTATAGATGTAAATAAAGAAATTAAAGATTTTATACGTACATATAAAAAAATAAATTCCCTTTAAGCTCCCCTTCCTCCTCCCCGCCCCCCAGCAACAAGGGTGGGGTCCACCTGGACTAGAGGAACGCTTCTTTTTTTTTTTTTTAATGTTTATTTATGTTTGACAGAGAGAGAGACAGAGCACGAGTGGGAGAGGGGCAGAGAGAGAGAGAGAGGGAGACACAGCACCCAAAGCAGGCTCCAAGCTCTAAGCTGTCAGCACAGAGCCCCAAGCGGGGTTCGAACTCACAGACCACGAGATCATGATCTGAGCGGAAGTCGTGTGCTTAACCGACTGAGCCATCAGGAGTCCCTGGCCGAGTGCTTCTGAATGAAGTCCTGTGTGTGAGGCCCTAAGGGCGGTGCAAATCGGAAGAAACGGGCCCTTTCCCTGCTGGGGGACAGGGAGAGGAGACAGGGGTCTCTGGAAGGAGGGAGGGGAGTCACAACCCAGAGGGGCAGGCACTAGGGCCGGGAGCTGCTTTCTGGGGAAGGGGAGCAGGCAGCAAAGGCCAGATGTGGGAGCCTCTTAGGTTCCACTGGCCTTAACGGACTGGAGGGAGTCCTTCCTCTGTTCCGTTGTTCTGTTTTGTTTGGGGGGCGGGGGGGGGGGGGGGCTGTTAGTCTTTTTCATTTCTCAGTTGCTTGACCCTCACAACAGCTCTCTAAAAGCACAGTTATTCTCCACATTCACAGAGGAGGAAATTGCCCCCCTGAGTGTCCTGCCCAAACTTAGCAGGTGGTAGGAGGCAGACAGGGTCTCGCAGAGACTTCAGAGCGCGCTGGAATCTCCTGCGGATCCTGGTACAAAGCAGGCGGCTGGCCCAGCGCGTCCGACTGGGGGTCCAGCCTCTGCATTTCCATCAGGCGCGCCGGAGACGAGGGGCTTGCTCGTCCACGGACCACACGCAGCTTCCACGCTCTACATGGGCTCTTAATAAGTGCTCGCTGACGAGTGTAACCACGATCCCGTAAGGAAACTGGACCTGGGTGGGGGGGGGTGTAACTGGTCAAGTCACGGAGCCCGCCAACCGCAAAGGCGGGATTTGAACCCAGGGCTTACGATCGCGCCAGCACACGAAAGGAAGCCTGGGACCACCGAAAAGTGGCTCGCAGATTTCCGCGAGGAGCCAGGCTGGGCGGGACTGGGGGGGTGGGTGGTCTGTGCGGCGGGACCCCAAGGCAGAGACGCCTGCAGATCCCGGGGAGGGCTGGGGGTGGGGCGGGTGGGGCTCGCTCACAGACTTGGCCAGCCCACCCCCCCCCCCTCCGCCAGCCAATGGGCTCTGGCGTTTCTTCAGCGGCCCCTCGACAGAGTGAGACCAAGCCTGTGATTGGAGGAGGGCGTGGCCCTTCCCTGGGCGCGCCCCGGGGGCGGGGGCTCGGGCCGCGAAGGTGCCGCTTAGTCACTAAAGTGCTGGCCGTCCGCCCTAATCCCGGGCTAATGCCTCACTAAACCCTCGCTGCCGGCTCGCTCCCGGGCCGGGCTAGGCGGTCACGGGTCAGGGCCCGGCCGGGCGCGCCTCTCCCGCCCCGCACACGCCACACGGTTCGCCCCTTCCCGCCCCTAGGCCCCCATCAGCAACCCCCCTCCCCACCCCGTGCATTACACCGCAGGCCAGAACAGCCCCCGCCCCTGCAGTTCTTCTGGTCCAGGCCGACGTCCCCGAGTCACAGATGGGGAAACTGAGGCCCAGCAAGAAGGAACTTGGCCAAGGCCAGCAGAACTGGACTTCCTCGTGGAAACCCTGGTCACCGACTGTCATTGCCTATTGCTGTCTACACTGAACTCCGGCCCTTACGCTTAGGCCAGGCCCTTGTACACAATAGGTGCTGCGTGAACCTGGGGCCTTCGGGGTCATTCCAGAACTCCACATTGAACTGGATGGAGAAAAAGACAAGGCCGTGGCCTGAAGACTTAGTGGGAGAGGTGGAAGGATGGCATATTCTGGAAGGAGTGGAATAGACCAGTGAAATGTGCCCATTTTATACGAGTATTTGCTAGGAATTTGGACACTAGTGTCCTTGGAACCTGAATTTGCTGGGCTTGCTTGCTTGCTTTTTCCCTTCCACTTTGTAAAATGGAAGCCCCTATTTGCATATCTCATTTAAACCTTTGAGCTGGAGATTATGTTATTCTTCTTTTCAGATGAGGAAACTGCATGGAATCAGAGAAGTTAGGTCACTTTCCCAAGGCCACACAGCTGGAAAGAGATAGAGCTGATGTTTGAAACCAGGTCTGTGCTCTTTTTCCAACTGAAATGAAATGAAAAGTCTGTTGAGGGCTTTCAGACCTGAGGTTCTGTGGCTCTACTGTTAATATTTAAGTTTTCCCATTGATCTTTTTGAAAAGTCCAGAGTCAGGTCTCCTGCAGCCTGACGCCTGAGTCTGTTCTAGCCTTTCTGCCCAGGTCAGCCCACAGCTGCCAGGAAAAGGCATTAATCCAGTTCCCCCTCTGGGGGCTGTTCTTTGATAGAAAAACTCCCTGGAAACATGCAACCTTCTGTGCACCAAGCGGCCACTTGTCCAGTTTTAACAGAACACAAACTTGAGGCTCAAGCACTGGGCGACTGATCTCACACAAGCCAGTTCCACAGACTGTCCCCAACACTGTGTGACAAATACTGTCCTGGGACGACGGAACAACAGATAAGATTCTTCCACTCTCTGTTCTGTAGGCTTCCCATCTGTAAACCAGCAGCACGTGACTAGGTCAGAGATGGCAAGAAATACAGTGTACAGGCCCCTTCCCTGCCTTCTAGCACCTGGAACAGACCCTGCTAACTGATCACAGCACACTTTCCAGCTGAAATACATCTCAGCCTCCAATACACAACTCCCAGCAGCCACCAAGCACCAAGGATAGCGGCCCCGGGGAAGATGAAACCCTTTGCCCTCCCCGGACTAAGGTAGCTCGGACTCTCCCCAGCTCTGCCATTCAGCTCAAGGCCTTCCAATTCCCCCGGAGTCCCCATCCCTATGAGAGGTGAGACGACCAGGCCAGGCCAGAGAGCCACAGGGCCGGCCGAGCCTCCCTCTGCCTCTTTCCTTGTCACGCAGAGAAACGAGACTTGACCAGCCCCCCAAAGACCTGCTGCCTCAAGCAGCACCTCCCAGCAGGGCTGCCTCCCAGCCCTCTGCAAGGAGGAGGCTGGGCACTCAGTCACACGCCAGCCACCTCCCCACCAAGACCACCTCGGCTCAGGCCAAAGTCGGGAAGGGAGAGAGGTTTCAGTGGCCCCCATCTCCGTTGTGTTGCTGCGGTTGGAGGGGGAAAAAAAACCCAGAAACACCTCAAGGCAACCTGGCTACACGTGGAGGAGACAACATCCCTCATGACCTTGTAACATGAGACCACTTAATCAGGCTGCATGTTTGTGAGATGGGAGACAAAGAAATAGAAAATGTATTTCAAGAAACTATGCCACGTGGCGTTCGGGGCTCAGTTCTTGGGTACGAACCCAACTGAGCGGTGCCGGCACGAATAAAGTGGCTTCCTGGAAGGAAAAGCCTCGGGTGTCAGGGCTCTCGGTGCACGAATCTCCAAGCCTCTGCGCCCGCACCTCCCTCTCTCTGACTGCCCTGCCCCTTGTCTGTCCGATAAATGCCTGTTATCTTTATTCCCTCCAACCCTTTCCGATGTCCTCTCCTTTGGGAAGCCTTTCTTGCCCCCCCTCTAGGCAGCCACCCGCTTCGTGGGTATGATGTGTGTGGCTCCTTGCACACACGCGTGCACACACACACACACACACACATTTCCCCTAGCCACTGTCGTGATTTCTGTACTCGTCTCTCTCCCTTTCCGGACTGTCAGCCCCTCGAAGGCAGAACTATTTTGTCAGGGCCAAGGTGCAGAGAGGGAACTCAGTGCACATTTGTGGACCTGTCGGTCCCACCAAAGCCTACTACCCAAAAAGTTTAAAACACCCCAAGCTGACGAGCCAGGGACAAACATCATTATCCCCAATTTGCGAGTGAGTCAGCTCAGGCAAAGAGACATGCCAAAAAGTCACCTGCTCGTGCCATTCGCTAAGTCAGGGCAAGGATCTGGGAGCCCAAGCTCTTCAGCATTCCAAGGAGGGGACACGGTCCCTCCCTCTGATTCTGCACATGAGTTGGCAAACCCTAAGTGTCCATTCGTGGGGGTTTGTGGGGGTTGTTTCACTCTGTATATTCTTATTCTGAGGCTGGAGCAGTGAATCCCAGTGGTTAGAGCTCACGCGACCATAGTCAAAAGTTTACAGCACTTTCAGCAAAAACTTTTTTTTTCTTTCTTTTTCACGTTGAACGAGCACTTTCTTCCTTTTTTTTTTCCAATATAATTTATCGTCAGGTTGGCTAACACACAGCATATAGAGTGTGCTCTCAGTATTGGGGGTAGATTCCCGTGATTTACCGTTTACCCACAACACCCCGGGCGCATCCCAACAAGTGCCCCCCTCAATGCCCCTCACCCATGGTCCCCTCTCCCCCGCCTCCCCCATCAACCCTCAGTTTGTTCTCTGTGTCTAAGAGTCTCCGAGGGTCTGCCTCCCTCTCTGTTTTAAGATCGCGAAAGACGGAGTGATAACATCCTTAACAAGCCAAGAGCTCTTACGAACAAATAAGATAACGCAGGAGACAAATAGTAAAAATCAGGAAGAGGCAAGCCACATGATTTAAAATCAACTCAACAATGATTGAGCAAACCACTGTAGGTCAGGCACTGTTGTAGACACTGGGGGTACAGGGTGAACAAGCCCCCCCCCACACACACTCTTGGAACGATCCGGTAGGGGGGCAACAAGCAATAACGAACAAACACGTAGACCTCGTACGGCAGGCAGCGAGAAATACTACACAGCCAAGCAAAACACGATGATATGAGGGAGGTAGCAGGGCTGCTATAGGTGGGAAAGATCTTTCCGGAAGGTGCTGGTGTCTGAATAACAAGAATGCCGCTCCTCGAAGGTGGGAGGAACAATAGAGCGTCCCCCAAGCTGAGAAGGCACTTCGAGGCCAGAAAGCAAAGCAGGCGACTCCATACAGTTTGCACGGAGTTTTGTTCAGCGGAACTGACGGACGGGGGGCGGGCATCGGGCAGAGGATGATCCGTGGCAGCCGCACAGCCTTCTCCGCAAAGTCCAGACCTTGGGCCACAGATTTTGTAGAGCAAAGGGACACACAGAAGGGCAGGTGGTGAGAGCAGAGGGTTCCCACGCACCTGACAGCCCTTCATTAGATCCTGTGGCCCCATCTCTGTGCCAGGAAGGGGAGAGACTAGGTTATCTCTGACAGACGCATGGGAGGCCAAAGCAAGCCTCCCCCATCCCAGCCTCAGCAGGCATTCCTAGGGTATGTACATTAATCTCCAAGGGCCCCAGAACACACAGCCCCAAGAGAGGTCATCGAGTGATCGTAAACAAGATGGAGGACCAAATATGGAGTCAGTATTGACAGCACGGAAGGGTCAGGGGGAGAAGCCCTCCAGGGGAGGGGCTGATGAGGTAGGGCAAGGTCTCCAAGTGGGAATGAGCTCCAGTGTTCAAGAAGCCAAAAGGATGCGAGTGGGGGGGGGGGGGGGGTGGCGCCTGGGTGGCTCCGTCGGTCGAGCGTCCGACTTCGGCTCAGGTCATGACCTCGCGGTTTGTGAGTTCGAGCCGCGAGTCGGGCTCTGCGCTGACAGCACGGAGCCTGCTTGGGATCCTCTCTCTCCCTGCCCCTCCCCGACTCTCAGTTTCTCTCTCTCTCTTTCTCTCTCAAAAATAAATAAATACACTTAAAAGAATAAATAAAAGATCACTTTGGGTGCTGTGTGGAGAGGTGGCAAAAGTGGGGCCAGGGCGGGAGCAGGGGGTCCAGTTAGGAGGCACTCACACTGCAGGAGGACCGATGACGCCGTGGAGGCATGGGGGGCAGGGAAGGCGCAAGGACTCAGGATGTTTGGGGAGGAACTGACAGGATTTGCTAATAGGACGCGGGGATGTGAGAAAGAGGAGGAAGGATACTGCGTATATTTCGCCTTAAATACTGGGTAGATGGTGCTACTTTTTCTTCGAAGGAAGAAATGGCAGAAAGGGGGAGACAGAAGTCTTGGGTTTGTTTGTTTTGTTTTAAGATGTTATTTCAGTAATCTCTACACCCAACGTGGGGCTCGAACGCACAACCCCAAGATCAAGAGTTGCACGCCCCACCGACTGAGCCAGCCAGATGCTTTAGAAGCTTTAAATAATGGCAATAGCTCACACTTTCTGAGCTTTGCCTCTGTGCCTGGCGTGCTTCACGTCAGGGATTCCCAACTTTGGCACGATTGATCATTCTTGGTCCTGGGGTCCTCTTGTATACTACAGAATGTTTAGCAACATCCCCGGCCTCAACAGACACACACACACACACACACACACACACACACAGAAGGACAACCCAAACTGTCTCCAAACACTGCCAAATGGCCCCTGGGGTGGGGCGGAGGGGGGGGTGCGGGGAAATCACTCCTCGTTAACACGGCTACACAGGGACTGTCCCACAATAATCCCCACAGGCACCCCCATGAGGTTGGTTCTGTTATCATCTCCATTTCACAGATGAGGAAACTATGGCCCAGGTTGGTTAAAGAAACCAATTCGAAGTCATGAGATCTTTTTTTGGCCAAGTTGGGCTTGAGGGTCCACTGGCCATCCGTGAACAGACAAGCAGGTAGGCGTATGGCCATGACTGGGGTCCAGGGAGGCAAATAGGCTGGAGAGGAGCTGCCATTCGGAGTCACTGGTGTCTGGCTAGGATTTACCCCAGGGGACTGGAGGAGGTCACCGAAGGAGACTGTAACGTCCCCTCTCTTCTCATGATGGCCGTTACTCCTGCTTTCTCTGCCCTCTCCTGGGCCACCAGTTTCTTCCCCTTTTCCGAATGTCCCCATAAACAAACACAAGGAGTGTCGCCCTCCTCATAAGCTGCCCTCCAGGTCCTGCCCCATTTCTCCGCTGCCCTTCCTAGCAATACTCCTGAAAAACTGGGGATGGCCTGTCTCTCCAAAGCATCACCTCCCCTGCTCCCCCCCCCCCCACCCACTGTGGTTAGGCTCCCATCTGAATACGCCACTGCCACCATGGCCTCCGTGCCACCAACTCCAGGGGTCGCTCCTCTGTCATATCACCGGCCCTCTCAGCTGGCCTCCCTCCTTCCTGAAGCACCTTCTTCCCCTGGCTTCCTCCACGCCATGCTCTCTGGCCTTCCTTCGAGCTCTCTGTTCCTCCTCCAAAGGGGCCCGGGATCTGGTCCCGGCCACCCTTCACTTCCCTACTCACACAGAAGAAGAATACAGATGGCCAACACACAAACACAAAGGTGCCCAGCCCCAACTGTAAGAGGTGCCCCATAAAACAAGTAAGATAGATATTGTCTTAATTGTTTAATAGGATATTTATTTATTTGAGAGAGAGAGAGAGTGTGTTGGAGGGGCAGAGAGAGAGGAGAGAGAGAGAGAGAGAGAGAGAGAGAGAGAGAGAATCCCAAGCAGGCTCCACCCTGCCAGTGCAGAGAGCCCGATGCAGGGCTCAAACTCACGAACTGTGAGATCATGACCTGAGCCAAAACCAAGAGTCAGACGCTTAACCGACTTAGTCATCCAGGCGCCTCAAGGTATATTTTTAATCTATCACAACGTCAGAGGTTCAAAAGATTATTAATGCGGGGCGCCTGGGTGGCGCAGTCGGTTAAGCGTCCGACTTCAGCCAGGTCACGATCTCGCGGTCCGGGAGTTCGAGCCCTGCGTCGGGCTCTGGGCTGACGGCTCGGAGCCTGGAGCCTGTTTCCGATTCTGTGTCTCCCTCTCTCTCTGCCCCTCCTCCGCTCATGCTCTGTCTCTCTCTGTCCCAAAAATAAATAAACGTTGAAAAAAAAAATTAAAAAAAAAAAAAAGATTATTAATGCTCAGTGTTAGTGGAGATATGCGGGGGGGGGGGGGGCGGTGGTAAGCCCTTTCATTCACCATTGGTGAGAAGGATAAAGGGTATGGTCTTGTGTTGGAAAGGAACTTCTCAGTATCTACCGACATATAGATAAAATGGAATAGAATGATTAACACTATGTTGTAAACTTTTATTACTGACATAATTTCTGACTTACAGAAAAATTATAGAAATAATACAAAGAATTCCCAATCTAGATTCCCATCTAGATCAACTAGATTCTCCAAATATTAACATCTTACTACATCAGTGCTCTCCCTCTCTCTATATATTTATTTGTGTTTTATATATATATATTTTTTCCCAAACCACTTAGTAGTAGGCTACAGGCATGATGTCCTTTTACCATAACCACGTATTTGTTTAAGTGTTTCCTAAAGTAAGCGATTCCCTTACATAACCACAGTACAATTATCAAAATCAGGAAATTAACATCGATGCAATGCTATTCTCTAATCCACGGATCTTACTGGAATTTCACCAACCGTCAGAATAACGTCCGTTTCAGCAAAAGAAAATCCAAGATCAGGTGTTTCATCCAATCGCCAGGTCTCTTTAGTTTCCTTTCATCAGAAACAGCTCCTCAGACTTGCTTTGTGTTTCATGACATTGACCTTCTTGACGTTTTTTTCATAGAATGCCCCTTAGTTTTACCTGACACTTCCTCGTGATTAGACTGAGGTGATGCACTTTGGCGTAAACTTTTGTGTTTCTCTTCCCTCTGCCTGAAGCTGGTTGCCTGGCTTTGCAGCTGGTTTCTTCTCCTCCTTTGAGTCTCACTGCAAACATCACCTCCTGCAAGGAGCCTGCCCTGACCACCCTAGGTAAATAGGTCTCTTCTGTTTTCTCTATGACAGCATCATTGCTTATTTCCTTTACAGCACTTCTAGTTCCCTGTAATTATTTATACATTTGTTTGCTTGTTTATCATTTGTCTCTTTGCATAAAGTGAGCTCTGTCTGAGCAATGACCTTGCCTGACCTGTTTTTTGCTTTCATCCCAGAGCCTAACACAGCTGGGAATCCAGTAGGGTCCCCAACAACTATTTGATGAACAAATGCATAATGGTCATGTACAAAAAGCAAGTTGCAGAATGAGATATATGATGTTAATTTGATCCCATTTGTGTTGGGGAAAAAAAATCATACAATATGGCTACAGATATCAGGGATGCTCTAGAAAGATTCACAGCGAATGGCTAAAAGTGGTCAGCTCTGGGGAGACGGATTATGGGGGAGGGGGAACTTTTACTTTTTTACCTTATATAGTTCAGTATTGTTGGATTTTTTTTTTTACAACAGACATGCATTATCTTTGCAATAATTTTTTTTGACGTTTCTTAAAATAAAATGACTCACCCCCTCTGGGAAGCGTTCCCTAGCCAGGTCTCCCTCCTCCGGCCCCTCCCTGGGAACAGTTCATGATATGCCAGGCAGAACCGGCAGAACTCAGCCATCCTCAAGGTCAGGGGCTTCCAACCCTCTCTCCTAAGCGCTCTCCTGCCCCACTCTCCACAGGTGCTATAGCTGAATAAGCAAATGGCTAAATGAGCAGGATTCCGGACCCGGGGCCAGTGCGCCAGACCCATTCCTTGGAACGTTCTGGACCGCTCACATCTCCAGAGTGCACACACACACCCCCGCCCCCTCCTCTTTCTTCTGCCTGGCAAACTCCTCCTTGCCCTTCAGGACCCAGTTCAAACACCACCTCCTCTGGGAAGTCCTCCCAAACTCCCACCTGTTGCTGCTTCCTTGGCTCTTCCTGCTATAGCAGGTACTGGGTTGAAACCTTGTATCAGTGTCCCCGTTTGGAGCTCCTTGAGGCCAGAACCCGCCCCTGTGCATCTCTGAATCCCAAGGGTCCAGCACAACGTGGGGGTCTCAGGTCTTCAGCCAGCGTCCATGAAACCGTCACAGGTGGCATATCAGCTTAAAGGGAGGGTAAGACCTCAGACCCTTCACAGGGTCCACGCTATGGCCAGCACAGTCCCCAGCACATAGTAGGTGCACCCCCAGGGTCAGGACAGTGCCCAACAGATAGTAGGTACTCCATAAGTATCATCCATGGAAGGAGCAAGTGTGTTTTGGTTAAGGATGATTAGCACATCCTGAAAGGGATGGGGAGTGAAAGTCACCCCGGAAAGCAGGCTTGAAATTCTCCTATAGCTCCAGAGCGAGATGAAGTCCCCTTGTGGAAGAAGCTTCTCCCCCCCTCTCATTCCCAGGGAGATCTGTATCCACCCATGTCCCTCTTGGGAGACAGGTTCCCAGGGGTCCTAAGAGCCTCTGCACCTTCCTCCTGGTTCTGCCAGTAAGGCAACGTTCTGACTGCTCCTTCTCAAGGCCAAGTCTCAGGCTCGTGTCTGCAGCAAGCAGCTGAGGATGAGGGGCTATCAGCCCCTGGGACGAAGCAGGCTTCCGCAGATTCTTCAAACTCAGTGTGCCTCTACTGATGCCTGAGCTACCCCCCTCCCCGCTTCCTTTGGGCTCTTTCTCCAGCCCTCCTCCCCGGTGATTCCCACCCCCCAACACCCCAACCTGCTCTTTCTACCACCCGTCTCCTCCTGCCTTCGTCCAACCAGCAACTAACGGGAAAGGAACCAACAAAATCATTCACCCTTAGGTATCCAGTTCCGATAACGTTCTCAGAGTAACCTCGTCCTGGAGTAATTAACACATTAAAGGCAGGCCAGGGGGTCACGCCACTGTCTCCCAATGTGTCAAAAGTGCCACAAGTGGTCCCCCAGGTGCTTTTCCGGGGGGCGCAGGGAAATGAACACAGCATCAAGTAGCACCGAAGTTACTCCTTCCAGAATTCTCTTCGTGTCTTCTGGTCAGCTCAAGGACAGAGTATCAGAGTCGGTGCTAGTCTTCTCTTTAACACTGGCCAATCTCCCTCTCAGGCAAGAAGAGATCAGGTCTCGGGCTCTCTGAACCCATGCCAAGCTCCTGTCTCCGGCCTGACCTTAATAAAAATGATTTCACTTTCCTTATATGTATTTTATAGGAAACTGCTGAGGGCAGGTCCTACTGGTTTTCCACTAACGGCAGTGACACAATCGCCCTTCTTAAATAACTTTATGTTGAAAAAGTGAGTGAAAGACCAAAAGGTAAGCAAGTAACAATTCAAGTAAACAATAATTCAAGTAGTAACCGTGTCATAAGTCACGGACGTGGCAGAAACTGCCAGGTTAGGAAACATGCCACAATTTGGGGGATGGTGTCCCTGACCCTGGGATTGGAGGGCACGCTCCGGGCCTCCCCGCTCTGTCCCACCCTAGCCCTCAGCCACATTCAGACCCACCTGGTACCTCCTGGTCGCCGAGCGCACATCTTGGCCTGCACAGAAGAGGCTCTGTGCTTGAACAATGAAGATAGAACCACCCACAGTGGATATTCCCTCTTAACCCATTTCACAGAGGAGGTAACTGGGATTGGAACCAAGAGACCCAAAGCTACCTCACTGGTGGAGGGCACCGATGAGCCTCTGCCCCCAACATCCAAGAGTGTAACGGCTCCTCTTTGGGACATAGTCTTTTTTTTTTTTTTTTATGTTTACTTACTTTTGAGAGAGAGAAACAGAGCACAAGTGGGGGAGGCGTAGAGAGAGAGGGAGACACAGAATCCCAAGCAGGCTCCAGGCTCTGAGCTGTCAGCACAGAGCCCGAAATGGGGTTCAAACCCACAAACTGAGATCATGACCTGAGTTGAAGTCAGACGCTTAACTGATTGAGCCACCCGGGCGCCCCTGGGACACGGTCTTGAAACCCTATCCTGCCCCTGATCCCCTGAGTTTCTCCCCCAGGGGGCTGACCTGGACCACAGTGTCCCAGCCTGGTGTTTAGAGCACCAGGAGTCTCTCTTCCCCGAGAGAGAGCTATCAGGCAAAGCGGCACCCAAGCAGCCTGAATTCCTCCCTCCCCATGGAGGCAGAACAGAACTCCCTCAGAGCAAACAGGCCAAAAGTCAATCCACCATATGATCAATTCTCCAAGGAAGCCATTGACCAAATTATCAAGAAATCTGATGTGTTAGAGCAGAGGCTGACCAACGACAACTCACGAATCAAATCCGACCCATGGCCAATTTGCCTACAGCCCACGAGCTAAGAATGGTTTTAACATTTTTTTTTAATGTTTGTTTATTTACTTGGGGTGGGGGTGGGGGTGGGGCAGGGGCAGAGAGAGAAGGAGAGAGAGAATCCCAAGCAGGCCGTCAGTGGCAGAGCCCCCCGTGGGGCTCGATCCCACGAACCACGAGATAATGACCTGAGCAGAAATCAAGAGTCAGATGCTTAACCGACTGAGCCACCCAGGCGCCCCCGTTTTAACATTTTTTCATATTGACTGGGGAGGGGGGTGGGAATCAAAAGGAGAATGTTTCATGACAACACACACAAATTAAATGAAGTTCTATTGCCAGGTCCGTAAAGAAAGTTTCAACGGGACAACACCGCGCCTATTCGCTACACGCTGTCCAGGATGCTTTCCCCCCGAAGACAGCAGACCCGAGTTGTTAGACCCACCACTCTCTTCACCGCTCGGGGCCACTCAGGGCACAACAAATCACAGCCACACAGCTGTTAAGGTGAAGCGTGCGTATCGCCACGGTGCATCCTGTTTTTTCAACCGATCCTCGATACTTGTGTCAAAACAGGGAGGCACGGAGACTTCAAATGTCGCAACTTTTTTTTTTTAATTGTGGTAGAATCCACCCAATGTGAAATTTACCATCTTAACCATTTTTTTCTTTTTTTTTCTTTCTATAATTTATTTATTTTTTATCATTTACATCCAAGTTAGTTAGCCCACGGTGCAACAATGATTTCAGGAGTAGCTTCCTTAGTGCCCCTTCCCCATTTAGCCCATCCCCCCTCCCACAACCCCTCCCGTAGCCCTCAGTTTGTTCTCCATATTTATGAGTCTCTTCTGTTTTGTCCCCCTCCCTGTTTTTATATTATTTTTGCTTCCCTTCCCTTATGTTCATCTGTTCTGTGTCGTAAAGTCCTCATATGAGTGAATCATATGATATTTGTCTTTCTCTGACTAATTTCACTTAGCATAATGCCCTCCAGTTCCATCCACGTAATTGCAAATGGCAAGATTTCATTCTTTTTGATGGCCGAGTAATACCCCACTGTGTATCTATACCACATCTTCTTCATTCATCCATCGATGGACATTTGGGCTCCTTCCATACTTTGGCTATTATCGATAGCACTTCTAGAAACATGGGGGTGCATGTGTCCCTTCGAAACAGCCCACCTGCATCCCTTGGGTAAATGCCCAAGAGTGCGATCTGCTGGGTCGTAGGGTATTAACCATTTTCAAAGTGTAGGGTTCAGTGGCACTATTCACACTGTTGTGCAACCAGCACCTCCCCCCATCTCCAGAACTTTCCATCCTGCAAAACTGAAACTCTGCACCCATTAAACACTAACCCCCGCACCCCGTTGCCTCCTCCCCTCCCCCGGCCCCCGGCCGTCACCACTCTACTTCTGACTCTATGGATCGGACTACTTGAGGGACCTTGTACAACTGGAATCATATGGTATTTGTCCTTCCGTGACTGGCTTATGTCACCTAGACTAATGTCCTCCAGGTCCACCCATGCTGAATTTCCTTCCTTTTTAAAAGGCTGAATAATGTTCCGTCATATGCATTTACGACAGTATGTTCTGATGGTCAAATATCACACTTTTAAGGCACAGGGGAGTGTGTATCACTTTGTTATCGAATTCGATGGCAAAGCGTTATACTTAGTACACGACGACGCTATACCCGTGCTAAAAGAAAACAATACATATCTTGGTCTGAAAAGCCTAAAATATTTACTAGCTGGCGGTCTATGGAAAAGGTTGGCCCACCCCCATTTTGGGCTTATCCTGGCTTCACAGCAGCCATGGGGCTGGACTGCAAATCTGACTTCACTGCACGCCTGTGTCGGTATGGTTCCCATCTCAAACACAAGCTCAAATGCTCAACCTTCCTCTGTCACTTTGTGTGGACTTCCCCCGCCCTTTCCCCCTAATTGTGCCAACGCACACCATCCCTAACCCCTGCACCTGGCCCAGAACCACCCCCAGCTCTTGTCCTTTCTCGCCCAAACATTCAGTCATTCTGTAAACATTTCCTGATTCCGCTTCTGTACCCGGCCCTTAGGGGGTCGGTGCGTATATACCCGACTTGTGCCTGCCTCCCCCGTCCACATGCTCAGCGTCTTCCTGGGGTTAATCATCGAATCTGCAAATCACGGGATCTAAGATGCAAAGGGATCCCCAGCAGGTGCGAATTATAGAATCTCTGAGTTACTAAGCTCTTGCTTTAGTAGAAGCTTGGATGGAAGAAACGCGTGACCTTAGACCATTAAAACGTCAGGATCAGGGACTCGTAGGACACTACTTGTTCAAAATAACAAACACGAAAATGTTAAAATGGTGGGCTCGTTTAACCTAGGTGCATGACAGCCACAGAGTTTTGGGACAGTGGAAGAATAGCACAGTGTTCTAGGTGGAAGGGACCTTCCAGATGGTCCTAGATGGTTCTAGCTGGTCAGGACCCACTTCTTCCCTGGGACATGACTCCCTTCCTGACCCCAGCAGCCTTCCTCCCTCTGCCTGATCTCAGTCCCAGGGTCTCACTGTCTGGTCATGCTGTGAGCCCCTGAAACCCACCCTGCTTACCACCCACCCCTCCACGCCCTCTCCAAAGACACCCAGAGAGGTTCGTGTCTTCAAGCCTGCCTCGCACGGTGTCCTCTGCCCGGCTCATCCTCCCCTCTCTCCTCACCTCCCTATCCCTGCCTGTTGACAGGCCAGCCACTTGTCAAGGGCCCCCCCAAATGTCCCCTCCACCAGGATACGCCCCTTCGTTCCCCTGCGCACAGGTCACAGCCCCTCCAACCTCAAGTTTACCTCAAGCCTGAAAGTCACTGTCATTCTGAGAGCCTGTCTCAACAACTGGAAAGTGGAAAGAATAAAAGTACCCGCTCCCGGCAGGGTTGCAGTGGGAACAAAATTGGAGAAAGCAGAAACGTTAGCATAACATTAGCTGGGACACTCTGGCTTCAGAGCGCCCGCTGAGCCCTGCAGCCTCGAAGCCCACAGCCTCCCAAGGCAAATGCAGAACCAGTTGAACGCGGTGTTGAACCTGAGCCCAGGAAGAAGGGGAGTGTGCACCTGGCAGGGAGGTGCCCATCCAGGAAGACTCCCTGAAAGGAGATGGATTGCCCTTGCCAGAAAGCACTTAGGGGATGATTGATGAGGGTCAAGCATGGGTGAGGCCAGCACATGATTTCACCCAGCACTGGAGTGAATGACAGGTCAGAGGGAGGGGCTGGAGTAGGCATGGGGGGGCCAATCGCCCAGCCTGATGAGGGGTGAAGATTTTAGCTGAGAAGTCACCCCAGGAACAAGGAAAGAAAGAGTGCATTTATTGAGCGCTTACTGTGTGCCCGGTGTCATGCTAAGTACTTGACCTGGGCTCGTTTGGTCCTCACCAAGGCGCCCAGCATTGACATTTAATAGAAGAACCAGACGGACCTGCATTTAAATCCCAGCTACTCCGAGGTGATGTGATCTTGGGCGGGTCCTGTCCCTCACCGCACATCTCAATTCAGAGGAGCCACATTTCAAACGCTCAGTAGCTCTGCGGGCCAGTGGCCGCCTGCCACGTTGAACAGCTCGGCAAAGAGACCGGGGCGGCTTACTCCGGCGCCCTGGCAGCTTTTCAGAGATTTGGCCCGTTACACACATCTTCTCGAGGATTTGCCTCCGCATCTCTGTTTTAGGGGTGTCGAAGCGTTTATCCAAGTTTCATCCTCCCATTGAGCTGGGCTTGAATCTCAACGATTAGGGACGGGATGCTGTGCTGGGCAAAAAGTCATTTTGCCCTTTGCAAGGTAAACCGAAGGCAATAAAGAAACTTACCTCTGAGGTTGTAGCGGGGATCGCTGGCAGGCAGTCGATGCTCCAGAGATGGTGACCTCATGAATCGAAGCCTTAGCCCCCTTTGTGGCGCCGTGATGGTTAATTTTATGGGTCAGGGTGGCTGGGCTGTGGCCCCCAGTTGTTTAGGCAAACACCAGAATAGATGTCGCTGTCAAGGTATATTTTTTTTAGATGTGATTAACATTTAAATCAGTAGACTGAGGGGGGGCTCCGTCGGTTGAGCGTCCGACCCTTGATTTTGGCTCAGGTCATGATCTTGTAGTTCATGGGCTCTGTGCCTAGAGCCTACTTGGGATTCTCTCTCTCTCTCTCTCTCTCCCTCTCTCTCTCTCTCTCTCTCTCTCTCTCTCTCTGCCTCTCCCCTGCTCACATGCACTTTCTCTCTCTCAAAATAAATAAACTTAATAATAATAACAACAACAATAATAAACCAGTAGACTCTGAGAAAAGCAGAGCACCTCCACGCTGTGGGTGGGCCTCATTCAATCAGTTGAACCCCTTCAGAACAAAGACTGAGGTTTCTCCAGGCAGCAAATCTGCTTGAAGATTGCAACATAGCAACTCTGCCTGGGTTTCCATCCTGCCGATTTCACACTCCAGACAGCAATAGAAATTCTTCCTGAATTTCCAGCCAGCCTGCGGTCCTGCTCCACAAACTTCAGAATGGCCAGCCGCAACAATAGCACGATAACATGAAGCATTCCTTAAATAAATCTCCCTCTCTCTGTATACACACACACACACACACACACACACACACACACACACTTCCATAGGTGACAGTAGCCCTGGAAAGCGTTCAAGTGTGAGTCTCACTCTGAATACCTGTGATATTAAAGGTAGAATGACTACATTGTTATTGTTCAAGCCACTGTATAAATGTAACAACGTATAAATGTAACATCTCAGCCCTTCCCTTCCCCTAAGTGAAACGGCTTGCAGGACCCACGGCTGAGGCAGAAGTGGAATTCGTGTGCCGTCCCAGAGCCCCTCCTTCACTGGCTGGCCAGAGACCCCCTTCCAAGAAAGTGGGATCGCAGGGTGGGCTTTGCTGGGGGAAAAGGGATGTGAGGAAGCAAGGAAAGACCCAGAGTGTGGGGAGCTGCTCTTGGGGGCAGAGGTGGGGTGGAGGGCAATCCCTGGGCATAAAGGAGCTGCTTTGAGGATGGACGGCCCATCACCTCCCCGCTCTGGCCTCCTATCAAAATTCCTGCCAAATTTGGCTCTGCAGTGATTTTCCTAAAGCTTCCGTCATATCATCTGTCAGTCCTTGTGAGGCTTTCCTGTGACCTTAAGGTAAAGCCAAAAGTCCTTCCTGTGATTTACAGGGCACTGTGTGACCTAGTCCTGGCCAGGCCAGCCCCTGCCCTACCCAAACCTTGGCCAGATGGAACTCACTAGACCCTCACACGTGCACTTGCCTCTGTCTGAAACACTTTTCTCATCTCCAGACCATCCTCCAAATTTCATCTCATTCTACAAGGCGGTCCTGTTCCCCTCCTCTGGGTCCCCAAGGCCCTGGCTCAGTGGCCTCTCCAGAATTTCTGTATAGGGGCGCCTGGGTGGCTCAGTTGGTTAAGCATCTGACTCTTGATTCGGCTCAGGTCCTGATCTCATGGTTCGTGAGATCGAGCCCTGCATCAGGCTCTGTGCTGATGGCTCAGAGCCTGCTCGGGATTCTCTCTCTCTCTCCCTCTCGCTTTCTCTCAAAATTAATAAACTTTAAAAAAGAAGAAGATGTATTTCAAAGAAAAGAACTTCGGGGCACCTGGGTGGCTCAGTCGGTTGAGCGTCCGACTTCGGCTCAGGTCACGATCTCACGGTCTGTGAGTTCGAGCCCCGCGTCGGGCTCTGTGCTGACGGCTCAGAGCCTGGAGCCTGCTTCAGATTCTGTGTCTCCCTCTCTCTCTGCCCCTCCCCCACTCATGCTCTGTCTCTCTCTGTCTCATAAATGAATAAACATTAAAAAAAATTTAAAAAAAAGAACTTCTGTGTAGAAGAGCTTTAGATTCAGGCATCTGCTTGCGAGGGTTTAGGGGGCCACCCCAAAATATGCCTCTTTGGCATATTGATTACCTTAAACTGGTTATTTTTTTTTAAACATTTATTTATTTTTGAGACAGAGAGAGACAGAGCATGAACGGGGGAGGGGCAGAGAGAGGGAGACACAGAATCCGAAACAGGCTCCAGGCTCCGAGCCGTCAGCACAGAGCCCGACGCGGGGCTTGAACTCACGGACCGCGAGATCATGACCTGAGCCAAAGTTGGACGCTTAACCGACTGAGCCACCCAGGCGCCCCTAAACTGGTTATTTTTAAGAAACCACAGGCACAAAAGAGGCTCCGAAAAACCAGTAGAAGTTACCATTTCATAAGAGACATTTAATATGCATACGGGAAATCTTTATGCGTAAGGGTGTCTCCCTCACCATGCCAGGAAAAGGGGGAGGACTCTAAATCTCTAGACACTCTATCCACGCAGAAGGCACGACTTAAATCTGCATAACAACCTGCCCCTTATTGACTGTGCTTTTCCCGGTCACCTCCCACAACTGACTCCCATTTTCTTTCTTTAATTTTTTTTAAGTCTTCTCTACCCTCAATGTTGGGCTTGAACGCATGATCCCAGGATCGAGTTGCATGCCCCACTGACTGAGCCAGCCAGGCGTCCCTCTTCCTTTGTCTTTAGCCTTAGATGGTATTTCAGGTGACGGCTTCAGCCATTTCAGGAGTTACTCCGTTTTCCTGAGTCTCCCCCATGTAAACAGAAGGTATACGTACTATTAGACTTTGTTTGATTTTCTCTCGTTAATCGGTCTCATGCAGTTTGATTCGTAGACCAGCTACAAGAACCTTGAAAGGTAGAGAAAAGTCTCTCCACCCCAGCAGTGATCAAGAACACTCCCCTGCTCCTGCCCTCTCCTTCCTAAGAATGGCCACAGCTGTCTGTTTTTACATCTCCGGCCACCTGGTGCCTGGTACAGCCAGGCACACAGTGACGCTAAATATCATCCACTCCCCACCCTGCGTTCTTCCATTTGCTGGCTGGCTGGGCGACCTCGCTCCAGTCCCTTCCCCTCTCCGGGCCTCC
This sequence comes from Prionailurus bengalensis, assembly GCF_016509475.1. Lineage (NCBI taxonomy): Eukaryota > Metazoa > Chordata > Mammalia > Carnivora > Felidae > Prionailurus > Prionailurus bengalensis. The sequence goes on along the minus strand of NC_057345.1, from coordinate 12,188,655 downwards.
TTGGGGAATCAGAACCTTGCTTTAATCTGCAAACTCTGAAGTTCTGGGCAATAGGAAGGGGGAGCGATGATCGCACCCTAGGAACGCATGCTCTTGACAAACCGCAGAGAGCTTTCAAGTGTGTTATAGAACAGCATGTACACTCAGAAGCCTGTTTTCACAAAAACTTAAAATCTATTCATATATTTTAAATGACGAGCCCTGAGCCAGGAGCAGGAGCCCCGAGTGTGTGGGTCCACTGGATCCAGGTTGGAGTTAATATATAACTCCATCTATCGGACTTAGTCTGAGCTGGGCTCTGATACGCTAAACATTTTCCTGTGTGTATCACCTCACTATTCCTTACAACCTTGTGGGCAGGGGACCCCCAGTTTCCCCTATAAGGAACAAGAAGCTACGGTTCAGAGAGGTCTCCTAGCTAGCGAGGGGCAGAACTGGACTTGACCCCAGGTTTGCCAAGTCTGAAGGCCATGCGTGCTTTTCACCCCCAGACCAGTTGGTGCCTCTGTGCAAATTGGGAATAATAATAGCTCCCGCCTCACAGGGTTGTTGGAGGATTAAATGAGCTAAGAGGTGCAAAGCCCTCAGAGCGGCTCCTGGCAGAGCCTGAGGGCTCAGCCAGTGCGGTCACCCACAACAGCACCGGACCGCCTCTGGGCGGGCCCTGCAAGACCTTCCTCAAAAAAAGTTCACGGTGATGTCTCCGGGCCTGAGGTCATGGGTGATCATACTTGTTTTCTTTTTCTATGCTCATCAGGTATTGCTTATATATTTCTTTCTTTTTAAACTCTAACGTGAATGATGCCCTCAGTGAGCTCAAAGCAGGCCCATGAGACGTCTGCGTCACCTCCCCAAGGCCTGGCACAGGGGGGCACAGAGACCCCCAGGAAAGGATCGTAGCACAGAGCAGCGCAGAGGAGCCCTTCCAGCCCAGACTCTCCAGCCAAATGCTTGGCGGGAGCCGGACTCAGGGGTGTGGGGTGCGGGTCAGTGCCAGGAACTGGCCCACGCTAAGCCTGTCCTTTGTTGGCATTCCCCAAAAGGCACAATGAGATGCCTTGCGGCTCTTCCGGCCCCCAGGGGAGCGGTGGGAGCAGCAGGGATGCGTGAGACCTCCGGCCCTGAATCCACCAACAGCTGTGACCACTTCAGCTATTTTAAACCCTTGGGCACCGGGAGCACGCCCCCCCCCCCAATCTTAACACCAACCAGGCCCTGAGCCAAGGACAGGAACCCTGAGTGTGGGTCCACCGGGTCCCGGTTGGAATTTTTCAAGGAGAGGGAGTCTCATCTCTTGCTTTGCCTCGCGCCAGGGACCTCGTGCTAGTGTTTTCCATACATTGTCTCATGTGATGCCACCCTCCCGTCGATGCGGAGAGAGCAGCCGTTCACAGATGACAAAACCGAGGGCTCCAAATGGCAGGGCGCATTGTCCCAGGCTCCACAAGGGGACTAGAACTTGGGTTTGCTCATCTACCAATTAAGAGCCGACGTTCCTTCTCTGCTCCCCCCTGCTCTTCCCCTGTCCCCCACCCCCCCCACCCCCGGGGCCACACAAGTCCTACCCTGGCTCCGCCACTCTTGGGAGCTAGGGGACTGAGGGCAAATTCTTTAACCTTTGTGCCGCTCGCTTTCTTCATCTGTAAAGTGGCAGGGTTAATTGGGACGGTACGATGATCTAATTCTAATACATGAAAAGTGCCGCTGGAGCTGTGCCTGGCACACTCCAGAAAGAACGCATCAAGGGCCCGCTGTTATTTTCTGTGTGCTGGCAATCACCACCTCTTGCCTGACGTTATCACTATGCGGCTGCTGTCGTGACCTGCCGGGGCCTAGGTGGGGGTGCAATGTCCCTCCACCCCCCCCCCCCCACACACACTCTGGGCCCTAGTTCCCTGGTGGGTGACATAAGGGTACCATGCTCTACGATCCCCAGGAAGGCGGGGTCCCCAGCATGTGCCCCGTATCTGCCACAGGGTAGGGGCTGCAAAAGTGACTCCAGTAGAGGAATGCCCAGACAAGGTCCCAGCTGGGGGGACCCTCAAAGTCAGCGCCAAGGTGCACAAGGTAGCTCCCCTCGAGCTGTCTCCTGACTGGATGGTGCACTCCCTCAGCACTGCCAGGAGCCTATTAAAAGCTACCAGCGTCTCCCTGGGTCTGTGAGCCCTTTGGGGCACATGCCCCCTTAGCCCAACTCAGGCCTTCCCCTTTCGCCACCCACTTTCCTCCCAGATCCTGCTCTGCCCACGAGCAGCTGGGCTCTACTATCTCCTAGTTTGGGCCACCTCGAGAAAGTTGATGGGGTCAGGGGCTGGGTGTGCCTCAGCTCTGGGCACTTCTAAGCCTCAACCCTCTCACTCAAGTGCACCCCCTCCCAGGGCTCCCCTGCCCCAGCAGTCCTGCCCCCTCCTCAAACACACACCCCCTCCAGCCTGCCCCCTCTTTCTTGTAACCTCTGTTCACTCCCCCTGCCCCTCCCCACCCCCCCCCCCCCCCCCCCAGCTCCTGTCCACTCTACCAAGGAACACTTACTCATAGCTGGCTGAATTATCTGAATAGGCATAGGCCCTGGCTCAGATTCGGAGCGGGGAGGGTCTGAGACAGGGGTAGGGACCGGTTTGGGCTCCCACTGGATGTTGTCCCACACCTCAGCCTCCACAAGACACGAAGTGACTCCTGCGGTGGCACCCTCCTTGGCCCCGCAGCCCAGACCAGCACGGGACCCCTCACTGCCCTTCCCCCAGAACATCAATACCCCACAACCGCTGCTCACGTCGATTCCCCTCCTCTCCGCCCCCCCCCCCTCACACAGCCCCAGCTGGGGTCTTCATCACCACCACCCCCCCACCCCCGTTGCCCCAGGGCACCTCCATCTTCCACAGCCAGAATGGCCCTTTTCGCTTCCACACCCGACCACTCCTCGCTGAAGACGCCACGCCAAGGCTCCTACCGCCCACCCACTCACCAATGCCTTGACTTGGCATCCTGACCCTGTAGGCTGCTCGGTTCCCCTGCCACCCCCTCCCCATTTTCCCTGATTGTCCGGTGGGCGGAGGGATGTCAGCTTGTATCTGGCTTCCTGGCGACTCCCCCGCCTCCCTTCCCCCGAGTTTGCAAATGCCTCCTTTAAGAAGGCTCGGTCCGGCCCCCAGGCTGGGTTTGGGCGCCCACTCCCTCTGGGCTCCCGCCGCTTCCTGTCCTCTCCCCTCTGACCTCTGACAGCTGCACAGTTGCACTATCTGCCCTGAAAAACTGGGGGCGCCCGGAGGGCAGACTGGCCCCGGCGTCCTGGCGCCGGTAGCTGGGAGCCCACCGCAAGTGTATCGAGCCAGCAAAGCAGGCGTGGAAAGGAGGAAATTGGCAACCGTTGACCTCACCCGGATTACAGGCTCCGGGGGCGAGGGGGCGGGGCCGCGCGCGCGGGAAGGCTGGGGGCGTGGCCACGCTTGACGGACGGGCCCGCGGCCCACTGCGAGAGGAGGCCGGCCGGCCGCCCCGCCCACCGGCCGTAGATAAAGCCGCCCGGGCCCGCAGCGCCTCAGGCGGTTCGAGGGGACTCACCTGCTGCAGGTGCTCGGGGCGGACCTGACCTGGACGAGCGAGGACGGGCGCAGGGCCGGCCACTGGGGGACGATGCAGCAGGAGCGGACAGTGCGGCTGCAGTACGGGAGCCGCGTCGAGGCGGTGTACGTGCTGGGCACGCACCTCTGGACCGATGTCTACAGGTGAGCAGGGCCACCGCGACGGCCCGAGACCCCCCGCTTCTCGCCCCCCCAAATCCCGAGACCCTCACACAGACCCAGCAACCTCACCACCCCTTTCCCAGGGCCCCTCCCCTGTCCTCCAATCTTCCCACGGTCTGACCCCCCTCCAGCCCCTTTCAGGACAACCCCAGAGACACCCCTAGTCCTCCCGCCATCCTCTCCCCTCAGCACCTCCCTTCTCCCCCCAGGCCCTCCCCTTCCTCTCAGACCCTCCCGACTCCCCACTCACCTCAAATCAGCTGAGCTTTCTCCAGGATTTGCTGGGGGAGGGGGGGAGGGCTGGGGCCAGGCCAGAGGGGAGCTGCCCTGGGGCGGAATCTGGCCCTGGGGGTTGCTCAGGCTCCAATTTCGCCCTGTGGGGGCTGCCCGTGGTTGCCTGTCCGCAGGCACTGGCTGTGAGCTCCTGTCCCCAAATGCCTTCCCCTGACTTCACCCTGGGGTTGAGAAGGACTTTATTCTGCCAGGCTGGAGGGTGCAGAGGTGGGGGTCTTTGTCCGAAGAGCGTCCCTGATTCTAGACCCTGTCCCCTCCCCGTCTTCACTTGCCCACAAATGTTGGCAGGGTGCAGGATTTCTGAGACAGCAGGCCGTCGGGTGGGGGGATTGAGGCCATGCCCCCCCAAAGCCCCCAGCCCCCAGGAAGCAGGCAAGGCCAGTGGTCCATCTCCTGTAATTCTGTGGGGCATCCTTGCGAAGGTGTGGCTGGTGTGAGTGAAAAGGTGGACGGGGTCCAGGTAGGATCATTCTGTGACCATTCTGCCATAGCAGCCCTCTATTCCAAGCATGTGAAATGTTCCTCGTTGCTAGAGTTTGGAGGGGTCAGTACCAACAGGAGAGAGCATGCCGGACTCTAAGGCGGGACCCCATGCTGATAAACTTAGGCATGTCCCCTAACCTCCCTGTGCCTTGAGCTGAGCTGGAGGTGCCAGTGTGACGTGTTGCTCCCAAATTGCCCTGTCATCTGGACCACCCGCCTCCCCAGACCCTTACGAATCCCATCCCTGTGTCTTCCCACACACCCTCCCCAGCCCATCCTCTGTCGTCTCCGGTGGCCCCAGCAGCCCTGCCCACCAGTCGCCTGCCACCTCTTGGGTAGGCACTGGCCACCCTGATACCGTTAAGCCCCAGCCTCCTTCCATGAAGGCGAAGGTCCTGGTCGCCACGCAGATGAGGGACCCTCCCCAGGCATCTGCCCCTGGCCTTGGTTGTCCACATGGAAACTCCAGGGGTAGTTTCTGAGGGTCATAACGCAGCAGTGAAGTGTGGTCCAGGCCTCAGTGCTTGGGAGAGCTCCCCTCTCTTCCCCACCCCCAGTCCTAAACTGAGCACTGCCAGGGGGTGGGCAGGTAGCCAGGGCACTTAGGTCTCTAAGCCTCAGCTGTCCCCATACCCGCCTGTTTGTGCACTGGGGCCCTTTTGCCGCAGCCTGAAAGACTGGCATGGTGCCTCCGGAGGGGGGATGGGGAGAAAAGAGAGGGGCCATGCTCAGGCCTCCTGCCCTACCTTGTCCTGGCAGAGAGAGGCCCAGCCCCGGGGCGGGGTGGGGGTGGGGGTGGGGCATTGAGTCGGGGAGGTGTGGACTCACCCTCCCTCTGCCAGGGGGCAGAGCTGTGATGATCCGCTTTGTCCTTTCTCAAGAAAGCGGCCACTGCCACCACAACCACACCCCGCAACTGCACTTCCCTTAAGACTCCCCCACCCCGGAGAGAAGAGGTGCAGTCTAGACCAGCACCGTCCAGCAGAGACAGAATGCCAGCTACAAACTGAGCCACAAGTGTAAATTTTTAATTTTCTTGTGGCCCCATTTTTTAGGATTAAAAGAAAGAGGTGTGGGGCACCTGGGTGGCTCCGTGGGTTAAGCATCCGACTTTAGCTCAGGTCACGATCTTGTGGTTCCTGAGTTCAAGCCCCTTGTCGGGCTCTGTGCTGACGGCTCAGAGCCTGGAGCCTGCTTCAGATTCTGTGTCTCCCTCTCTCTCTGCCCCTCCCCTGCTCATTCTCTCTCTCTCTCTCTCTCTTCCAAAAATAAAACATTAAAGAGGTGAAACTAATTTTCATAAAATATATTTTTAAATGTTTATTTTGATAGAGAGAGAGTGTGCGCATGCACGAGTTGGGGAGGGGCAAAGAGAGAGGGAGAGGGAGAATCCCAAGCAGGGCCGTCAGCACAGAGCCCTGCCAGGTTTGATCAGCAAACCCTGGGGCAGCAAATGACAGATTACTCCAGGCTCCTGAATCAGAGAAAGGAGAGAGCAAGGGGGCCAAGAACTCCAGTGGTGATGGCCCGGAGCAAAGCTCTTGCCTAGTTTTTATTGAGAATCTTATCAGTGCATCTCAAAGGCTGCAGGGGAAAGAAATATGTAGTTTCAAAAGCAGGATCAAAGCTTGTTCCTAAGTTTTTGGCTGATGAGTACAATCAGGGTAGTGACGTGCAGGCAGGCGAGCGGAACGTGATGGGGGCAGTGTATACATCACAGGAAGGGGGTTGTTTTTCTACCTTAGATTAAGCATTTACACAGTGGGAATGTTGATCCACGGGCAAGGTCTGGCTGTTTCCAGGCTTGACATTGCAAAGGACACCTGGTTTTCCTGGTCTGCTTTGCTGCTTTTCAACCAGCTGTTTCCCAGGCTGCAAACACTTCTTCTTTAAATCTTAGCCAGCCAGGCTCTGTGAGTCTCTACAGAGCCCAACTCGGGGCTCTATTTCACAAATCTGTGAGATCGTGAACTGAGCTGAGACCAAGAGTTGGACACTCGACCGGCTGAGCCACCCAGGCATCCCAATTTTCATAATATATTTTATTTAACCCAATATATCCTAAATACTAGCATTCCAGTATGTAATCAGTATGAAACTTGTTAGCGAGATAGTTTACATTGTCTTTTTCATACTGAGTCTTTGAAATCCAGTGTGTAAATTTTATACTTACGGCACATCTCAGTTCAGTTTTCACCGAGCATCGGGTGCCCAGAGCCCCAGGTAGGCGGTTAGCATTGTACTGAACAGCACAAGTCTGGAGCAGAGGTCCTGAACCTCAACGCCATTGCACTGGGGGCCAGATAACTCTTTGCTGAGTGGGGAGGGGGCTGTTCTGTGCCTCGTAGAATGTTTAGCTGCATCCCTGGTTTCTAACCCCAGTAGCAATGCCCCTGCAAAAGTGACAAGCAAAAATGTCTTCAGGTAACGCCAGGAGTCCCCTGGTGGGAGGACAGAATCACCCCCAGGTTTGAGAACCACCGGTCTAGTGGAAGGAAGCCCTTTCTAGAACAAAGGAGCTGGAGCTATTACTGCCGTCATCACACCTAATATCGGTAGCGTTACGAGCTACTGTCAGTATTAATAATGGCAGAGATTTTAGGGAGCACTGAGAAACCAAATGCATTATCTTGTATCTTCCTCATTGCAGACCTTGGGGGTCATGCTGAGATCGTCCCATTTTGTAGACGAAGAAAGCGAGGCCCAGAGAGGTGTCACATAGGACTCCGGGCCAGGTCTGTCTGACTTAACTTCCACTCTATCCTGTGTGACCTTCAAACTAGCAGGTTGAACTGGGCGACCCTCTCAGCCTGTGTCCCTTCTACCCTCCGCTGCCCCCAGACACTTCACTCGCCCTCTTTCAACCCTGCACTGCCCGATGAGTCCTTCTGGATCCAGACACAGGTACTGACGCCAGACCCCACATGAGCCCCCCTCCCCCACGCCCCCGCCAGGGTCTCTGTGGAGGCATCAAGGGACAAGGCCTGGTGGACCCTGGGCCCAGTTAGTAAGGGAGTATTTTTGACTTCTCACTCCTGAGTGACAAAAGAGAATGAACAAGTCTCCACACCCACACCCCCTTTCCTAAGACGCACAGGCGGCTCCCCTCCCAGACACACGGTGGGGGCCTACCTGCCCCGTTACTCAGCAGACCCTATGGTTGACCCCCCCTCTCCCCAGCCACACTGACCCTTTGGGGGTGGACGCCCTGACCCAGGCACGTTCTGGGTGCTGGTTCTAGCGAGCTGTGACTAAACACACAGAAAAGGGGAAGTGGGGATTTTTATCTAGAGATTTGCTTTGCCATGGTTATTGAAGGCACTTTCTCTCACGCCCAAGCATCTTATCTTAGGTCTGGCACAGGTACCCCTTGCCCGCACCATCTCCCCCGATGTTCCCTTTAGCTGGCAGCTGCTTCCTCACTGGGGCTGCCGGGGCCCCCGCCTGATCCTGGCTTGAAGCTAGTGAGGGCACAGAGCAGTGACATTCCCATGTTGGTTTCACCCTCCTCCCCACTCACCTTTGGTTTCCCAGCGGGGACACCCCCAGAGCTGGAAGGCGTTGGAGAAAGGGCGGCCGCGGGGTCAAGTAATGGGGTGATCACACTCTGCCTGACTCTCCCGCTGACCCGCAGACCAAGTTGTGAAGGCAGATTCTCCTACCCCTCCCTTTGTTTACACAGTCCTGGGGGGTGAGAGGCGGCCCCCTCACTCTGTTGGAGAAAGTTCAGGACCCGTATCCTGAAGTCCACAGGAACTTCAGGGCACAGGTGATGTGAACAATTGTCTCTTGCCTCTGCAGAGTGGTCTCCTAAATTACACTTGACCTCAGGATGAGAAGGGAGGTGGGAATGATCCCCGCGCCCTCCCCTGGCATACCCCAGGGCAGAGGCTGACCAGCCATGTCTCTTGGCAGGATCTTGACCATCACTTCCGGGCAGAAGATAGGAAGGAGGGTACCAGGGCGGGAGAAGCAGGCACAGTAAAATGTTGGGAAAATAGGGAGGGGTACAGATTTGTACCCCACTTTGGGGAAGAGCCCAGAGCCTCAAAATTCACCACCTCACTCCCTCGACTCTTCTCAGACTCCCTCCCTCCCTGTTCCTCGGTTGGTGTGAGTGTTTTAGAAAGTATCCTTAGGACAAAGGCCAGGGAGGGTCTGCGATCCAGTTAGAAGCAATGGAGACTTTGTGTGCCATGATCTCCCCTTCCCTTAGAGTGCCAAGCCCTGCCTCTCCTGCCAACGACCCTGCACACACTCCACTCTGGCCGCACTGGTTTTGTGGATCCTACTAGCTCTCGACCACACCAAGCTCATTCATACCACAGGGCCTTTGCACATGCTGTTCCCTCTGCCTGGAGGACCATCCCCCAGACCTCTGCAAGCCTGACATTTCATCCACCAAGGCTTAGCTCAGATATCACCTCCTCTGAGCAGCATTCTCCACACCGGCTGCCTTCCTCACTCCCATACACCTCCAGCCCTCGAGTCAATGAAGGGCTCCTTCATTGAGTAAATGAATGGATGGATGTGGCCAGTGATGCATGTAGACTGGCCTGTCACTGGGTTGAGCTCCCCACCCCCAGCCTCAAGGGATGAGCACCGTTGGACTGGCCAGTGGAAGGTCAAGGGCGTGTAGCCGAGCTTGGCCAGAGCAGCGCTTGCTCCTAAGAGAATGATGGTAGGAGGAATCAGGCCAAGTCAGGAGGCCTCATAAATTAGAACAGCACCCAGCGCTCTCAACCCTAAAGAGGAGGCCTTGCCAGGAGCGGTTCGGGGGCTCTGGTTTCAGGCTAGCTCCTGGGAGGGGTTGGGGGGAGGGGGGCCGCGTTCTAAGGAGGACCTTGTACCCTGTGTGTCCGGCCCAGCTTGCATAGCTGGGGTCCCCGAGAGCCTTCCCTCCTTGCCCTCAGGGCCCTGCATCAGGTTGGGAGCATGGTGACAGGGGCTCACCACCATTGTCCTCTCCTCTCCCCCCTCCCCCGGCTGGACAGACACCTGTTAGATGGGGCGGGGGGGGGGGGCAGTTTTCAGAGGCAGCTCTGCCTGTCCAGCCACGCCAGACTCCATGGCCAGGGGCTTTGACTATCTAGGCCACTCACCCAAGCCTTCGGTGTCCCTTCTCTGGGCCTCTGACCCCACCTACAAAATCAGCAGGGAGCTCTAGGGGTCCCTCAGGGCCTCTCATTTGCTCTTGTCCTGAGCCAGGCCTGACATTCTCCCCTCGCCTTCCACCAGAGGACCTTTAGGGAAGACTGTAACCTGTGGATCCTCCCCCAGGAAGGGAGCCGCCAGACCCAGAGCTCAGAGAGCTTGAATTTACCCCCACGCTCTGCCGACACCGTCCCCGAGACTCGGAGCAAGTGCTCACCCTCTGCCAGTCTCAACATGCTCCCCTGTAAAATGGGACGATATTGAGACAGACCTCATGGGGTGTCGGAAGGATGGACCGAGATCCCGTGAGTCAAGGGCTTCCAACAGTGCCTGGCACGTAGTAAATACTCAGTAAGTCATTATCGTGAAGTACCGTTGGGCTTATTGTAATATTAGTAAGACGATAACGAGCTATGGCCTCAAAACATCCATGAGACTCATGGGAAAGAAATGTTGAGCATTTGTTTTAAGTGCCGTTTGAGGCACCAATGAAGCGGGGGGAGGGAGGAATCCTGGCGGATGGCATCAGGGAAGACTTGCTGGAGGAGGAGGCAGCCAAGCTGAAGGATGGACAGGGTGCACAGTGTGACCAGGACATGCCATGCAGGAGCAAAGGTACCTGGCAAGACAGTAGGGACCCACAGGGGCAGAAAGGCCATCGACTCCGTAGCCTAGAGCGTAAGGCTAGAGAGTCAGTGAGCTCAAGCCAGGGCTTTGACTGCCAGGCTCAGACGTTAGACTTTGTGACGTAGGCAGTGGGGAGCCACTGAAGGTGTCTGGGGAGGGAGTGACCACAGAGGAGACTGTTTCTGCCCTAAGGAGAGGGGCGGCTGGAAGCACCAGTGCCTACTGAGAGAGGCTGCTGAGGTCACCAGGCAGAGAAGGGGGTGGCTGAAGAGAGACCCATCCCCGTCCCCAGCCCCCATCACGCCAGCTTGAGGCTTTGCCTTCCTCCCATCTGGAGGGTGCTCGCCGTGGTGTTGCCTGCCAAGCTGGCACCCACGAACCCCCTCCCATCCTGCAGAGACCCGAGGGCAGGATGTCGCAGTCAGACCGCCAGGAACTGGGCTCCCTGTGGGGGTGATCCCCGCCTGGTGTTAACGAGGCCCGGGACAGGTGGATAAGCCGAGAGTTCCAGATGCCAGCTAGGAGCGGGCACGCCGTGCCCTCGCGCCTGGGGCCGAGTGGGCACCCCAGCCCCACGAGGCCAAGCTGGTGACCCTTCCCTCTGACTGAGCGAAGATCGGAGAAACCGACTGGTTCCTCGGACGCCCTAAAACCTTCGTGGGGCCAGGCACATGTTAGGTCTCCGCAGTCCATTCCCTTGGGCCGGGCTCAGCCAACCTCCCTCTTCCACATCTGACACCGCATTCCAGTCTTGCTCAAAGCTCCTTTGTGTGACACCAGCCATGACTCTCCATTCCCACGGCCATCACCTTGTCCCACACCGCCATCCTGACTCACCCGGACAGCGGCAGTCACTTCACTGACCACCCCCCCCACTGTTGCCCTCCTGAAACGCGTTCCCCACCCTGCACCCTGGGCCCTCTGTCTACAGCGCAAAAACGATCATGTCACCAAAACCTAGAAGCCATCAGTGCCCTCGGGGGGGACGCAGGGGGAAGGCCAGCTCCTCGCCATGAGCTAGGTCCTCTCCTCCCGCCACCCCCTCCCCTTTGCTCACAAACCGCGGCCACGCTGCTCTCCCTCGTTTCTCCCAACGCGCTCGGCTAACGTCCGCTTCAGCCGCCACCCAGGCTGCCCGTGCTGCCGGGAATCCTCTGCTCGTCTTCCTCTTCTCTGTGTCCAATTCGTTGCTTCTCACACTGTGGGAGCTTGTTAGAAAGGCAGTCTCCAGGCTACACGTTCGCCGTATTAAGACCACGCGCGTGTCCCCAGACCCCTGTCCCTTCGCTAGTCCTGGTTTTGCAAATGCTGGTGACATACCCCAGGGATGCCTCTTAGGCGGGAAGGGTCTGTGATCCTAGGTCTCCCATTCACCTCGAGAAATGATAGCACCTTTGCTGTAATAACTTTTGAAGATAACCGTTGTTAGTTTGCCACTAAATGAATAATGAAACGAAGAAAAGACACGGGGCACCCGAGCGGCTCAGTCGGTTGAGCGTTGGACTTCGGCTCAGGTCATGGTCTCACAGTCTATTAGTTCAAGCCCCACATCCAGCTCTCTGCTGGCAGCTTAGAGCCTGGAGCCTGTTTCAGATTCTGTGTGTCTCTCTCTCTCTCTGCCCCTCCCCTGCTCACATTCTCCCTCTCTCTCAAAAATGAATAAACATTAAACAAATTTTTTTAAAAAGAGAAGAAAGACATGCAGTTTCGTTCCACAATGTGTATGTCTAGCACATCATCATGTTGGACACTTTAAATATGCACAATTATATTTGTCAGTTGTTCCTCCATAAATTTGGGGGGGGGGGGAAGAAATGCAGTGTTTTTTTAAGTTTATTTATTTATTTTGAGAGCGCGAGAGAGAGCACAAGCAGGGCGGAGGGCGGGCAGAGAGAGAGAGAAGGTTCCAAGCAGGCTGCATGCTGTCAGTGCGGAGCCCCACGTGGGGCTCGAGCTCATGAACCGTGAGATCGTGACCTGATGGTGGCCGCCCCCAATTTCCCCACTCGGTCCCTCGATACTATCCTGGGCCCCTCCCTGCCTTCTCCGGGGACAATCAAGGTGCCCACAGCCCCTGGTTCTCGGGTTTCTGGGGGATGAGCTCTGAGAGGTTGGTTCTTTCTGGGGAGGGAGGCAGCCAACAGGATCTCCAGGGGACAATGGGTGCCTTTGTTGCTTCTGCCAGAGCCGCTCCAAGAATAGCTGTTTGCTCAGCTCAGAGCAGGGCTGGTGCTGGGGTAGGAGAGAATGGGGCCCTGGAGCTCCAATGCCAGCCAGGGCCAGGCGTTAACCCCCTGAGCCTCTGGGGCCTCCTCCAGTTTCTCGCTGGCCCCGAGGAACGAAGGTGGCAGGAAGCATCACTTAGAGCAGCAGTTGTCAAAGTCGGGTCCTGAAACTCATCCTGCCCTGTGAGTTTGTAAAGCATTGTTTTCTAAACTGTATGCAGAAACCCAACGTATAAAACCAGATGAAATCATCGTGGCTGTGCGTAAAGGGAAGTGGGGACCCAGCCGAGAGATCCCCAGCTTTTCAGTGCCTCCCTCCTCACCCCTGGGTGCGGGGCCTGTGCTCCCCGGTGCCAGCCGCCTCCCGCTGGTGTCATGCTCCCATTTTCCATTTGGTGAAACAGAGGAAAAGTGCGTTGCCCAAAGCCATCCGGCAAGTTGATGGTCAAAGCTGGGACTTGGGCTAGAGGAATATTTTCCTGACCTGAGACCACAATTGCCCAGGGTTGTGCTTTTTCCCCCACACTGTATTGTACCTGTAGTACTGTTAACATTTTTCTTTACATCAACTCACATTTTATAACTTTATCTTATTTTAATTTTTTTCAGTTTATTTCTTTATTTTGAGAGAGGAAGAGAGAGAGAGAGAGAGAGAGCTTGAGCAGGGAAGGGGCAGAGAGAGAGAGGCGATGAACCTGATGCGGGGCTCGAACTCACAAATTATGAGATCATGACCTGAGCTGAGATCAAAAGTCGGATGTTCAACTGACTGAGCCACCCAGGCGCCCCTAACTTTAAGTGGCGATCTTGCAGGGCATCTGGCTGGCTCAGTGGGTAGGGCATGTGACTCTCCATCACGAGGTCTTGGAGCCTATTTTAAAAAATAAGTAAATGGTGGCTCAATCAGTTACGTGTCTGACTCTTGGTTTTGGCTCAGGTCATGATCTCACGGGAGTCCGAACCCCAAGTTGAGCTCTGTGCTGACAGCTCAGGGTCTGCTTGAGATTCTCTCTCTCCCTCTCTCTCTCCCTGCCCCTCCCCCACTTGCGCTGTCTCTCTCTCTCTCTCTCTCTCTCTCTCTCTCTCAAAATAAATAAACTTAAAAAATTTTAATAAAAATAAATAAATGGAGAACTTATGTTATTACCATAAATGGCAATCCTTTATCAATTGCCATGAAAAGATAACGCTTTTTTAAAATTTTTTTTCTTAACATTTATTTATTATTGAGAGACAGAGAGAGACAGAGCATGAGCAAGGGAGGGGCAGAGAGAGGAGGAGACACAGAGTCGGAAGCAGGCTCCAGGTCCTGAGCTGTCAGCACAGAGCCCAACGCGGGGCTCGAACTCACGGACCGCGAGATCATGCCCTGAGCCGAAGTCGGACGCTCAACGGACTAAGCCACCCGGGCGCCCCGAAAAGATAACACTTTTAATACATACATAAATCTTTTCAATTGTGCATCCATGTGCCACCTCACGGCGTCTTACGTGCGTGCCCTTTGGGCGATGCCGCCTGGCACTTCTAGAAGGCTCACCTCTGTCCTGCTCAGCTCCACCCTCTTTGCTGGGGTGTGTGTGATGTGCCCAGCCCCACGCTGGTCTCTGCAGGAGGCGGGGCGGGGAGCCCCTGAAGCCCTCGGGGGCTTGCCATCCAGAGAACAGGTACCCCGTGGCAACACCCTGAGACAAAACTCAGTCCCTGCCCTGTGACAGATGACGGACAAAGCCCGTGGGACAGGAGGGGTGGGTGGGTGTCTTCTGGGTGGGCAGATGGACACGCAGAAGGTGCAAGGAACACGCCCAAGCCTCCCTCGGCAACTCAGTGGCAAAATTGGGCTCAAGCCCACGTGTCAAGCAAGTGGACTCCCAATCCGGGTTTTTGCTGCGACTCTGCTTCTCCCAACCATGAGTGTGGACAGAGGACAGCAGCCCACCGCCAACAAGTGTCCAGCCTCAGATCAGCTCAGTGACCCCGAGATGGGCTCAGGAGTTCAGGAGGGGGCAGTTGGACAAGAAACAGGGTGGCCCCGGAGCTTTTTCAGGCTCCTTTCCCAGCCCCGGGCATGGACGGCCAGACCCTGACCCGCGCTCTCCTGCAGTGCCCCGGACCGGTGGTCTTGGCCAGCGGCCCCTACAGTCCGTGGCCTGGCTCAGAGACACCCTGCCTGGCAGCCTCCACAGACTCACTCACAACCTTGGTCACCCCAGGGCTCTAACCACCAGACTGCACTGCCGGGCGTCTAAACCAGTGGTTCCCTAGACCCGTGTAGCTCTGGAGCAGCATCACCAACAGGTCCCCGAAACAGTAGACACGCAGGTGGCTCAGTCGTGAAGCATCTGACTTGGGCTCAGGTCGTGATCTCACAGTTCGTGAGTTCGAGCCCCGCTTCGGGTAAGCCCTGCTTCTCTCTCTCTCCCTCTCTCTCTGCTCCTCCTGGGATTCTCTCTCTGCCCCTTGCTCACTTGTGCCCTCCCTCTCTCAGAAAGAAAGAAAAGAAAAGAAAGGAAGGAAGTGGTAGAAATGCAAAGTCTCAGGCCCCACTCCAGAGCGTCTGAATCTGAAACTCTCAGGAGGGCCCGGCGATCGTCATTTAGACAAGTGTTCCAGGTGATGCTGCTGAGCTTTGAGAACCTCTGCCCTAAACCTCTCACCCAGCCTCTGGCCGCTGCTCACCTCTGCAGCTGCCCCGGCCGGACCTCCGCTCTGCCAGCCAGACGCTCCGGGGAGAGGATCCGCAAATCTCCAGCCTTAAAAGAAAAACCCTGAGGATTTAGACCGCACCCTCTGGTGATTCTGATGCCCAACTGTAGTGGAGAACAGCTCAGGCACCGGGAGTGCCGGGCCCTCGGGACGGCAGATGTGCCTTCAAAGCTGACACTTACCTCTATGTCTTAGTCCCAAAGCCTAGGGGAATCCCACCTAAATCCCTCTGAGCCCTCTTCAGACTGGGCGCTGGCTTTAGCAAAACTGTCCTCCCCGGACACCTTCCTCCCCCAGTCTCCCTGTCCTTCCTGTGGCCTCCCCTTAAACCAGTGTCTCAGGCAGTAACAAAATACCGCGGGTTGGCGGGCTTGAAAAGAGCCAATTCTCTCTCCCAGCCCTGGAGGCCGGAAGTCTGAGGTCAGGGGCCAGCGTGGTCGGGTTGGGGTGGGAATGCTTCCTGGCGGGTGGGTAGCCGCTCTCTGGCTGTGGCCTTCCTCGGTGCGTGGGAGAAAGATCTCTCTTCCCCTTCTCGTAAGGCGGCCAGCCCTATCAGACAGGACCTCGTGAGCATGACCTCATGTCACTTTAATTATCTTCTAAAAGCCCTGTCTTCAAATGCAGTCATGTTGGGGAGCAGGGCTCCAACATGGGACACAAATGTGCCTAGATCAAACCAGATCAAGCCAGTTCGCTTCCTGCCCTGAAATCTTAATGGCTTTTCAAGAATTCTGTATGTACCACCGTTTCATAGAAGGCCGCCCCAGAACCCCTAGGAATGACTGTGAGAGGGGAAGTTCCAAGGTGGGAAAGAAAGTCACGGCGGGAGGGGCCTTTGTGACAGAGCCGACCCACCCCTGCCCTTTGAGGACCCAAGTTCCAGGCTCCTTCCCTGGGCAGACCCCGCACTTGGGCGCCTGCCGCTTTGAGGCCTTTCCACCAAGTTCCGCCTGTAGCTCAGACACGGGAAGGGGGGCGGGCCCTGCCTTTGGAGCAAGTTCATTCCTTGGTCCAGGCCTCTGGGGCCTGGACCCGTAAGGTACCACACGGCTGCCCGTCGGAAGCCATGCGGAAGCCATTAAGAATTCAGAGCCGCAGGCCCCACCCTCGAACGTTCTGACTCAGTGGGTACGAGACGGGCCCAAGGAATCTGTATTTTAACCGAGGGCCCTCCTCACAACCAGGTGATTGTAGTGCAGCGGGGTCCTTTGCGGGGGCCCCCAGACCCGATCCCCCAGAAGGGCCCTTGCCACCTGGCCCCCCAGGAGTTTTTTCTTGGAGCCCCTTGTCCCACCTGTCCGGGGATCGCCTCCTCCGACCCGCTCTCCTCTCTCCCTCCAGCGCGGCCCCCGCCGAGGCCCAGACCTTCAGCCTGAAGCACTCAGAGCGCGTGCGGGTAGAGGTGGTGCGTGACGGGCAGGCCGAGGAGGTGGCCGCCAACGGCAAACAGCGCTGGCTTCTGTCGCCCAGCACCACGCTGCGGGTCACTATGAGCCAGGCCAGCACCGAGGCCAGCAGCGACAAGGTACCGCGGCCGGGGAGGTGCTCCGAGGGCGGCGGGGACCAGGGGCCCAGCTAGACCGCGCCGTCCCAGCGCAAAGCGAGTGGGAACCACACCCACCCCTTGCCCGTTGTCTAGTTGCCACAGTGAAAGGGCGAAAAGAAAGAGGTGGGCCTAATTTTCGCAGTGCGTGGCCCTTAACACCGTAGAGGACAGTCTTACGAGTTTGACGTGATACCAGCATAAAAAAAACTAAGGAGCTGGCTCATGTTCTTTGTCGTACCAAGTCCATATCGCACGGCGCATGTCAGATCAGATTTGCCACGTTTATGTGCTCGGTACCCACGTGTGGCCGGTGGCTACTGTTTTGGAAGCTCCGTGCCAGACGGCCGAGTGATGATTTCGTGGAAGGTTAAGGCTGTCAGCTGCCGAGTGATCTATTAAATCGCTGGAAGGTACACCCCGCAACGTCCTCCGTCTCAGCGGGGTCTAAAAATGGGGCGCTGAGTGCCCCTGGGTGATTTGCCCGGAGCTGAGACCAGATGTCTCCTCGCTGGGTACTTTGATTACGAGCTTTGCCGTGTGCCCCACGGCAGTGATGGCTCTGGGCGTTATTCAAAGCAAACAACCTCAGTCCCGTGCCCTGGTTGCTTAGCAGAAGCTAGCCATACATCACGGTAGACCCAGCAGAATGCACCGGGGCACACAGGTAAGCAGTCAGCACCCCGGATGCCCTCTGAGAGGAGGGGAGGCCCCTGTCCGGTTGGATAATTGGACAGAAGCAGCCCCGCAACCCAGGAATGCTTCCTGGAGGAGACGGTTTGCATGTTAGGGGAGAACTGGCCTGACAGGCCGTGAGGTAAGAGTCAGGGAAGGGGGTCCCTGCAGACCTTGCTGCCTGTGATCTGTGATCTCTGCTCTTCTCTCCCTCCCGGTGCACCCCTGCCTGCCAAGGTCACCGTCAACTACTACGAGGAGGAGGGGAGCATGCCCATTGACCAGGCTGGGCTCTTCCTCACGGCCATCGGTAAGTTGGTGGGGCTGTGGCCCGCGTGCCTTTGCTCCCCTGAAAACAGGCACCTGGCCTGTTTTCAGTGCTGCGGACCTGGCACTCAGAGCTTCCTCTGAATAATGCGGGCCCGAGAAGGGATGCACAGGTACCCAGTCCCTTCCGTACTGGGTTGGGGGTGTCCTGCAGGAGGAGGCAGGCCCTGGCCCGCCAGCAACTCACCCCAGTGTTGGCATTCCCAGCCCGGGCTCTGTGGGCCACTGAGAAGAAAGAGCAAAGTCTGTTCCTCCCTTGCCTCTCCCCTGCAGCCTGCAGAAGAGTCAGCCTCTCACAGTGAGGGAAATGGCCTGTCTACAAAGTCTACTCTGTTCCTGATAATCCCAGCTACCCCCTGGCCCTCCCTGGACCCAGCCGTGGAAACAGAGATGCCTGGGCCCTTAACTCGCCTAGTCCAAGCCCTTCATTTGGCATTTGGCACAGCAAGGCCCAGAGAGGTTAGGGAACTTGTTCACAGTCACACAGCAACTCCACAGCAGGTTGAGTGCGGAGCTCAGGATTATTCCCCTCCCCGGGCCTTCCCATCTGCACAGCACTCCCCTGCCCGGGTGCCAGGGCACATGGGGTGGGGTCTTCTCCAGTCCTTCAGGTCGGCTTCTTCTGCAGTCGAGGTGTTCCACGTAGACGTGTATATGCTTTTGCCGGGAGGATATTTCAGGGGGTCATTCTGTCTGTCCAGCCTTAATGTAGGATTGATAGAGTTGCCACATGGCAGGGGGAGAGAACCACCAGTTACTGAGAGTCAACTCTGTGCTGAGCGCTTTAAAAACAGTAATAATGTCTTCCATTTCTTCAACACCCACTCTGTGTCCTGGCCTGTGCTGGGTGCTTTGAGGAGGAGGAGAAACTCCTGAGCTTTATTGAGCACCTACAGTGTGCCAGGCTCCAATCCTAGACGTTTTACTGTCACGATTGCCATCTACTCTCCTAGCTGTCCCAAGGATCGACGGGGGGGGTCTCAGAACTGCCCCCAGAAAACAATTAATTCCCACGTCAGGGCCGCCTCCTCCAGCCGTGTGCCCTTAGCCACCAAAATGGGCTCAACAGCAACGCTCCCCTGCTTCTCACCTTTTCCCCAGTGGGTTCTTTTGCTGGTTACCCTGACCCTCTTTCTGCACCTCATGAGGGAGAGCCCAGCCTTGGGGTGGGGTCCTCAGGACGCCCTCCGCGGGGCCTTGGGAGACAGGCGCCAACGCCTCCCCTGTTGCAGGCGGGAGCCAGCAGGCGTATGCACGTGAGGATGTCTCAGATGACCGGCCCTGAGGAAACCTAATCCCACAGAGACAGGGACACTGGTGACAAAGCAGGAAGGGCAGCGGCCAGAGGCCTGTCCAACGGGGGTGGTCCCAGAGGGCTGACCATGCCATTAGCGAGACTTCTGCCAAAGCGAAGCACACAGAACAGATGGCAATGCCCCGTGAGGAGGCAGGACTGGACCCCCCTCTCCACTAAAAGACCCTGAAGCTTGTTTGCAGAGGGAGCAGCAGGGCCGAGACCCCAGAACATACTAACTACGCTTCCAGATAGTTTAGATTGCACGGGTCAGTAAAATTGTGGTTTACTCCAGTAATAAGCCTGCCCATTAAAATTGTTGTTTAATGTTTATTTATTTGAGAGAGAGTGACAGAGCATGAGCAGGGAAGGGTCAGAGACAGAGGGAGACACAGATTCCAAAGCGGGCTCCAGGCTCCGAGCTGTCAGCACAGGGCCCGAGGTGGGGCTCGAACTCATGAACCATGAGATCATGACCTGAGTCAAAGTCAGATGCTTAGCCGACCGAGCCACCCGGGCGCCCCTAGTTCTGTCCTGAGCCCACGCGGAGCAGAGAGAGCCCCGGCTGCGGAGTAGACAGAGATAAGTCTAAGTTCTGGCCCTGCCCCTTCAGCCACCTAGGGACCGTCACCCCTCTGAGCCTCAGGGCCCTCCTCTTCACAGCGCATGCTTGCGCTGTGCTCATGGGGACCCGATGGGATGCTGTGTGCAAAGAAGATGCTCAGTCAGGACTTTTTCTTTTCTCCCTTCTGCTTGGGGGTAGCCACATTTCCCCTCTGCCTGAGCAAAGTTGGAAGATCTTTATTGCCCCTCAGGCTTCCTCCTGGGATTTGGAAGTAAACCCATGGTGCCCTCGGCCAAACCGGGTCTCAGTTCCCAGTCCCGCCAAGGACTTGCCGTGTGACCTTACCAAGGAGCCCACCCCTCTAGACCTCACTTTTTCCCAGCTGTGAAATGAAGCCTTTGGGCCCCGCGGTCCCCGAGGGCCTTCGAGACTCCAGGTACAGCTGATTTGCAAAGCCCCCCCCACCCCCCCAACCCCGTTGAGGGGAATGGGGGTGGGGGATGGGCTCCTCTTTGTTGCTATCCTGGCAACGGGAGCACGACGCGAGCCCTGAGAATTTTTAGCATCAACCTAAGGATCTCACTCCCTGTACCCCTTCCCCAGAGTCTAGGATGATTGCCCTAGTTGGCTGTGGGGGAGAAAGTCCTCCTTCCCCACCACACCCCAAGCTGCCCAGTTACGTAAGAAGGCCAGGCACCCTGCCACTGTCCATGGGGGCCGGCGGCCTCTGCCAAGATGCTCAGGCCTCTGTGTCAAGCCTCCGTGTCTTGATTCTCGGGGCAGACTACCTTGAACCCAATCCCAGTGACATTTCCCATAAATCTGCCCCACACCCCAGAGGCCACCTGACACCTTAGGGCTATTCTGGGGAGCTGAGGTAGGATTCAGAGCCTCTGGAAAATGTCGTCTGGAGCCTAGATGCCCCGAAACAGATGTCCTCTCCTCTCCTCCCTCCCCCCCCTCCCTCCCCCCCCCCCCCCCCCCCCCCCCCCGGCCCCCGGGGAAGACAGAGCTATCCCAAGAGGGCAGAGCTCTGGGAGGGTCATGAGAGCCCTATTCTCTGTCCCTACAAGGATCATCCCGTCAGAATCTAGTTAAATTGAACTTTGGAGGAAGCTTTGAAGGGGGAGAAGTCCTCGGTTGGGCCGCGGGTGATAAGAGGGCCCAATCAGGTAATGCCTGAATATCCTAACAGGAAGTCAATGAAATGTGTCTGAAGTTAACAAATCAAGGAAAAGCAACAGAGATTGCCTCGGGCAGGTGAGGGGATGGGATGGGCAGGAAACTTATTTTTCTTTAGAAGCTGTTTGGTGCTATTTGATTTTTTTTTTTTTTTTGCATTATGTGCAAATATTATATCGATAAAATGTTTTAACTTAAGGAACTCATCATGAGGTAGAACACGATTAAGTGCTTCGTAATTTCTCTCCTGTGATCCGCTGCTCTCGTGGACCCGCCACTGCCATGGCGGGGCGCCACCTTGACCCAGAGACAACAGCCACAGGGGTGCGCCAGGGTGGGGATGTGGCCAGCCCCTCTGGGAGTGACCTTAAGGGGAGCAAATCTCCCCTTGAAGGCGGACTTGGGCTTCAGAAACAGCCCAAGGTGGAGATCAGCCTGAGACAGTGCAGGAAACAGGCCAAGGCCAGGGGCCTGGAGTCAGAGGCCCACCTGGGATGCCTGGGTCTGCACTCTCTGGGGACATCATGGTCACTTCCCTGCTGGGTGCCTCGGTTTCCTCGTCTGTGTGGTGAGGGTGGCAGGGCGAGTGATAACTCCTCCCTGCATGGCAAGTTCTCTGCCTCTGGCAAGGGGAACTGTGCACACAGGAAAGATTGTTACCTTGAAAAGCAAAGAAAGGGATTCCTTAAGGAGCCCGGGTCTGTGGCTGGTTCTTGGGGGCCGAGCTTCGGGAAGCCAACCTCGCTGAGAGGCCGCATTGACTGGGGAGTGTCCAGCTGGAACGTTCATGAAGGTCTGGGAGCCAAAATCAATACTGCTTTTCCATCTGAGACTTCGGTCACTTAACAGCAGCTGGGGGCACCCCCCTTCACCACTTTGTCCCCAGCACCCTTACTCTGCAGCAGCCTCCAGGTTATCAGCCCCATCTGCTGACAGGTGACATCTCTGAGGTTGGGTTTGCTCACCTGTACAACGGCAACAATAATATTTATCCCGTAGGACCGGCGATTCCAGGGCAGGCACTATGCCCTGAATGCCCACTGCTGGGTCCCCATGCCTGGTATAGTGCCTGGAAATAGTAGATGACCAACAGTGATTGGCTGAGCAGATGGTCGATGGGAGAAGCTTACCTAATCATGCCCTATGGCACCTGGCATCCCTAGGGAGGCAGAGGTTGGGACCCTGGGGTGCTGCCTCTCCCAACGAAAGAGTACCCTAAAAGCTTCCCCTGCCCTGCCTCCTCCTAGACCCAGAAAAGCCACATTCAGGGAATCGGGCTATGGGCAAAGGGAAGACTTGAGTGTAATCCCCAGGGTGAGCCATCTCCGGAATGGTGACATCAGTGCCCTTCCTGTGCCAGGACCCTCCTTCCCACCCAAGCCAGGGAGAGAGCCTGCCTGCCAAGGGGACAGACCAGGAATGCATTCATTCCCACCCAACTCCTGCCCTCTGTCCAAGTCATGCTCAGCGTGAGGCCAAGCCCACGGGGCAGTTCTGGGACCTGGACTAGCTTGTCCCATTGTGTGACATCCCCATCACCTTGGGACAAGCTCCCCTGCCCCTCCCTGTTAGTCTCTAACTCAGGGGCCATTTGGCAATATCTGGGGACACTTTCATTGCTGAAATTGGGGGGTGTTACTGGCATCCAGCAGGTGGAGGCCAGAGATGCTGTTAAACATCCTCCAGTGCACAGGACAGTCCCCACAACAAAGCATCCAGCTCGAAACGTCAGCAGTGCCTACTGTTCCAATTAGTACACCTCCTCCGACTGGGAAGGGCCCCATTTTGCAGGTAAAGAACCTAAGGCTCAGAGAGGCTGCCTAACCTGCCCAAAGTCACACAGCTCGTAAGCAGAAAAGCAGGGTTCAAACCTAGCACTCTCTTGACACTAAATCTTGAGCTCATTTCACTGCCCCACACAGTTTCTGTGACACCTGTCCCCGGGACAGGCCTAAGGTCACCAAACGCCCCTTCCCCAAAAGAAAGAGTAAACAGGGACCTCACCCTGGATCTTCTATCTGACAGCCTGGCTTCTCAGGCACCCTGAGATCCAGAGGGGTTGGAGACCTAGTTTCCACAGTAAAACCCTGGTGGGAGGTGGGCGTTCTAGAAGAGATCACATACAAATGCACCACCTGTGTGTGCACCATCAGGACAGAAGACTGGGAAAGGCAGTCAGGAACCCCTATGAAAGTTTTTCAACTTTTTTTTAATGTTTATTTATTTTTGAGACAGAGAGAGACAGAGCATGGGCAGGGGAGGGGCGGAGAGAGAGAGAGGGAGACACAGAATCCGAAGCAGGCTCCAGGCTCTGAGCTGGCAGCACAGAGCCCAATGCGGGGCTCGAACTCACACACCGTGAGATCATGACCTGAGCCGAAGTCCAACGCTCAACCGACTGAGCCACCCAGGCGCCCTGCCTGTGAAAGTTTTTAAAATGTGAGCTTCAGATCTGACCAAACACGGCGTGTGTCCCAGGTCTGCTAATGCTACCTGTTCACTCACACAGGGCACACAATTTGGCCCCTCTGAGCCAAGGCTCCTAGACCTGTAGAGTGAGGTTCATCCCGCCCACCCCCCAGAACTGCCTGCAGAACAGCGAAGTATTGGGAGATCCCTGGCCTACCTCACCCTGTCCGGCAGGCTCAACAACTCACCCATGTGTCTGTCCCCAGAGATCTCCCTGGATGTGGACGCAGACCGGGACGGCGTGGTGGAGAAGAACAACCCAAGAAAGGTACCTAGTTACCAGGGCAGACGGGGCTGGCCTGGGGGGGGGGGGGGGAGTGCCTGGGGGGAGAGCCCCACGATGGATCCCATAGTTCTCCCAGCAGACACAGACAGCTCCCCTTTTACAGAGGAGGAGACTGAGGCCCAGCGCAGGCTCCCACACACGGCGCACCCGTGGCAGAGCTCACGGGGGAGCCGGGCTCCTTAAAGCAATAGCTACAGGGCCCTTTCCTGAGTCTCAGTTTCCCGCCCCCCCCCCCCCCACAGGATGGGACACTAGTTTGTGGAAATAATGACCGTCCTGCCACAGAGAAAGTGCTGCCAGAGCATCTGCTCCCATTATTTTCCCTTTGTTTTTTTTTTTTTTTCTTTTAATTTTAAAACTGAACGAGGGGGACTGTCAGGAGGAAAGATTGCATTAATCGTTCTCAGTTCAAGTCACATATTTTTTCTCACTTTAGAGGAGAGAGCAAGTGGGGGGAGGGAGGCAGAGGGAAAGAGAGAGAGAGAGAGAGAGAGAGAGAATCCCAAGCAGGCTCCACTCTTAGCCCAGAGCCCAACGCAAGGGCTTGATCCCAAGACCCTGGGATCATGACCTAAGCTGAAATCAAGAGTGGGATGCTCGACCGACTGAGCCATCCAGGCACCCGTGCATGTTATTTTTCATGGTGCACACACAACGCCTCTCTTATTCTACTCATCTATTCATTCATCATTCATTTATTCCCTTTTATCCTGCATTCCACACTCCCATTCTGCTCCCCCGCAAAGGGCCATTTTAACGGGCTCAAGGTGTTTCTTTCTGTTCTCATGATTCTTTTTTTTCCTTTTTAAATCGTCTTTATTTATTTTGAGAGAGACAGAGACAGCACGAGTGGGGGAGGCGCAGACCGAGGGAGAGAGAGGCTCCACACTGTCAGTGCAGAGCCTGATGTGGGGCCTCGAACCCACACACCACGAGATCATGACCCGAGCTGAGACCAAGAGTTAGACGCTTAACCGACGGAGCCACCCAGGCGCCCCTGTGTTCTCATGATTCTCGTAGAACGCACAGTGTGGTTCGTGCGCGTGTGTGTTTTAACTCGTGTCGAGAGCCTTGTGCTGTCCATTTCATGCTGCTTTCTCCTCTGCCCTCAAGCCGGTTGTTCAGCTCCACTGGTTTCGCCCTGCGTATATCCAGGCGGTTTGCTCCTACCTATTTTCCATTTCCTGGCCTTCTACAAGTCACCGATATTTTTGCCAGGGGCATATGTTACTTTCATATGCCAGTTCATCCCCAGAGAGGACGTGTACGGTGCCCTCAGTGTAGACCCAGGGCGGATGCTCAGGGCTGGAGAATCAGAAGGGCCTCCAGGAAGAACAGATGGCCGTGCCACAACCAGAAGGAGGAGTGGGGCTGGCCAGGTTAGGGGGACACCGGACCACGCAGTGAGCACAGCGACGTGCAAGGGCACAGGCCTGAGAGCTGAGGGAGCAGAGCGAGCGAGGGGGAAGGTGGAGGGGGGCTGAAGGAGAGCCGGCAGGTCTCGCCGGGCCTTGCAGCCTGCGGTGAGGGATCGGGACTTTATCCTAAGTCAACAGGGAGCCCCCGGCAGGGCTTAAAGCAGGAAAGCAACATGATCTGGTTGGAGCTCCTTCCAATTCGGCCCTGGCTGCAGCGTAGAGAGTGGATCGCCTTGCAGGTCCCTTTTGGACCACTCAGCATGTCTGCAAACAGCTGGGTGTCTGTCCGTCCAGGCATCTCCCCGTGATCCCCTGTGGACTTCAGAGCCTGTCATAGAATGTCGGCGGGCTCGTTTCTCTGGCCTCCCTCCGTCTCCCTGCCTCCACCTCCTCCAGGCACAGGCACACCAGACACAAGGCTCATAAAAGCCCCGGTCAGTTTTCCTATCTCTGGGTCTCCCTCTGCCACCGTCCCCCTCCCGAGCTTACCTCCAGTGCTTACACTGCCCCTCTCCGGGCATCAGATGGGGGATTCGCGTTTGCCAAGTGCCCCCTGCCCCTGATGAGCGGTGACTGCTCTTTCTGTCATCCTGGGGCTGTCTCTTTGGTGTCCCGTGGGATCTGCAGTGGCGCCGGGAATCAGCCAGAGGGTAGACACGAAGGCACTGACCTGTCTCCCTGCCGACGCAGGCATCCTGGACGTGGGGCCCTGAGGGCCAGGGGGCCATCCTGCTGGTGAACTGTGATCGAGACACGCCCTGGTTGCCCAAGGAGGATTTGAACGATGAGAAGGTCTACAGCAAGGAAGGTACCAGCGGGACCCACGCTCGGGGTTGGGGGCAGGGAGAAGCAATGGAAACACTTCTGCTCAGTCCTGGGCCGGGCCAAGGCAGAGGCAGGAGCGACCTTCAGTCTCCAGGGGGTGGTCGACTGAAGTATCCATTCTTGCTAAAAAAAAAAAAAAAAAAAAAAAAAAAAAATCTACGAATGTGGTTCAATTGGAACCACATTTTTTAGGAGTTACACATACTCATACACCTAGGGAACGGACTGGAAGGGAATTCTCAAGAGGTCACAGGAGATCATGGTATTGGAGGTGATAACCGGATTTTATGCTTTTCTGCAGTTTCCACAATACGCATGTGGGGGGGTGGGGTGCGGGTTCTGTCTTGATGGGAAAAGTGACGGTTATTTGCGAGCCAACAGTCCAGCCGCATGTGTCTTAGTTCTAACCTCCTCGTGCATCCCCCTGCCCCGCCCCCCGCACTCGCCACAGACCTCAAGGACATGTCCCAGATGATCCTGCGGACCAAAGGCCCAGACCGCCTCCCCGTGGGATATGAGATCGTTCTCTACATTTCCATGACAGACTCGGACAAAGTGGGCGTGTTCTACGTGGAGAGTGAGTGACCCCTGCCCTTCTGAACGTTTCTGTCCCTTCAGCGCTCACTGAGCTAACCTCCCCGGGGCCCAGCCCTGCCCTCCCCCTTCCCCAAAGTTATCCCCAGCTCTGCCCCAGGCCTTCCCCAGACGCCTCTGTGGAGTCTCCTGTCCTCCCACCCCTTAGCAGTTATGGCCCCTGCAGGTGCAGGTGACTGGAGAGGGCCAGGTTTGGCCTCTTAGAAATAGCCACTGGGAGCACTCTTGTCCTGTGACGTCACGAGGCCCCAGGGATGGGCCTCTCCCGCCTCAAAGGAGTTGGTAGTGATGCAGGTTTATGTACAACCTAGAGTCCCCCCTTCCCCATGAACCAAAGGAGGAAGGGCTTTTGAGGTCCATTTTTTCTAGAGCCACATCACCTTCCTGATATGCACCCATCACTTCCCTGGGTGTTTTCTGCCCATCTCGGACTTTCTGGAGCCGAGAACAACCTCTCTTTTTTTTTTTTTTTATGTTTATTTATTTTCAAGAGAGAGAGCATGCGCATACACAAGCAGGGCAGGGGCAGACAGAGAGAGAGAGCGGGGACAGAGGATCCGAAGCGGGCTCTGTGCGTCAGCCATGGGGCTCAAACTCACAAACCGTGGGGTCGCGACCTGAGCCAAAGTGAGACGCTCAACCGACTGAGCCACCTGGGTGCCCCGACTGCCTTCTAACTTTTAAAGGGTCTCCAGTGAGGTTCTGGGCACCTTTGCAGAGCTGACCCCTTGCTCCTCTTGATGGTGACAGGGCACCCTGGGTCCCCGCTGTGCAGGGAGCTTGCTTCCACCACAGAACTAGCCCTCACAGCTGCCCGCTCTGTCTCATTCTTTCTAGAAATACACGTTGAGCCCCCTCAGTGCCAAGTGCCATTCTCAGTGCCGGGGTCCTGGCAGTGAACTCTGCAGTCCCGGCCTGCCGTGGGGGAGGCGATGGCCTAGTGAGGGAGACCTGATAAGGAACACAACTGGAGGGAACAATACCCACCAAGTAGTAGGGAACATCAGAGACAGAGGGGAGGCCTCGCTAGCCTGGGAAGGTCTGGGAAGGCTTCTCTGAGCAGGTGACATTTGAACTGAGACCCAAATCAACAATGGGGAGGAAATAGCCATTCATGAGCTGAGGGAAGAGTGTTCCAAGCAGAGGGAACAGCACATACAAAGCCCAGAGGAGCGGACCAGCTTGGGGCGTTGGAGGAGCAAAAGGGAGACCAGAAGTGGTGGCTGTGTTGGAGTCAAGGTCAGCGATCTGGGCAGAGGCCAGGGCATGCAGAGAGAGGCCTTGGATTTTATTCTGAGTGCAGTGGAAAGCCATTAGAGGGTTTTAAGCAAGGGGCTGTCAAGATCTGATTTATGTATTAAAAGCCTCTCTCAGCAAAATAGTTTGCTTTGCAATTTGCCATGATGTGGGGCGGGGCTTCCCCTGTGTGCCCAGCTGTCTGGGGGGCCCCAGATCTCCAGCCTACCTCTGGGGCCCACCTCTGGACAGGCTTGCTAGAACCACGAGGAGCTGGTCACGGGGGCCCTGGACCCTCACCGCGGGGGGTGATTTAACCAGGACAGCAGTGGACAGCGGCCACCCAAAGCCAGTCCTCCCTCTGATCCACCCTGGGCCCGGACAGTGACCTCACACAGGTTGGAACGTCCCCAGAGACAGGCCGGCTCTGCTGCCCCCAGGGGGCCGGAGAGGTTGATGTTTACCCCGTCCAGTCCAGGGTTGCCACAGCGACAGGGGCTGCCGGCGGGACCGGGCCTCCACCTGTGCCTCTCGACCGTGACGTTGAATTGTAATGCGGGATGATTTGCTGGCGGTGACACCTGCACGTTATCCAGAGGGCCCTGTTTGGTAGTGGGAGCGGGTCGCCGTCTGGCCCCGCGATCACATCGCGGCCCCTCACTTGCCATCCGAGATGGGCCCTGAGTAGACAAGCACCTTGAGGCTCCGTCGCCCCGTCTGTCTTATCTGGGCTGCTGTCCCGAGGGGCGAGGGGGGCCCGTTCCTGACACAGCGACGATTCCAGAATAGTTCCCCACAAAATGTGGAATCTTGGAAAGAACAGGTGGGGGGAAGGGAATAATCCATCTGTGACGGTTTTCTTTCCTTCTGGGCAAAGATTTTCGGGTTTGGTCAAAATCTGAGTACGGTGATGGGTGAGAGTGTGTTGTGTCACATGAATGCGGTGTGTCACCTGTGTCCCCCAAGGGCTGGGGGCCGGGCTGGAGGCCAAGGGACCCCAGGAGGGAACTCCGGAGCCTGGGAGGTTCAAACCCTGCATCTGGACAAGTCTGCTCACAAGCCCACGCCTTGTGAGTTCATCTGGGACGTAGGGATGATGAGAGGCCTGACCATGTCCCTGCTCACGGTGGGGATTAAACAAGTAACAGGTGTCAGGTGCCCAGCGCAGCAGCCGGCCCGTGGAATGCTTCTAAAGGTGGCACTTGTTGCTTCTGTTGGGATTATTCTGACGATTATTCATTACAATCATTGCCATAGACAGAGGTCCCCAGTGCTGTCAGGCAGACACAGGTATCTGTGTTCCAGCCTCAGATTCTGCCCCAGGACCCCAACGTTGGGGCCTGACCTCGTCCTCTAAGGATACAGTGACCAGCGTGCCCCAGTCTGCCCAGGACTTTCCTGGCTTTAACACAGAAAATCCCTCCTCCTGGAAACCGCTCAGTCCCCGGCAAACCAGGACAGTTGGTCGCACTATCAAGGAGCCTCCTTGGGAGGTGGAGTGGCTCCAAAGTGACCAGAAGGGTTATGCCAACCCATACCACGCGCCGGCCGGTAGGGCCAATGCCTGGGGCCAAGGAGAGGTCAGGGTGGCTGGCAGGCCCAGCCCGAGGCATGTGGGCTGCTCAACAGAAGGGCATTGTGGAGTCCCGCAGGGAGAGCCGGCCATGCCCAGGCAGCCCGCACCAAGCTGGGGACAGGGGGGGAAGGAGGCTCCTTGGGACAGTGGCTGGATTGTTCCCACCAAGGAATCGATCCGCCTGGCGCTGACCCAAGTCACCAGAAAGAGAGAAACATAAATTGCAGGCCTCGAGGGGGAGAATACCACCTGCAGATGGGCAAGAAGGTGTCCTGGCACCTGACCCAGCTACCTGACCAGACCCCTTCCCGGCCCAGGCCCAGGCCGAATGCCCAAGTGCCCAGAGTCCTGGGGAAGTTTTGGAGCTTCCTGCGAAGACAGGTCCGCTTCTAGGCCTGAGCTCTCTCCCCTGAGCATCAGTGCAAGTGCAACCTGGGACATACGGGTAGGCCTGAGTGCCTGGAAGAGAACTTTCTCAATTACGCACACCCATCTGGATCTACTTGGTGATCGGGAGGTACTCAGGGCGCACGCCGTCGTTTCCGGGTCGGGCTGTGACGAGCTCCTTGGCACATCCGGTGTCTGAGTCTATCTGCCTCATTTCTTGGGCCCACCCAAGGCAAGGTGAGGTGAGGTATTATTTCTTTGCCTTCTGTTCAGAAGCCGTTCAATGAGAAGGCCCTGAGGTTCGCAGGAGGGTCGGTGCCGACTCACTGACGGGCTCTTGTAATACGAATGCCAACAGGCCCTAGCTGGGTTACTGATGGTTACCCGGGGTTACTGGGTTTCCCTGAGTTACCGATGCTGCATCCTTTTATCTTGCGACGACTTTGTGGCGTCGGTGTTATTATCCCCATTTAACAAATGAGCGAACTGAGGCTCAGGGAGGTTAAGTGAACTCCTTAAGGTTTTGCTTGTGAAGTTAGAGCGGTATTTGAACCCAGGTCTCTCTGACTCTGGAGGTCATAACCACTAGGGTCACCTGCCCTCAGCGAGATGAATAGGTTAACCAGACCTATACCAGGGTCTAGTTGAGCATATTGTCCTAATGTGAGGAACTGTCCTGAACCCGGGCTTCTGAGATTCCTCCATTTAATTTACAAGGGTTTTTTTTTTAATGTTTATTGATTTGTGAGAGAGAGACAGAGTGTGAGCAGGGGAGGGTCAGAGAGAGAGAGAGAGAGAGAGAGGGAGACACAGAATCTGAATCAGGCTCCAGGCTCTGAGCTGTCAGCACAGAGCCCGACGTGGGGCTCGAACTCACGAACCCTGAGATCATGACCTGAGCCGAAGTCAGATGCTCAACCAACTGAGCCACCCAGGTGCCCCTTAATTTACACGTTTTAATCAAGCACCCTATTTGTACCAGGACTGTCCCGGTGACGTGTTCTAACCCATGGCTGACTGGTCATTAATCATTACCATTGTTATTGACGATGAGTATTAAGCTGAGCCTGATTCTGCCCTTCCAGCTCTGCAGGGCATAAAGAAACTCCTTCTGGAAGCTCTGCATAGGGTCCTACCTCCATGCCTTTGGCAATGCAAGTATCTCCTCTCCTCGCCACACCCCACCTCTGCCACCCTAAAGGGCCTCTCAAAGTCTCCCTTCCTCTGCTCGCATGCTTCCCGCCCTGCCTCCCTTCCCCTACCCTCCCTACCCCAGTAACTGCCGGGATCTCTCTCCTGTGGCTCACTTATGACGCTTCCCACACCCGCGTTACCTTCTCGTTGGCTGAGCACCGTGCGTAGACCGAGAGAGATGCTACATCCCGACCATTTCTATCCTTCCCCAGAGGCCCTTGCCCATGCTGGCAACACAGTTGTAATTCAGTACGTGTGCTCTGGCCTGAAAAATCTATAGGGCATGGCGCGGAAGCCATTGGTTCATTTGGTAGATATTTATTCAACATGAGCATGTGCCACATTGGCTTTGTGCCCAGCCAGGCCTGTCTCTGCCCCCAGGTGGCAGTCTCTCAGGGCCGACAACTAGCCCCCAAGATCGTACTCCCTCAGAGAGTCTGTGATGGGCAAGGAGGGGGGGCTGCAGACGCTCCACACAGAGCCCCTGCCTTGGTCTCTGGGGGATCTGGGCATAATTCCCAGAAGGGACACACATCCGGGCCTGGAAGGAAAGGAACAACCATTCCCAGCGGAGGGAAGAGCCACAAGAAGGTACAGCCGGAGACCACGTGTGGTTCTTCATGCCAACGTGACTTCTGTTCCGCAGACAGGAATTCGGGGTGCAAATGGGCACGGCGACGTTTTGTTTATTAAGGGGGAAGGGAGATTGGGGTTCAGAATTACACATGAATTTGTGTCCCAGCTTGGCCACTTGCTGGCTGTGTGGCCTCGGAGAAGCCATTTCCCTATCCTGAGACTCGGGTTCCTTATCTGTAACTCAGGGACGTAATGTCCTTCCTCCACGCCGCTAGCTGCTCAGCCACTATCTGCTGTCATTTTGTGTATACCATGGCGGGGAGGGCAGGCTCATTTCATAGGCGAGGAAGCCGGAAGCCAGAGAGGTCGTCTGGTTCCATGCCACATGGCGAGCGGGCCACAGTGCTGGGACATGGAGCGGGCCATGGCCCTTGTGGTGGCGTTTTCTGCTTGTGCTTTTCTCCCTAAGTCTAGAGGACTAGTTACTGTTCCATCTCGCCCCCTGCCCCAGTGACACTGCCCCCTGGTGGGGGCGGGGACCTGACGTCGGCCCTTCTCCCTCCAGACCCTTTCTTCGGCCAGCGTTACATCCACATCCTGGGCCGACGGAAGCTCTACCACGTGGTCAAGTACACGGGCGGCTCCGCAGAGCTGCTGTTCTTTGTGGAAGGCCTGCGTTTTCCCGACGAGGGCTTCCCGGGCCTGGTGTCCATCCACGTCAGCCTGCTGGAGTACATGGCCGAGGTGAGGGCTCCAGGCCTCCAGCATGAAGGGCTGCCTCCGGGGACCAGGTGGAGTCCTTCCAGAGGGTCCGTCTCGGGGCCCCCACTCATTCCGCTGCCCTCCAAGCCTGGAGCACCCCAAGCTTGGAGACCTAGATACCCCCCCCCCACCCCCGCCAGCCACACGTGTCTGCGAGGGGCCTCGGATCCGTGCGCTGGGGACCCTCCGGCTTGCCGCACCGACTCCCCAGGATTCCCTGTGCGTGACATTTCTGACATCCCCCACGTCTGTCCCCTGGTCTGCCCACCCCCCTGCAGTAGCGTGGGCCTGGTTCCGAGGCACAGATCCCTCCTGGTTAGCGCAGGGAGCAAACTGGGCCACACACGTGAGGTTTATCGACTACTCGTATGCCCCGCTTTTCTCTCCCCTCACCCGACTGTGGGTTACACCAACTCTGACCCACAGGCTGAACCCCAAATCCCAGCCCCAGGTCACACCCCCACCCTATGGCCACATACGTCACCCATCTTTGTTCTTGGTTTTGGGAAACCGGACGAGAAGGAGGGCACCTGCCCCTCGGGAGGAGAAGCGACCCTCACTTAGATGTATCCTGCTGACAAGGGTCTTAGGCCCAGACTCCCACCTCTCGGGCCCAGCCCGCTTTACTCAGATACAGGGAGGGACCTGGCTCTCGTGCCCACTGTCAGGTCCAGAGCACTTCGGGCCAGGACACAATGGGCTCTGTAGAAGGTGAGGCTGGGGTCTAGCTCAGACTCCTGAGAACAGGCTCCAGAGTCAGACTGCCCGGCTTCGAGCCCTTGAGACACGGGGCGGGTGAATTTGCCCCCGGGCCTTCGTTTCCCCGTCTATGAAACAAGCGGCAAAAGTTTCTCCTTCTGGAGCCGTTGCGAGCATCCAAACTTGTAGGAACGCATTCCTCAGAATCCCTCAGGTCCCTCAGAAGAAGAAAGGCAGGAAAGGTGACGCTAACCGGACGAGGTAAGGAGAAGGCTTCTGTTCCCGCCTGTGCCTGGAGTAGCCTGACCATCGGGGTCTCAGACCGGCCCCCCCAGTGGAAACCAGCAGAGATTGAAAAAGCAGACCCAGGCAGGAAAGGCCAGCGAGGCCCATAGTCCCGTCCGCTCCCGCCTTCTCTGCCAAGGGCAGGCGCCGTTTCCTGTAGGTGTTCAAAGCCAAGTACACAAAGGAACCCTGGAGTTCGCTTGTTTTCGCTCAGGTTCCAGGCAAGCCTTCTGAACATTTCCTGAAAGAACAACCTGGACGTTGCAAAATTCCCCCCAAACATTTGAAACGTTCACCTGTAGAAAAGGGCAAGGTGCCCAGAGCAGAAGCAGAAGGTGGGGGGGGCTGGCTCGGCCGTCCCGTGGGCCAATTTCAGGAAGTGGACTTCGATGGGGCAAGATCTGATAGTGGTTGTGTATGGCTGCAGCAGCCTGACCGCCTGGGTTCAAATCCAGGCTTTACCCCTTGCTGATCGCGTGCCCGTGGGCAGCTGCATAACAAGCCTGTGACTAGAGGTCTGTGACTCAGTTTCCCCACCTGCAAAGCAAGGGGTTATGATAGTATCTACCCCCTGGGGTTGCCGTGGGGCAGAAAGGAGATGGCACATGTGACGCTACCCCAGGGCGCGGCACGCGGCGCGTGTTCAACAAATGTAGGCTGGTGGTCGATTCCACCCGCTCTACGAGGCAGGCCTGAAACGCACCCTGACCAGACTCTGTGATCCCCTCCTTTGTCCCGTGCCCAGGAGATTCCCCTGACACCTATCTTCACGGACACCGTGGTGTTCCGGATTGCTCCGTGGATCATGACCCCCAACATCCTGCCTCCCTTGTCGGTGTTCGTGTGCTGGTAAGCAAGCAAGCGGCTAACGCTGGGGCTTTGGGGGCAGACAGATCTGAGTTCAGATCCTGGCTCTGTCATTTACCGCCCGTGTGACCTTGGGCGACCCGCAGGGCCTCTCTGTGCCTCCGTTTCTCTGAAATGCTGACATCACACAGTCACCGTGGGCATAAAAGAAGCAGGCAAAGTATTAATCCAAGGTCTTGGTACAGTTTGTGCTTCAAATACGATAGCCATCATTTCTTTTCTCATTCTCGCCCGTGTCATCTGGTTGGGAACCTCCCGTGGGTGTTCAGCTCATCTTAGGCAGCGTTTTTTTTTTTTTTTTTTTTTTGAGCATCTATTATGTGCTAGGCACCTGCAGCAAAAGGAGAGGCAAGGAAAAGCAGGGCCTGCATGGGTGCCGGTCAAGCCCAATGGGACCCTGAGGCCCCGGGCCCATCCCCTGCCTCTAAGCTAGACACAGCTTTTCTTTGGAAATCTGGGAAGGTGGGGGCAAGAGTCCCCTTTCTCGTGACCTTGGCAAACGCCGCGACTAGAGCAATTCGCTTGGCCTTGGCTCCACCTTTGCAAAGGTCACTCACTATGAATGCATTTGTGGCCTCATCTGCCCAGCACAGCCCGGAGGTGCCAGCTGCTTGTTGCCACCTCGGTTGGACTGGCCCTTGTCCCTCCTCACCCTTCCTCCTGGCCTCCCTCTCTTCCCCCAACTTCTCAGCATGAAGGACAATTACTTGTTCCTGAAAGAGGTGAAGAACCTGGTTGAGAAAACCAACTGTGAACTAAAGGTCTGCTTCCAGTATGTGAATCGAGGCGACCGCTGGATCCAGGTGAGGAACCCCGGGCTGGGAGGGACGTGGGCATGGCTACGCAGGGAGAGTTGGCTTCATGTCAGGGCCCTGGCACCCAGCAGGTCCATGTATGAGAATTCTGCTGTCAACTCATACGTGCACATGTGCACAGAGATATAAATGTATAAGGCAGTTCACTGCAGCATTGCTCCTTATAGCAGCAAAAGACTGTAAAACAACCTAAATGTTTATCCACCGGCGACTGGGATATGGCATGATGGGCTAGCCTTACTGTGGAGTACTATACAGCAGCTAAAAAGAAGCCAACCTATATATACAGAATGCACTTCAAACAAAGATGTTACTTGCAAGAAAATGTACATAGGATGTTATTGATTATGTTTTAAGAAGTGGGGTTGATATGAGTACAAACGTGCTTGGAGCATGCAGAGACTATTTGAAGAAGGATATGTAAGAAACCACTGCCGTCGTTTGCTAGTGAAAAGAACTGGGGAGGCTGGCTTGCCTGACAGCTCTCCTTGGTGTCCCCACAGGATGAAGTTGAGTTTGGCTACATAGAGGCCCCCCATAAAGGCTTCCCCGTGGTACTGGACTCCCCCCGAGATGGATACCTGAAGGACTTCCCAATGAAGCAGCTTCTGGTGAGATGCTGAGGGCCACCTTGGGGTGAGGGGCAGGGGAAACAATCCTGAGGACTCGTACAGCACAGAAAGGTCAGGAGACCTTGGGCATCCTTGACAAATTAGACTGTGGCCCAGCACCTCCATCTTCTCCCCTGCAGAATGGGTCAGTTGGGATAGTGACCTCCAAGGTCCTTTCCTTGGAGAATTTTCTCATAGGAAAGTGCGACACTACCCCAGGGCCTGACACACCCCAAGTGCTCGATAAATGTTCTATTGTTATCACTTGGGAAGGCAGGAGTGAAAAGCACCCTGATGTGACTTTTTTGATCCCCTGGCTAAAAAGTTTTCTCGTAGGAGAGTTATCTCACAGGAAATGGGAGCTGTGGGAAAGAGGCGGGGCAAGAACCCTAACTCCTGCCCCTCCCCCACCCCCCACTTGCAGAAAAATAAGTTCCAAAGAGGAAAATTATAGTGAAGCCATTGTCGAAAATCGTGGTTCCAACTTCAAAGCTCATTGAAGCTGTGGTTTTTTAGCTTATGTGTGTTTTGTTGTTGTTGTTTTGTTTTTGTTTAGAGAGAGAGAGCAGGGGAGGGGCAGAGAGAGAGAGAGAGGGAGAGAGAGAGACAGAGAGAATCTCAAGCAGGCTCCACACCCAATGCAGATCCCAACACAAGGCTCAATCCTACAATCCTGGGATCGTGACCTGAGCTGAAATCAACCAACTGAGCCATCCAGGTGCCCCAGTGTATGTGTTTCTTTAAAGCAATCCGATCCCCTGATTCTAGAGGCCATTACCACCCCACTTATGCCCTGAACCACTGGCACAATAAGGGCAGAACCGAAACCTGTCTCCTTTGTCCTCACCTTCCACCCTGAACAGGCAGGGGATGCTTGGATGGAGCAAGAGGCAGAGACGGGGATAGGTCAGGGGGCTTTCCCAAGGTCACATGCGTGGCAACCTCTCCTGGAGTCCCGAGAGGGCCACAGGGTCACACCTACTTCTTGAGAACCTTCCCTAACCTGGGGCCCTTGCCACGGTGAGATGGTAGAGACTGGCCTCGCGTCTTACCCTCCTCAAGCCTCAGTTTGCGCCTCTGTAAATGGGCATAGAAACCGTATTGTTGTGAGGACCGAAGGCACATCTGGGGTATCCTGCCGCACCTCATACGACGGTCATTATTAGCCATCATTATGGCTATCAGTCCACAGTCCTAGACATCGTCCTCGGTGAGGACCGTCCACTTCTTCCCACACTGTGAGGGGTAGAATCAAACTGGCCACCAGCAACGGTGGCCGCAGGCACGAGAACCGAGGCCTCCCAGCTCCTGCTCCCACACTCTTCCCAGGTCACCACCTGCCTTCTTTGCTCCAGGCTGGCCTGGTTCCAAGGCCCCGGGCTGCGTTGTTCCCGGAGGCCTGGGCCAAGCCCGGCTTTGTGCTGCCATAAAACCCAGCTGCTCCAGCTCCCGGCAAATCACACCTTGCCATCTGGGGCTCCCAGGCGAGAAAGCGCTAAGCTGCAGCCATCCACCCCACTGGGCACGGCTGTCCCCTGAGCCCTCGGCTGGGCCGGGGTAAGCCACATCTTCCCACCCCCACGGTATTGTTTTCTTTTCAAACAAGAATTTTTGTCAGGCAAGCTTCGTCCCGGCCCCAAGGCAAGTCTCCAAGCAAGGCCCCTACTTTTTCACCAAAAAGTCAGGGCAGGAGCCTTAAAATTCAAGAGTCACTAGGGCTGTATTATGTGTCAACTCCAGTTTGTTGGAGCTCTGTGCTAAGAAGGATTCAGAGGCTGCCTCTGGGCTCAGTGAACAAATACGGTTGGCTGGGAATGGGTGGGATGGTCTATATGTTGCGTGTCCGTCATTTCCCGCATGTATCGGTCAGCTTTTCTCAGTAAGGCTGCAGTAACAAACAACTCCCAAATCTCAATGGCTAACGACTAACGGTCCATGTATTGCTTGAACTCGGCAGTGACTGTTGGCTGGTCACCTGCAGTCCGGCTTCCGCACACCTTCCGCCTTCTAGAGCCCCAGCTGCAGGAGCAGCCCCCAGCCTGGGAAATGCCATTCTCCTAGCACAAGGAGAAGAGAAAGAGTTGGCCGGCACACGCGGTGGATCTCACGGCTTCTGCTCTGCCCTGGCACGCATACTTCTGCTCACGTGCCAGTGGCCAAAGCAAGTCACATGACCAAGTCCAACACTAGGCGGGGAATTCTATTCCTTCCACGGGGAGATACCCACATACCAGCCACGGCTCAGGGTGCAAAGTCTTCTCACTGGGAAAAGGGTAGCAAGTTGCTGGGAACAAGGGTACAATCTACCACCCTCTCTCTCCAGTGTCTAATTGGATGCCTCTTTTTTATAGCTTGGGAAACCGAGGGTCAGATAAATGAAGCAATGAGCGGGGATTTCAACAGCACAAAATGAGAACTAACTCTGAAGTCACCGATATGTCTCTGTGTCTGAGAAGAAGAGGCACATGCAGAGACCCAGGGCACACACACACTAATACACACTTGTATACCGTCAGGCATGCCCACCCTTACACCAGCGCGCTCACGAACTCAGCCTCCCCGTGCCCAGCCCCCGCTCTTTGGCAGGAATAAGAAGACCGTGGGCAGGGCTCTAGACGCTAAGTGTCAGATTAAAGGTGGTGAAAGAGTAGTCATCAGATGGTGGCTGAGAGGGGGCTGAGGACCTCAGGCTCCAGGAGACTAATGATGGGTGTGTGCCCCGTGCCCAGGGCCCAGATTTCGGCTACGTGACCCGGGAGCCCCTCTATGAGCCTGTTACCAGCCTCGATTCCTTTGGGAACCTGGAGGTCAGTCCACCAGTGACTGTCAACGGCAAGACATACCCCCTGGGCCGGATCCTCATCGGAAGCAGCTTTCCTCTGTAAGAGAAGCCAGGGCGGGGCTGGGGGGAGCGGGGGTGGAGGAGTTATTCTTTCTCTTTAGGAGTGGCCTGGGCTGCTCACGCGTGGAGTGATGGGCTGGGAGAACGAACCCCTTCCACAACTCTGAAAAGATGCAGACACGCTTGGAAATGAAACCAAGTTGGCCTTTGTATCTTAGCATGACTTAGGATCTAATATAAAACTAAATACAGAGCTCATCCCCAAATGGGAGGGTGTGTAGTGAGACTATAAACCAGGTAGGGAAGGGACAAAGGAGTCCGTAGAAGGTAATTGACAGAGAATGAGCGGGAGAGTGCCAATAAGTCCTTGGGGGTGTCCACACATAAAAGAGGGCTGCGAAGACGTGGCCCTACCCCAAAGCACCAGCCCTGGCTCCCTGGCCTGTCCATAACACCATCACTCCCTCCCTAGGTGACCCACTTCCCAGTGAAAAGGCAGATTCTTTCTTGATCAGGACAGTCAGTGGGAAGAGCGATTGGTCTTCATTTCACAATGAAGAATTATTGGTCCTCATTTCACAAAAGGGCTGCCAGGAACCTGCCTATATGGGACCAGCCAGGATTTGGCCACCAAGTCCCTCTGAGCCACACAGGATGCTCTACCTTCTGGGAGGAGGCCACTGGCCAGGAAGTGACCATTGGTCTAGCTTCTTGCCACCCTCCACTCCATAGTCACTCATCCATTCAGCAGGTATTTTCCAAGTAGCAGCCAAGTGCCAAGCCCTGTGCCAGTCATGGTGTTCTAAACATGAAGACCAGCCCCGCCTTCAGGGAGACAGTGGAGATCACAGACACGAAACAGCAGGGGCAGAGGAGGGACATATACAGTGATAGACAGAAGCACAGGGAGCCAGGGGAAGCCAAAGATAGGTCCCCCTCGGGGAGTTCAGGGAGGGCTCCTTAGAGACAAATACTTCTTGAGGGCCTCCTCTTCCGGGCACTGTTCTAGGCTGTAGGGATACAACAGTGAGCCAAATAGACAAAGCCCAGCCCTTGGGAAATTTTCAGCTAGGGTAGGAGGAGTACAGAAAATAAATAGCTTCTGTGGGTTTAAGGAAATGACTTGGGAATTGAGGCTTGAAGGAGAAGGGAACGGCCATGGGAAGATCGGAGAGAAAGAGCATTTCAAATAGAAGGAACAGCAAAAGCAAAGCCTTGGGGGATAGCGAGCAGAGCTAGTAGAGCAAGGAGAAAGGGAGGGAACGGAGGTAGCAGACCCGGGCAGCGGCCAGATCAGAGAGGAATTTTGGCCACTGCAAAGGCCTGGAGTCATAGTCTCAGGGTACTGGGGACATCGAAGCCCTCAGAGAGTCTAACAGGAAGCGCTTCCTGGAGGAGGTGTTGCTTAAACTGATTAAAGATCGAAGATCAGTAGAAGTTAATGTAACAAAGAGGCACATGGGCTAGGGCAGGTTTCGAACTGTGCCTGTGCCCTAGCCCCCTCCAGCAGTCCAGGCAGGACCCCTGAGCACAGAAGCTGGCCTCTTTCTACCCCGTGACACCCTCAGGAACTGAAGGGGCTGAAGGCTGGGCTCCGTGCCATCCATTCATACAGGCCACGGCTGCAGCCACGGCCTCCTTCTTTGCCTCTGGGCACAAACGCCTTCCTGTGCCTGCACCAGGATCTCTCAGCCCTGAGCCTCAGGCTCCTTCCCGTGACTTTGGCTGATGCCGCCCTCGATACAGGCTAGGTCCCAGAGGCTGAACTCCTGCAGGCCCTCTGGTGAGGCAGGCACAGCGGGAAATCCCCTGAAGAGCTGCCTCGTCCCCACCCCTACCCAGGTCCGGTGGTCGGAGGATGACCAAGGTGGTGCGGGACTTCCTACAAGCCCAACAGGTGCAGGCACCCGTGGAGCTCTACTCAGACTGGCTGACCGTGGGCCACGTTGATGAGTTCATGACCTTCGTCCCCATCCCAGGCACAAAGGTGAGCTGGCCGCTGAGGCCTGAGTGAGTAGGATAGAGGAGAACTCACGTGCTACCAGCTCTCGTCAGCAGAGGGCAGGATCTAGAGGTAGTGGACCGCAGAGAGGAAGAAGGAAGTAGGCTCAAGTTGGTTTGCACGTTGTCGCTGTGGCAGGGTCAATTTTTAACCCGATATACCAAAATATTAGCATTTCAACGTGCCATCAATCTAAAAATTATTAATGAGAGATTTTACACTTTTTTATTCATACCAAGTCTTCAGAATCTGGTGTGTACTTTACCCGGAACAGCACGTCTCGATTCAGACTAGCCACACAGTCCAAGTGTCCAATAATCACAGGGCTAGGGGCTACTGTAATGCTCTGGAGAGCTGTGGGGCGTGGGCCTGGGGCTCTTTTGTTTTCTGAAGGGAAAGGAATGGCTGCAGTGGCATACCCTGGGAATGTTATACAAGTGGCCCGGCCTCTTGGCCACGTGGAGAAGCTCTTCCATTCTGCCCGAAGCCACTTTGGACTCTGAGCTTGGACTCCATGGCATTGGGGAGAAAACCCTGCCAGGCCGTCTGTGCCACTTGGCACGGGGAGGCTTGAGACAAGAGGCAGACAGGGCTCCGAGTCCCTGGTGGGGGGCTCCCTCGTGCTCCTCGGCCACGTCCCTTCTGTGGACACCGTCCCTCTGGATGTTCTCTCACAGCAATTCCGGCTGCTCATGGCCAGTACCTCGGCCTGCTACAAGCTCTTCCGAGAGAAGCAGAGGGAGGGCCACGGGGAGGCCATCATGTTCAAAGGTGAGTGCCCACGGGCCCTTGGCGGGGAGTGGGGAGCTGAGCCCCCCAGAGAGACGCCCAGGAGGAGGGGGCAGAGCACTTTGCCCCTGAGCATCCGGCTCCAGTTTCTGGGGGTCCGGACGGCTCCGGGCTGTGAGGTCACCATGGTGGGAAGCAGCCCCGGCCTCTTGTGACCTTCACCATGGTCAGCTGGACCATCGAGCTGCCCGCTGCTCCCTATTATCAGCATACACATTTAAAGTGGACACTTTAAGTGGCACCAGACCCCAAAAAGAGCTAACTGACCTGTGATCTGGATTTGAGGAGCTTGAAAGGGAGATAGAGAAAAATGTACGTAATGCGGTTGGGGACAGGAAGAAAAGTGGGAACAGCCTGACATGATCTACAGCCAGACATCGTTACTGTCAGTCCCAGAGTGAGAAATTATCTGCTTAATTTAGGCATGCCCTTAACTGGGACAGATGCAGACGGAGACTAGGTGTGCTCTTGAATTAATTATGGAAAGAGGGAAAGCTGATCGGCTGGAGACGGCGAGCCAGGTTACAGAGGGCGTAACAATTTCTTACACGTTTTTCTTAAATTACTTTTTGTCACTTTTCAGGTTGGTATCTCCAGTCTGCCTACTCCCAAAAGTCTGCGTTCCTAAGGCTCATTGATACTTACGTACATCACTGCCCTCCGTATCCAAAGGCAGTGTTCTTGATAGTGACTAGGGGCCAGAGTAGACAAAGCCAATTTAAGACCACTGTCCTGTTTTTATTCCCAACCGATGGGGAATTGTTTTTCTTGGATTGGCCAGCATGAGTCTGGATTTCCTGGAGGCTTCTTTATATAGTAAAAACGCCCCCAAAGCTACCCATAGGCTATAGGAGCCATTACCTTTATACGGACAGGTCCAAGCGGCACTGTGGAGGCAGCACAGGTGCAGGGTGTGACAGCCCCAATCTCTTTGCCAGTGACAGGCTGCAAGATTGGGAAGTGCGATGGACCAGCCAACTCTTCCCAGATCAGGCACAAAAAAAAAAAAAAAAAAGAAGAAGAAGAATTAATAGCTTAGGTTCTAGAATCAGACTGCCTGGTCTGCATACAGGGTCTACCAAAGCTAAAAGACCTTGGACAAGTCATTTAGCTTCTCTCTGCCTCAGTTTCTTCATCTTTCATGCGAACAGCTACCTCCTAGGAATATAGGAAAGATTCCTGCGTTGATCCATGTAAAACAGCTAGAAGAGTGCTCAGCGAGCATTAGGCAGGACTAATCAGACCGAAAGCCGTGCGTGGAATAGGAGGCAGGTGCAGGCACACATCGGGGCAGGGGCCAAGCATGAGGCAGCTCTAGAAAACAGCAAGGACGACCTCTGGGCCTCCTGCTTTTGCCACACTCACCCTGGGCAGCTGCTGGTCCTTAGAAGCAGGCTGCGGCGGGGGGAGACCCGGGTACCAACCTGTACCACTCCACCCTCTGGCCAGAGAGAAAGCAACCCACCCCTTCCTTGGCCCAAGCGACATGGCCCGTCCTGGAGAAGGAAGTGTGTGTGCTGCCCTCCCCTGCCCTGGGGTTACCTTCCTGGGTCCCCGCCTGTCCCCGGCCCCATCTCCTCCCTCCCAGCAGTTAGCCCAATAGCTGGGAGCAGGGGGGCGGGGGGGGGCTGACAGAGGGGAGCACCCAGGCTGGGAACCTGAGGCTCGACTGTCCCCTGGGACCTCTGACCTCCACAGGCTTGGGCGGGATGAGCAGCAAGCGAATCACCATCAACAAGATTCTGTCCAGCGAGAGTCTCGTGCAAGAGAACCAGTACTTCCAGGTGAGGCCCGAGCAGGGGGCCCTGGGAGGGATGGGGTTGTGCCCAATGACGCCTCTCACGTCCTCAGGGCTTCCACAGGGAACGACCGAGGGTTCAGGGTCCAAGACGGAGGGAAGGGCCTCGATGAGCCTCCGGTCCAGCCTCCCTGCTTTGCTGCTGTGCTAAAGCTGGGAGCTAAATGGAGGGACAAAGGCAGGCTGTGGCGGCCCGCGGAGGCCAGGAGCAGGCAGGAGACCTGGGAAGGAAGGTGCATCAGGCAGTGCTAAAGAGCCAAGGGTTCTGTAAGGCCCATGACACTGGGGGAGGCGCACGCCTTTAAAATATGATGCAAGCCTCGGACTTGCTTTCTAGGAAATGCGTGTGTAAATATATGCCCTGGATTTTAATTTTTTTTAGGGGATCAGTGCTCCCTGAAGTTTGCTATGGATGCATCCCCCCTTCTGAGTCCCCGTCTAATTTTACCAAGCGTCATTCTGTGACCTTCTTCTGTCTTGTTCTCTTTATTCCCACCGTTACTGAGCCCTGGTGGGAGGGGCACTGGAGAGGTGGCGGGGTGCTAGGTAGGTGCTGGAAGTCTCCCTGGAGTGCTGGGGCCCTAGGTGTGATGCTGCAGACAGGAGCAGGGTCGACGCAGATGGCAGGAGTGTCCCCGGACTTGCCTACCCTCCCTTCCCCTCCCCCCCCCCCCCCCCCAGCGCTGCCTGGAC
This sequence comes from Prionailurus bengalensis, assembly GCF_016509475.1. Taxonomy (NCBI): domain Eukaryota; kingdom Metazoa; phylum Chordata; class Mammalia; order Carnivora; family Felidae; genus Prionailurus; species Prionailurus bengalensis. The sequence goes on along the minus strand of NC_057345.1, from coordinate 12,145,116 downwards.
TGGAACCGTGACATCCTCAAGAAGGAGCTGGGGCTGACAGAGCAGGACATCATCGACCTCCCCGCTCTGTTCAAGATGGATGAGAAACGCCAGGCCAGAGCCTACTTCCCAAATATGGTGAGGCACGCGGGGCCCCAAACCTCGTCAGGGCCAACCAGGGGCAGCCAGAGCCAGAAGGTCCCCTCGGCTAAGTCTGTGGGTCGGGAAGTCCAGGTCCCCGCCCTGGATGAGCTGCTGCGTGGCCTCGCCCATCCACCCCAGGCACCTGTCCTCTCGGGGCGGCGTTCCCTCGTAGGGGTGAGAATGCCCATCCTACAGCTGCCTCACGGGGGGGTCCCGGAAATCCTTTAACAGATCGGAAAGGGCTTTCCGAGTTAAAAAGACCTTTATGGACAGGAGGGATCCTTGTCGTCATGCAGGAGAGTCTTCAGTGAGAAGGAGGGAGGTTAGAACACACACACAGATACCTATCGATGCACACGCAAATACCCACGCGCCCATATGTACACATTTGACCACGTGCGTGTGCGTGTGCATATTCCCACGCGTGCGTGCAGAGGCAGGTTGCCTGGTTCTTCCACTTCAGCTCTGCCACGTAGGAGGTTGCTTCGCCCCGTCGGTGCCTCGGTTTCCTCATCCGTAAAGTGGGGATAATCACCACACTCGCATCGTAGGGTAGCTGGGAAGGTTCAGTGAGCTTCGCGCGGGGCCCAGGCGAGTAGTGGGCGCTCACTGAACGGAGCTGGTGCCTCACCCCCGTGGCAGGTGAACATGATTGTGCTGGACAAGGACCTGGGCATCCCTAAGCCGTTCGGGCCCCAGGTGGAGGAGGTGTGCTGCCTGGAGACACACGTGCGCTCCCTGCTGGAGCCCCTGGGCCTCTGCTGCACCTTCGTGGATGACATTTCGGCCTACCACAAGTTTCTGGGCGAAGTCCACTGCGGCACCAACGTCCGCAGGAAGCCCTTCGCCTTCAAGTGGTGGCACATGGTACCCTGATCTCAGGGGGCTGCCGTGTGCGGGTCTCAGCTCACCCATAACCCGTATCGTGGCTGGGCCCGCCCTCGTGGTTCTTTACGATCGCAAGATACCCTTCGGCAGTAACTGTCAGGAAACTTTAGGATTATTACCTGCGGGACGGCACACTTGGGGCCACACAGTGAGGTCACAGGGAGAGAGAGACCACACAGGCCTGGGGTTCTGCTTTTCTTGCGGGGGGGGCCGAGGGGGGGGCTAGGGTTTTGCGGGCTCGCTCCTATTGGTGAGCTTAAAACATAAGAGCTGGAATTTAAAGCACAGGAAGAGGGAAATCCAGGGGCCCAGATGGTCAGCTATAGAAACCAACCAAATCTAAAACAAAGGAGCCTGGGGGAGGAAGAAGCCTGGCTTTTTATCTAGTCCTGTGGCTGGCAATATGCCTATTGCAGATAGCCTTCTCTAAAGTGGCTACCTCAGCAATCAAAGCTTAAGTCAGGCACTTGAGCCACCGAAGAGAAAACCCAACTGTCAGGGCTTACACTACAGGTGCCTTGACAATTCCCTCCTCCCTTCCTTCTCCAGACTCCTTGAACCCCCCAGAGCTTCCCCTTGCCCGGCAGGGACTTGACAAGGATTCTGTCCCACTGGCAGCAAGAGGTGAGGAATCTGGGATATCTGTACCTTGTCATCTCTCAGAAGGGCCCTAGCATCCACCCAAACCACCCTGGTGAGCCTCAACTCTGTCCTTCCTGAAAACAGCCGTGCACTTGGCCAGTGTCTGTATAACCCTGATACGAAAAACAAAAAAGAAAACCAAAACCCTGTACCCAAATCATTCCCCCAAAGACTCCTTAGTCTCTTGTCCAAAATTGAAAGAGGGGAGAAGGGAAGGAGGTTCTGGAGGCTCTGGGATCACCAGTTCTGGTAGCCATGCCCTAAAGGTCAAGTTAGATCCCATGGAAAGGGACCCTGGGCTCCCCGCCCCCCCAGACATACCTTGAACTGCTGACATCATTTCAAATTCAGCTCTCTTGGGGTGTCCAGGTGGCTGCCTCCAATTAGTCATTCCTTCCCTGCCTCGCTCCGATCCCCTTGGCTTTCTCTCTGCCGTGTAGACGCCATTGACTAGCTTCCCTATTCCCTGAGGGTCCAATCGTTTACCTTAGAACCTTCCCTGGAAGCGGATTTTATCAGAACAGCCTTCTCCATTTTCAAGATGCTCCTTATACCTCATCTTTCTGATGGACACAGGCTCCCCCAAGTGCTTGATCCCCCCACACCAGCATCCTTGTGCCCAAGAGTGCAGTGCGTGAAGACACCTGGGCTCCACCATAGCCTTCTGCTGCCTGGTTCTCCAGTCTCTGGGCAATCCCTGACCTCCCTCCTCTCCTGCCTCTACTTCCTATTCCTGACGCCATCCCTCCAGGCAGCTAGACAAGGACTTTTTCACCACCAGCCAAGCTCAGCCCTGCCTCCCCAGGGTACAGTGAAGGACCCACCTGTCCTCCCCAGATCTTAGACTCAACGGGTAAGGACCTGGCCCGGCCTCCAGCCGAACAGCCAGTTCTGGGCCAGCAGCTGGCCTCAGACGGACCGTCTGTCCCACGGAAGTTCACCAGTGCATTTGCTGAGCAACCACTAATTTGGACATAACTAGATTAATTCCCTGGCTCCAACCAAAAAGACTCAGTTTCAACTAAAAAAAAAAAAAAAAAAAAAAAAAGTGTAGGGCCAGCTGATGTCAGGAGAATAAGTAAAATATAATTCCACTTTGAGAGTTTAAAAAGAGCCAATTTATAACCAATGAAAAGGTTATACATCCGTCTTCTTGAGAGAACAGGATTTTTCTTCTTGGCTTATGTCATTCATTCTATCAGCAGGCATTTGTTGCAGGCCTACTAAGTGCCCGGCACAGTGCTGGGCTCTGAGGATACAGTGGTTAGCAGCAGATTGCACCTTGTCCTTGCTTCGTGGAGCCAGTCAGGTCTCCAGATGCAATGCCCACATCTAAATGGCCAGCTTTTGCCATCTCAGTGATGCGCTCTTTAGCAATGCCAACCTGCTACATTCAGGAAATGCACAGGGCACAGAACTTCCTGTAAGTCACTATTTTAGATGAAGGTAGAAGGTTCTTTTTCAAACCAGCTTCCTTTCCCATCCAGCTGGGCCGGTACCACCTGACAGATCAGACCTCAGAGCTTTCAGAAGCTATCGTGCCCCCCTGCCTTTTGGGGCCAAAGCCCCAGATATCTGCAACCCCAGAGTGCCTATTTGAAGGAGTTTATCTGGAGACTTAGAGTTTGTCGTGTGTGTGTTTGCGTGTGTGTGTTCGGTTAATGTGGGGTTTGGGGTTTCTTTCATTTTTTTCTAGTCTACCTTAAGGGGAAGTGAACGCCTCCCATGTGGAGACACTGTGTGTTATAGATTTTTCTAAAACTTCCCATCGGGAAGTCGGTAATTTCTGATGATTCTGGAGCCCCCAGGACTCAGATACCTATTATCTTGTTTGCCTCCCACCCCGTGTGACTGCCTTCCGCGTGCACGCCTCCCCCACCCCATGGACTCACTGCTCTTCCCCGCCCCCCACTTCCTCTAAATGTAGGCCTAGGATACACTTCTGTGTTGCAAAATTCAGCTAAGTTCCTGTTTCGATCTTTATTTTGAAATATTCTGTGTAAGAGGGAAGGGGGGGGGTGTTGTGAAGAGGGCAAGAAGCAGGGCACAGTTTCAACTTTCTGGACAAGAGGCCATGATGGAGATCGAAAGATGTTTGGGGAAGAGCCTGAATAAATAGCAATAAAATAAACCATCAGAGGGGAAGTCACGTGTTGGTGTGATGTTCATTGTTGTTTCACGGACACAGCCTGGAGTGAAGCAGTCCACACATGGGCCCTGTCCTGGTGGGCTCAGTTCCTGCTCTTCTGGGCTCAAGGTCAGGGTTCAGCAAGGAAATCTCAAGAGTTTAGAACCCCCTACACATTCAATGCATATGTATTACATGGCCACCACCCAAGGTCAAGACCAATACCCATCGTAAAGTCTGGCCATGTTTTTCTGGTGGTGTTCCCCAGAAGCAGACCCTGAAATGAGTGAGCATTTGGGAACAAATGATTTATTATTTATTAAGTCCGTCCAAGAGAAACCAGGAAGGGGGTGGAGGAAGCAGGATGAGGAAAGGGAAGAAGCCAAAGAGGAATGTGACCTGAGGTGTAGCCTCAGCCTGCTCACTGAAGGAACAGCTCTGGAACATATGTGGCAGCTCAGAGTCATCCCAAGGGGGGGCAGAGTTTTGTACACCTGCACCAGGCAGTCACTGGTGATGGGGACTTTGGCTCTCCGAATGAGCAAGGGGACACCAGTAGCCCATGAGCAATCATCTAAAGGGGATCACAGCTGCAGTGAGCAGCAAAGTCACAGGATCTGGGGAATGGGCTCATGACCAGAAGACGATCTGGCAGGGCACCAACAGTATCCACTGCTGTAGATAATATCATATTCTTATATGGAATTGTTACATGTAGATATTTGTGATTTGACCCATGGTAGAAAAATCCATACGACATAGCCATGGTCTAACATGGTCTTCGTGAAACTTCGTGAAACTCTCTGAAGCCCTAAAATAAAGCCACCTAGTTGCTTGCTGGGCCTAGAAGCCACTCCCAGTTCTTTGGGGGTATACCTCAGGAGGTCTTACCCCTCAGCCCCACCTTGGAATTCTGGACTGATATTTTGGTGATGCCATTTTAAGGAGCCACTGCAAAATGAAAGTCACTAGTTATACTACCAGACTTAACCCATGGGTCCAGCCCCCTGAGGTCAGTCCTCCGTTTTATACCCAACTAATGTGGCCCAAGCCATAGCAAAGGCAATCTTCACTGTGGTTTCCTGACCCACCCATTTCTGAGACTCCCCAGAGGATGCTGGTGAGTTAAATCCAGTCTAGTGACACTTTCATATCTTGGCTACTCACCTACCTCAGGATTGCTGGAAGTCACCCTGAGACTTCTAGAACAGCACTTTCCAATAGAAATATGCAAGCTACACATGCAATTTTAAAAGTTTCTAGTAGCCATGTTTTAAAAAGTAAAAGAAAAAAAGGCGAAGTTAGTATGTTTCCTTTAACCCAATATATCCAAATTATCACCATTTCAACGTGTAATCAATATTTAAAAATATCGGGGTGCCTGGGTGGCTCAGTCGGTTAAGTGTCCGACTTCGGCTCAGGTCATGATCTCACAGCTCATGAGTTCAAGCCCCATGTCGGGCTCTGTGCTGACAGCTCAGAGCCTGGAACCTGCTTCAGATTCTGTGTCTCCCCCTCTCTCTGCCCCTTCCCCACTCACATTCTGTCTCTCTCTCTCTCCCTCAAAAATAAATAAACATTTAAAAAAATTTTAAATATCAGCAAAATATTTCATGATGAGGGAGCATAAGGCAAGCTGACCCCGGCAAACCCCCTGTCCTCCCCAGGTGGGACTTGTGTGACATTCCTCAGGCACTCCTGGCTGCCCAAGAACAAAGGAAAGGGGAAAACCAGTGGTTAATTGATAGAGATCACAGTCATGTGGGACCTGAGTCTCCGTCACTTTACAGATGTCTTAGTAAATTACAAGAAAAAGGCAATCTTATCAATAGCCTCATCTCCAGAATCCTGTAGACTCAGTTTCTTGGAGCCCCAACATCACCCTCCCCTCCATAGTGATGTGGGGAACAAAGGCAAGAAGGAAATGGTAGAGAAATTTAAATTTCCTTATAGTCTTCAGCACACGGACGAATATTTGAGGCAGGCAGAGTAGGCCATTCCTCCAGAGAAAAACAACCTTAGCTTGACAATAGCTAGGCCTCCAGGACACTGTGAGTCCTCTGTAGCCTATGAAAGTCCTTTTGGAGACCTCCCCTTGCCTTTACCTCCCCCAACTCCCAAGGAGTATACAGTCAGTCACTCCTCACAATCCCCGGACAGCTCTTTCTGCCCACGGGTCCTGTCCCCCCGTGCTTTAATAAAACCACCTTTTTGGGGGCGCCTGGGTGGCTCAGTCGGTTGAGCGGCCGACTTCGGCTCAGGTCATGATCTCGCGGTCCGTGAGTTCGAGCCCCGCGTCGGGCTCTGTGCTGACAGCCCGGAGCCTGGAGCCTGCTTCGGATTCTGTGTCTCCCTCTCTCTCTCTGACCCTCCCCCATTCATGCTCTGTCTCTCTCTGTCTCAAAAATAAATAAACATTAAAAAAAATTTTTTAATTAAAAAAAAAAAGAATACCTTTTTGCACCAAAGACATCTCAAGAATTCTTTCTTGGTTGTCAACTCCAGACCACCCCCAAAACCACATCATTTCACATTCTTCTATAGTAAGTCCTTGAACGCTGATGTATATTTTGTACTTACAATCTTCATTCAGGCTAGCCATACTTTTAAAATATTTATTTATTTTGGGGACAGCACAAGCGGGGGAGGGGCCGAAAGAGGGTGACAGAGGATCCAAAGCGGGCTGTGTGCTGACAGGCTGAGAGCAGCGACCCCAGTGTAGAGCTCAAACTCACGAACCACAAGATCATAACCTGAGCTGAAGTCAGATGCTCAACTGACTGAGCCACCCAGGTGCCCCCAGACTAGCTGTATTTTAGGTGTTCGATAGCCACAAGTGGCTACCAGGTTTGAAAGCATAGTTCTAGAATCTTCTCTGCCAGGCTGAGCCCCAATTATAAGAGTAGGCACATTCCTTAAATCCCCAGAGTCCGGCTAGTCTGACTGCAATGGCTAACAAAAATTTATTATTATAACACCAAAAAGAGAAGTATACAATAGACGTCAGCCCTCCATAGCCCTGGTGTGCAGGGCCTTGTCCCTCCAGAAGGTCCTCTTGCCCGTGGCTGCTGCTGTGTTGCCCGAACTGGCCTCTCTCTCAGCCAGGGGAGTGCCTTTGGCCAGGTCGCCTCTGCCCCCTGTCAAGATGAGAACCCCCACTGGCCCCATGCCCGTGGAAAGGGAAAATATAACTCCCTCACTTCTAGCCTCCTTCCCCTCACCACTGCCTGGGATACAACTTGCTTCTGTATGTTACTCTAGGATGTGGGCGGCAGGTCCCGGGTGAGCCGAGTTGAGGTCCTCATCAGCTCAAACCCTTCATTCCAGACGGGATCCAATCCACACCTCGGCATGGCCAAAAGGTGTAGAAACAGGATCCCTCCTCCACCCCACCCCACGCCCAAAAAAAGAGCAGCCAGGGATGAATTCTGCCTGAAAGTGGAACTCATCCAGGATCCTGACCCAAGTGGCATCAGGTCCAGGGGGCCTAACGGCGATATTATTGGTAACTAAATATAGCGAATGACATCAAGTGACAGTGTGTGGACTCTCGTCTCCAGCCGGACAACCACAAAAAGGACATGCCCAGGCAGAAAGCTCAGCTCAACAGCCTTGTCTCGAGCCTGGCTGATGTGAGAAATCAGCCTCTTCCCCTGTGCTTCACCTCTGGGCAGCCCAGGCTCCTTTCGAGCCGTGATCTTCGAGAAAGCGAAGGTCTGGGCTCCTCTTGCCAGTCTCGAAGCAAAGTGCCAGGTTCAGGTCAAGCCCGTTTCTGCCTCAGCCCTTCATGCTCTGTCAGCCAAGGCCCGTCTTGTCGGTCATGGGGCATACCGCCAGATGACTTTAATATTTATTTTTGAGAGAGCGCAGACGGGGTAGGAGCGGAGAGAGGGGGAGAGAGGGTCCGAAGCGGGCTCTGCGCTGACAGGCCGACAGCAGCGAGCCCGATGTGGGACTCGAACTCACGAACCTCGAGATCATGACCTGAGCCGAGGTCGGACGCTCAACCGACCGAGCCACCCAGGCGCCCCCGGCCAGGCAGTCTTACAGAGCAGTCTCTGACCTGCATTCTGGAGCCCTCCTGCCCTGCTATCCCGTTGCTGAAAATGTTGAAAGACTGTTCTACTTCCTTCCTGCGGTTCCTGGCACCTAGTGCTCAGCAAATACGTTTGCGGTTTTTTTTGTTTTGTTTTGTTTTAAGACTTTTATTTTTTTGAGTAATCTCTATGCCCAGCGTGAGGCTCAAACTTACGACCCCGAGACTGACAGTCAACCGCTCTATTGACTGAGCCAGCCGGGCGCCCCGGCAAATATGTTCTGAATGAAACACAATGAAGTAACTTTTCAGCTAGGCAATGAAAGCAGAAAGATCAGCCCAACCAGACGTGAGGTGCAAACAGCTACCCTTTCTTATGCAGCAACTACATGCCAGCTGCCAGCTGGTACTATATGACAGGCCGTTTTGAAGGCCAAAATGATCAAATAGGGGTAATTTCGTATAGTTCAGCCTGATATTTTACCATCCCCACTTTAGAGATGAAGAAACTGAGGCTCCGAGAGGAAGTGACTTGGCTCGAGTTTCCGCAGCCACAAGTAGCAAAACCGGGACTCACACCCCGGTGATCTAACCCCAGAGCTCACCTGCTGAACCTCTGCTCTGCACTACCTCGTCTTAGAAACAGCTTCCTGGGGCTCCTGGGTGGCTCCGTCGGTTGAGCGTCCGACTTCCACTCAGGTCATGATCTCACAGTCTGTGAGTTCGAGCCCCACATCGGGCTCTGGGCTGAGAGCTCAGAGCCTGGAGCCTGCTTCGGATTCTGTGTCTCCCTCTCTCTCTGACCCTCCCCCGTTCATGCTCTGTCTCTGTCTCAAAAATATATAAACGTTAAAAAAAAAAAAAAAAAAGAAACAGCTTCCTAACCCCAGTTCATTTTTTTTTTAATGTTTTTTTTTTTCAACATTTATTTATTTTTGGGACAGAGAGAGACAGAGCATGAATGGAGGAGGGGCAGAGAGAGAGGGAGACACAGAATCGGAAACAGGCTCCAGGCTCTGAGCCATCAGCCCAGAGCCTGACGCGGGGCTCGAACTCACGGACCGCGAGATCGTGACCTGGCTGAAGTCGGACGCTTAACCGACTGCGCCACCCAGGCGCCCCCCTAACCCCAGTTCAATGGGTCATCGTCTTTCATTCATAAATGCTGCCTTTGTGCCAGTTACTTCTTAGCATGTCCCGTTAGAATCTTACAACAAGAATGCCCCACTACCTATAAGCAAGCTGTCTGGGGATTATAGGATTCCGTAAACCAAACCCCTCAAAGGCAACAGAGCCCAGGTTGAAATGACCTCTCCATGATGGAGCGCGTTCTCTCCAGTCTTCAGCCCAGAGTAAGGTGGCATCTCAAATCGTGAGCGGCAAATTACGTTCATTCATCCACCATCCGTTCTTGTTTCCAATGAACAGTTACGGCAAGCGTCTATCGTGCGTAAAACTCAAGTGATCGCGTGATCGTTTCATCTAAGCCAGAGTGAAAAGGGGGCACTACCAATAATTCCACCCAGATAACTGATGAAAACTGGAGCCATGCTGGGTAGACCAGGATACTTGTTCTCCCTGGAAACCCCTATGCGTGAGACATGAGCTCACCCCCTTCCCCAGGAACTGACTGCCAAGTCAGGGAGACAGGAGAGCAAGGAGGCAGATTGATAGAGTAGGCACCTGACAAATATTTGCCGAATGGAGGAATGAATAAGGTACAAAAAGCTGTTGGGGGCGCCTGGGTGGCTCGGTCGGTTAAGCGTCCGACTTCGGCTCAGCTCACGATCTCACGGTCCATGGGTTCGAGCCCCGCGTCGGGCTCTGTGCTGACAGCTCAGAGCCTGGAGCCTGTTTCAGATTCTGTGTCTCCCTCTCTCTCTGCCCCTCCCCTGTTCATGCTCTGTCTCTCTCTGTCTCAAAAATAAATAAAAAAATGTTAAAAAAATTTTTTTTTAAAAAGGTACAAAAAGCTATGGAATCACACATACACACACACACACACACACACACACACACACACACACTTATTTCCAGCTGGGGAAAGACCAAGGGTGGCCCTGGTGTTCATTTAGGCTAAGATGAGTCTTGAATGAATGTAGGAATGGAAGACTGGTCAGAGAAGGGAGGGCTGGCAAACTGAGCAGAGACACAACCGGATGTAAATGTATGACACGTTTAAGAAATGGCGATGATGGGGCTCCTGGCTGACTCAGCTGGTTAAGCATCTGACTCTTGATTTCAGTTCAGGTCATGATCTCATGGTCATGAGATGGAGCCCCACCATGGGCTCCTTGCTGAGTATGGGGCCTAAGATTCTCTCCCTCTGCCCCTTGGCTGCTCAAGCATGCAACCACACACACGTGCACTTGCTTGCTCGCTCGCTCGCTCTCTCTCTCTCTCTCTCTCAAAAATAAAAATTAAAAATTAAAAGCTAATAGGAAAATCATTTTTTAAGAAACCACCTGAGGAATGATCAAACTGCGGCACATCCCTACATTTAAACAGTTGGCAGCGTGGAGATGAAATAGATTTTGGACACTGATGCGGGAAGAGCTCCGAGGCAGAGCATGTGATGTTGGCATTTAAAAGAAAAAAAAAAAAAAAGAACGCCAAGCAAAGCCATGGATTTCTATAGAAACATACATATGTATATACATGCAAAGAAAAAGATAGGGAAGCAATCCCTGAAATTGACAATACTAATCACCTCTGGGAAAGGTAGCATGATGAGGGGATTTACACATTACCTACGTTGCTTGACATTTTTACATAGTGAGAATTTAATTACCTATGTATTTTTAAATAATTTTTTAAAGCCGCCCGAAACCCTTGGCATCTTATTTATGCTGCAGTCTTCCCATCCTGATTAGCATAATCTCTTCTCTCTAATAATTCACAGCTCTCTTTGGCCTCTTTCGTTCCCCCAACTGGGCTTCCTACTGCCAGTTTAAGACTTACACTTCCTTCCAGATAACTGATTCATTTACTCCTGCCCATGAGGTGACCATGATTCTTTCCCCCCATTTTACGCCATAGGAAAGTAATGCACCGAGATGTCACACAGCAAATGACTGATAAAACAGGATTTGAACCCCCAAAGGCCGGCAGACTTAAACACTCCCCCTCCTTGCTCTCTAGAAGGTCAAAATTGCTTTTAAGTTTCTTCACCCCTCTGACTTGAGCTGTTTGCAGTAAGCCAATAAATAGTCACTACCAATGAATATTTACCACTGATTCCTTTTTTTGCATTTCATTTACACGGCTCTGTCTCTGATAGAAAGAAGTGCTCAAACTTCAGATTCGGCTGGAAAGGGAGTTGCATCATGTACTGCGTTTACAAAGCACACACCCACACACAGGCCCCGAGGACCAAATTAACTGCTAATTGGAGACTACGCTGGTGATGGGGCAGGCAGACAGGAGGGGGACAGAGGTTAAGCAGGGTGGGTGAGCTCTTTGTGTGTGTGCATGTGTGGTGTGTGCTGTGGTGTGATGCTATAGGGCCCAGCAACGTGACAGTCCCCAGAAGGCCCTGGGCCACTCGCTAAGTCCCAGCAGCTGAGCTGACTTCAGCTGTGCGAAACGCAGCCCCATCTGGACTGGGAGTGGCTCGTGACTTTTGCTCCGGGAGTTCCACAGAGGCTGCTCATGAAATTGGAGAAGTCTGTGGCATATGATTGTCCCCATCCCACTCGGAGAGAATATTTTGAGAAGTCTAATTATATGGTGGGGTTTGGAGGGAAGAGGGGCTAGATAAGCCCTTTCTAAGGGCAGGTTGAAAAGGGCTATTAGGGAGCCTTGGGCAGTTCCGTGAGGCAGGGGCCCCCTCTGCAGGTGGACCAGACACAGTAGCTGCCACTACGTTCCCAAGAGCCCGCGAACCACTGTGTTCCTTGGGTGGCAGGCCCAGAGCCCAGCCGTCTCTCTAACAGAGGATACTGACCTGACCTCCCGGCTGTGTGACTTAGGTGAGGCGTTGACCCTCTCTGAGGCTCAGCTGCCTCAACTTGAAATGAAGGACACAAATCCCTACCTCGTGGGGTTGCTGTAATGATTAGACAGAGAAAACGTCCCCAGAGTGCCCTGCAGAGGGCCTGGTACACAGGAGCAGCTGTGCACCTCTCGAGGTGGCAGCTGACCTGGAGACCTTGGAGGCCATGCTGGGGGTTGGTGGTTGACTGGATGTGGCAGAGGGAAGAGTCAGGTGCACACTAGGTTTCTGGCTTAGAGACTGGGTAGATGGTGCTGAAAAGAGAGATGTGAGCGCCTCAGGTGGTATGTATGATTGGGGACAGGTTGAGTTTCAGAGGCCATTGGGACACCCAGACAGATGCTCAGGAGACAGCTGGACAAAGGGAGGGAGGGGGTCAGCCAGAGAGACGGAAGAGAGTGACAGCCCACTGGTCGAAGGAGCATGAAATCCCAAATTTTGGATGGCACGGATACTAAGTCCCACCACAGAGATGAATTGGGGTGAGGTGGGTTTTTCTTGGAGACAAATAACTCTCCCAGGCAATAAAATTATCTGATATTTCTCCCCTAAATCTTACCTGATAAATCTCTTTTGGGGGGTGGGAGGGCGGGGAGGGTGGGTGATGGGTATTGAGGAGGGCACCTGTTGGGATGAGCACTGGGTGTTGTATGAAACCGATTTGACAATAAATTTCGTATTTAATAAATATATAAATATATATATATATATATATATATATAAAATAAAATAAATCTCTCTTAAATCCTTGGCCCTCTGGTTGGGGGTGGGGAAGGGGAATCAGTGCAGGTTGCCCTAAATCACAAGACACTAGAAATAGAGTTGATCGTACAAATGACAGTGGATACAACACAATGCTCTTGGGGTTTAATTTTTAACTCTCGAGTGGATTTCCAGCCCTTGGGAAAGAAAGCACTCCTGATGCAAGATTCTCACCCCAGATTGCTCCCCTTTCTCATTACCCAAAGACTAAGAAAGTCTGTAAAATGGGGGCGGGGGGAGGGGGAGGAGTTATTCCAACTGGAAGGGTTGTTATGAGGACGAAGCAGACTGTTTATGTAAACACATTTATAAGCGATGAGGTTCCGCATAAACTTAAAGTGACTAGCCAAGTGTTGAAAAGCCATACTTCACTCGCTAGACAAATGGAAACTGACAAAGAAAAAAACCTTGGTTCTCACCATGAGGACACCTTGGGAAGATCTGTCAGGAGCTGGCCATGAAAACCTCTAAGCCGTGCAGCTGTGCCTTTCTGGAATCCCAAAGTTCAGGGCGGAGGTGCAGCCGCCCAGGAATTTGTTCCTCCATAACTCTGAGCTCCCCAAATCCCCATGAAGCCCAGGAACGATGTGACTGCAGGGCGCGTGGGCCCATTGGCACCAGGAGCCCCTCCATAAATCAAGGTCTCACTTCTGCTGGCCTCAGATGGCTCTTTCCAAGGTGACCTGGGTACAGTAAAAGAGTTATCACTTATCTAGGAGTAGCATCGGCCTTGGAGACGAAAGAGTCGTGAAAATGCCAACGGGCCCCATTCTTTAGGAACACGGTCCTTGGAGGGAGAGGATGCTCTCCCTTTATCTCAGAAGAAGATTCAGCCAGGAGGAGTTAGAGAGAGGGTGATAATCTTCCCATGATTCCATCCAGGTTGGGTGGCCCAAGAGGCCCTGGGGCAGACTTGGAGAAGCCCTATTCCAGTGCTGGGTCAGCCCCAGTGGAAAGCCAAGGTGACCTCAGCCTTGTCCATAGTCACCGCCAAGACAGCGCCCCAAGACAGTCACATGAATCCCAGAACCCTAAATCAGCTGGCCCAACACCCTGATGCTACAGGCAAGGAAACTATAGGCCAGAGATGGGGAGGGACTTGTTTAAGGTCACACAGCCTAGAGAAGATTCAAGGTTAGACCCAGGGGTCCAGGCTGTTTCTTGTGACCTCACTACACACCTCCTTTAATGAGATCAGACAGCAGTGTAGCTAGCTGGTTCCAGCCCAGGGCTCCAGAAACTTAGCCCCAACAAACCAATTTGCCTGGCCATCTTAATTTCCCCAGCCGCATGTACATGAGCTGTGAGGAAACCAAAGACTATGAAAAGATGCCCTTCGTATGTCACAAACAAGCAGGCAGAGAAGGGAAACATCATTCCTGACAAACACAAGTACCTGGAAAGCTAACTACCTGCATAAACGCCCCAGGTGACCCAGGAGACCATGTGACTCGGAAGACTGAGGTCATCAAGCCCCCAGAGGGAGGCTGGTCCTGGGATGAACCACGGAGAGGTTGGGGAAAGCAGCTGAGATGCCCAAAGTGGAGACTTCATGCACAGACCTCTCCCGTAAGACTGTTTTGGGTCTTAAGTGAGATGATGGATCCTAACGCTAGGCGTATAGCAGGTGTTCAAGCAATGGATTCTACTGCTAAATGGCTAAGTAAGCCGTGCTGAAACCAGGACAGTCTCGGACAAACAACACCGTGTCTGACAAATGTCTGACCAAAGCCACCAAGCTCATCACTAAGAGATGAGGGATACTACTGACAAAGTTTCAGGAAGAAAAGGGGGCTAAATACGGACTGAACTCCCGATCGGACGGCTCCTCCCCGCCGTCCTCTCAGCCCCAGCCGTCCCAACACTCCCCCTCTCCGACTCCGCTCCCTTCTGGGAAGGTCACCTTAGGAAGGCGGGAGGTCCATTAGCATGCGCCGCGCACACCGCAACTGCGCACGCTCGCGTTGGCTTTCTCCGCCTTCCCTCCTCCCACCGGGGAAACTGGAACCGCCTCCCACTCGGCGGCTCCTGCCCGGCTAGCGGGGCCTCGGTGGATGCCGGCTGGGCGCCGCGGTGCTCGGCGGGACGACGGCGGAGAGCGACCTCAGGGTTAAGGGGTGGGGCTTGACGTCAGGAGCCAAGATGGCGGCGGCGGCGGTCGGAGTCTCCTTGAGGCGCCGGTTCCCGGCCACGGCCCTTGGCGGAGCCTGCCTGCAGGTGAGCTGCGGGGCCGGAGGAAGAGGGCAGGCATGAGAGTCACGGAGGCAGCCTGGCGCTGAGGGGGCCGTGGAGGAGGGCGAGGGAGCACAGGACAAGGCCACAGGGAGTGGAAGGACCCGCTCCCGCTGTGTCGCGCGCGGGTTTGGTCCTGGAGCATCCCAGTCCGTTATCCTTCTGCGCCTCGCCGCAGCCTGGGAGTTTTAAAGGGCGGAGACGATTTTTAAGTTAAGGGGAAAGTATTCGGGGTGGTGGGGGGGGGGGGGGTCTTGAGGTGGCCAAGGTCATGTGGCAAGCGAGTGACTGTTGTAGCCGAATTCGAATCCAAACGTTTGGGCTCTAAGCCCGTTCTCTGTCCTCAAACTAGCCTCTGTGGAAGACACAGGCCTGCGGGAGTGGGAGGAATGGGAGCTGGGAATCGAGGTCTCTCCTCCAGGGTGCAGGGTTGGGGGCTCAGTAAACAGAGACTGGACCGGAATTGATAAAGGGCAGAGGAAAGGGAAAATGGAGGCAAATCAGATCCCTGAAGGATCTGGGCCCTTCCCGGTGGGGGTGGGGGGCTGCGGGAAAGGTGCTTTAAAGCAGTGTGGGATGACACTGACTCAGTGTCCCTGTCTGTAAAGGGTTTACGACGGTACCAAGCACAGAGTTTTGGCATGGATCCCATAGGAACTGAGCCTGGTGCTGCCCTTATTTACTACTCAGTTTGCGGTGATAAGTTTCCCCACACCCCTTGTATTAGGACTCTACACAATTATCTCCATTCCAAATGGAAGATTTATTTGGAAGGGGAAGGGAAATTGGCATTGCACACATAAGGAACTAAGAATTTACAAATCCCCCCTTTTTTTTTTTTTTTTTTTTTACGTTTATTTATTTTTCGAGAGACAGAGAAAGATGGAGCATGAGAGGGGCAGGGGCAGAGAGAGACGGAGTCACAGATTCTGAAGCAGGCTCCAGGCTCCGAGCTGTCAGCACAGAGCCTGACGCGGGGCTCAAACTCACAGAGCGTGAGATCATGACCTGAGCCGAAGTTGAACACTTAACCCACCAAGCCCCCCCCCGGGTGCCCCTACAAATCCCTTTGAAGTCTGTCTCCTCCTCTCAGCTCCTCAACAACCCCTGCAACGTGGGCGAATAGTAGTTCTTACCTCCTTTTTAGAAGTGTCAACACTGAGGCCCCAGAGAGAAAATTTTTTACTTGCTCAAAATATCACAGCTGAAAAGTGGTGATCTAAGACCAAAATCCAGCTTGTTTGTCTGTTTGTTACATAATATGGGAAAAACTCTTAGCCCAGATCTGGGCACAGGTGAACCAGAAATACTCTTGCACTGACACGAGAATCTTCTCTCATTTTAAATACAGCCCCGGCTGCATAACACAGTGCATACGGCCCGCCTTCAAGTGCTAGTTCTTTCCAATGTGCTGTATATGAACTTGAATGAGTCATTTTATAGTCTTTCTAAAAAGGGGAGATAGAGCTTGAAGTTTGTATCCGCTGAGCATTAATGAGTAGTAATGACCTTGTTTACCAGTTCCTTTCATAGTTGCTGAGCAAGCAGGCAAGTTGTGAGAGCCCCGCCAGTGAGAGCAAGTTCCAAAGCTCAGGTCCCTCTTCCATGAATGAGTTGAGCAGAAGGTTGGTTTCATAGGTCAGTTTCATAACAGGTGAGGCCGTTGCAGGGCCTCCTGAGGCTAGAGAAATAGAGAGCTGCCTCCTGTCCACTCCCCCTCGTAGGAATGTGCATTCATACCCACGAAAGTCACTTGAAAAGAATCCTGAAATGAGCTTGGTGTATTATCTGAGTGATGTTCAGGTGCCTCGGACTCTAAGACACAGTAGAATGGCTCTTCTGAATTCCTTTCATGCATTAGTCTGCACCGAACCATAGTTCTGCCTATAAGTGTTTAGCTGTAATGTATTACCTGCAATTGTATTGCCTTATTTCTTCATCTAGATCGTGAATTCCGTTAGGGCAAGTACTGCCCGCTTTCATTTGTGTATCTCATTGTACTTAGCACTGGCAGGTCTTAGGATGCCCATCTGCCAATCAGAAACTGATGATATTGCCAACATTGAAAAGCAGAAATTATTTTCTGGGCTATGCTAGAAGGTTGACCCTCCAGTTTACAAGGTAGATATTAACACTCCCTACCCCTATACAAAAGACGGCTCTGTGGGGCGCCTGGGTGGCTCAGTCGGTTAAGCGGCCGACTTCGGCTCAGGTCACGATCTCGCGGTCCGTGAGTTTGAGCCCCGCGTCGGGCTCTGTGCTGACAGCATGGACCCTGCTTGGGATTCTCTCTCTTGCTCTCTCTCTCTGCCCCACCCCTATTGCTCTCTCTCTGTCTCAAATTAAATAAACATTTAAAAAACTTTTTTTTTTAATATCCACCTGGATATCTGATAATACATCACAAACTTTGTTGGCCCAAAACCCAGCTCCTAATACCTACCCCTCACCACACACAGCCCCGCTTTGTCCTTCCTTCTCAGGTGATGGCACCTCCATCTTCCATGGGGCTTGGGCCAAAAACTGCAGTCATCCTTGCTCTTTGCCCCACTGTCACATCCAGTCTGCGTGGAAGTCCTGTCAGTTCCTTCTTAAAATGTATTCAGAAACTTACCACTTCTAAAAAAAGGCAAAAACAAAACAAAACGTACCGCTTCTTACCATCCACAGCCACCAGCCTGGCTCAAGCTGCCAATATCCCTTAGCTAATTACCGTATACTGTAATTCTTGTGTGGTTTTCTCACTTTCATCTTTGATTCTCAACACAAACCAAAATAATCCTTTCAAAGCTGAAATCTAGGGGCGCCTGGGTGGCGCAGTCGGTTAAGCGTCCGACTTCAGCCAGGTCACGATCTCGCGCTCTGTGAGTTCGAGCCCCGCGTCAGGCTCTGGGCTGATGGCTCCGAGCCTGGAGCCTGTTTCCGATTCTGTGTCTCCCTCTCTCTCTGCCCCTCCCCCATTCATGCTCTGTCTCTCTCTGTCCCAAAAAAATAAACGTTGAAAAAAAAAATTAAAAAAAAAAAAAAAGCTGAAATCTGACTCTGTCACTCCTCTGCTCAAAACCAGTATTTTCTCATCTTACGGTAAAAGCAAAAACCATTACAAGGTTGGGGCACCTGGCTGGCTCATTCAGTACTGCACGCGACTCTTGATCTTGAGGTCATGAGTTCAAGGCCCATGTTGGGCATAGAGTGTACTTAATTTAAAAAGAGAGAGATAGGGGCGCCTGGGTGGCGCAGTTGGTTAAGCGTCCGACTTCAGCCAGGTCACGATCTCGCGGTCTGGGAGTTCGAGCCCCGCGTCGGGCTCTGGGCTGATGGCTCAGAGCCTGGAGCCTGTTTCTGATTCTGTGTCTCCCTCTCTCTCTGCCCCTCCCCCGTTCATGCTCTGTCTCTCTCTGTCCCAAAAATAAATAAACGTTGAAAAAAAAATTTTTTTTTAAATAAAAAATAAAAAGAGAGAGATAGAATATTCTCCAAAGTTGGAATCTCAAATATACAACTCATTGAGTGCATTTAAAGAAATTTGCTAGGGGGTACCTGGCTGGCTCAGTCGGTAGAGCATGAGAGACTGTTGATCTCCGGGTCATGAGTTCCAGCACAGAGATTACTTTAAAAAAAAGAGGGGTGGGGGAGCCTGGGTGGTTTGGCCCGTTAAGCTTCCAACTTCAGCTCAGGTTACGATCTCGTGATTCACAGGTTCGAGTCCTGCATCGGGCTCGGTGATGACAGCTCGGAGCCTGGAACCTGCTTCCAGATTCTGTGTCTCCTTCTCTCTCTGCCCCTCCCCTGCTCATGCTCTGCCTCTCTCTGTCTCTCAAAAATAAATAAATGTTTAAAAAAAAAAAAAAGAACCTTACAGGATCCTATGTGATCTGGCTGTCCCATTAACTTCCCGATCTCCCCTCCCATTCCTGCCCCTGTAGCTCACTCCATTCTCAACTACACTGACTGCCTTGTTGCTCCTCAAACACATTTTCACCTCAAGATTTGGGCTCAGTGTCCCCTCTGCCCAATTTGCTCTTCCCCTGAGTTGGGTATGGCTTACTCACCTCTTTCAGGTCTTTGCTTAGCTGTCTGTCACCTTTTCAGTGAAGAGTTCCCTGGCCACCCTCTCCATTGTACTTATCACCCCCTGACATTACTATAGATGCTATTTGTGTGTGTCTCCAGTCACCATAAGCTCCATAAGGATCAGAGTGTGTGTGTGTTTTGCCCTGATCCCCAGGGCCTAGAACAGCCCCTGGAACATATTAGCCACTCTGTAATTATTTACTGAACAAATAAATGAGTGTGTGTGGGCCAGCTACTGCGCAAGATCTTACTAATTGTATGAATTCAGTGTCCCTTGGATTTGTTTGAGAAAAGGAATTATCTTTGTGCTCTTCAGTATTGGATTTGCATTTTCGCCACATGTATAATGGGTAAAAGGTCGGGCTTTGGAGATTAAAAACAAAAACAAAGAAACCTGTATTTGAATCCTGGCTCTTTTGGTCTATGATTTTTATTTTATTTTTTATTTTTATTTTTATTTTTATTTTTATTTTTATTTTTTACATTTATTTATTTTTGAGAGATAGAGACAGAGCATGAGCGGGGAGGGAGCAGAGAGAGAGGGAGACACAGAATCCGAAACAGGCTCCAGGCTCTGAGCTGTTGGCACAGAGCCCAACACAGGGTTCAAACTCCCAACACCTTGAGATCATGACCTGAGCCGAAGCCGGACACTTAACCAACTGAGCCACCCAGGAGCCCCTATTTTTTGTTTTCATTTTAGAGAGAGAATGAGCAGGGAGAGGGGCAGAGGGAGAGAGAAAGAATCCCAAGCAGGCTCCACACTCAGCACGGAGCCAGACGTGGGGCTCAATCCCACAACCCTGAGATCATGACCTGAGCCAAAGTCAAGAGTTGGACATTTAACCAAC
Source organism: Prionailurus bengalensis (assembly GCF_016509475.1). Classification (NCBI taxonomy): domain Eukaryota; kingdom Metazoa; phylum Chordata; class Mammalia; order Carnivora; family Felidae; genus Prionailurus; species Prionailurus bengalensis. The sequence continues at coordinate 12,125,386 of NC_057345.1, read as the reverse complement.
TGAGCCACCCAGGCGCCCCATTTTAATTTTTTAATGAGAATAATAAAACTTCCCTTTGTAGAGATGTTATAAAGATTAGAGACAGTTTAGTACAACATTTCTTACACGGTAGGGGCTCAGTGAATGAAAGCCATTATTTTTTTTTTTTTCTACTTCTACTAGAACACCGACATAACAAATTTTCACGTTTCTCTATTGCATAAATGTATTTGTTCTTATCACACCTGCCATAATCCTGTGGATTAACTCTTAGTGCAGCTCAAGACAAGCAAACTCCTTCAGTTTAGAACCACAACCACCTCTGGTAATTTTTATTTTTTGCATCTTCTCTCCTCATTCCTGTTAGCCGCCCCCCCCCCATTATCCCTCCAAGTGTTGTGTAAAACATGTTCTTAACTCAAAATAAACTTAAATTAGGTGTTTTTTAAAGAATTAGTTATGTTTTGGGGTTCCTCATGGTGCTCTGTTGTGATGCACCCTTGTGGTTTCTTGCTCACATCGTTCACAAGATAAGACTTTGTAAATGATGTCTAAAAAACCTAATCACTTTTGGGAAGATCTGCATGATCAAGTCTAGACCTTTGTAGTTTTGTAGAGTGGATATGAAGCAGACATAAGTATTAGAAAGAGTTGTTAAGGTGAGGACCGTTGCAGGACTCCACGGTCACCTTTGGCAGGCTTTGTGGGAATGAGACCAAGCTTGATACGGCTGGATGCCTGTTGCCCTCAGACAGTACTTTTAAATCAGGCTTCATGGCCATGAAGCTGTAATTGACAACCTCAAAGTCCCAAGTTTTTTTGAAAGTCCAAGCTTTACCAATATTTTAGTGTAAAAAAAAAAAAAGTTTCTTTTTTAAGGAGTTAGATATTTTTTTAAATGCATTTTATTTTTCTCCCTCTCTCTACCACCTACCACAGGCAAGGCAGCCACCCACTCTGGGAAATAATTTGGTTATTTTGTAAAAAGAACGAGACAGGCAACTGTCCTAGAATCCAGGAGTTACCTTCCTGGGCATTTATTTATCCCAGAGAAGTGGAGATATGTTCACACATACTCGTTATAATTTCACTCATAATAGCCAAAACCTGGAAACAGCCCCGTGGTCCTCTAGTGGGAGAATGGCTGAACAAACTAGGGTCCATCATATCATGCAGCACTACTCGGTAGTAAAAAGAAACTACTGTTGAGGTGCACACGACTTGGATGAATCTCCAGAGAATTCTGCTGAATGGAGAAAAACCAATCAAAAGGTTCCATACTAGATGATTCCATTTATATAACATTGTTGAAATAGCAAAATTACAGGAGTGAAGGACTAAGGGGGGAGGTGTGAGGGGAGTGGCTTTGATAAAGCAATCCCGGGGGTCTTTTCGGGGGTGGGAATGCTCTGTGTCTTGACCGTTATCAGTGCTGATGTTTTGAGATTGTGCTATAGATCGGGACTGTTTTCATTGGGGGAAATTGAGTAAAGGGTATGAGGGGTCTCATTATTAATTCTTAAAAATGCATGTGATTCTACAGTTACCTCAGAATGGAAAGTTTAATTTTTTAACAAAGCAACAGACTGGATATATGCGACAGCATGAGGGAAATCCAGAAGCATTATATTAGGTGGTAAAAACTAGACCCAGGATGCACTGTCTGATTGCATTTATATGAAATTCTGTAAAAGGGGGCAGGGGTGCCTGGGTGGCTCAGTGGCTTAATTGTATGACTTCAGCTCAGGTCAGGATCTCGCAGATCATGAGTTTGAGCCCCACATCAGACTCTCTGCTGTTAGCGCAGAGCCCACTTTGGATCTTCTGTCCCCTGTCTTTGCCCCTCCCCTGCTCGTTCTTCTCTCTCAAAAATTAATAAGTATTTTAAAAAATGAAATTCTGTAAAAAAATCTGTAGTGATAGAAAGCAGATCAGTTGCAAGGGGGAGGGAGTGGGCACTGATTGTAAAGGAACACTAGAGAACTTTCTAGGTGGAAGTGTGCCGTCATAATTATGGTAGTAGTTATACCACTTTATTAAAACTCTTCAAACTGTACACTTAAAATTGGTGAGTTTTATCATAATGAAGTAGACTTTGTCATCTAACCAAAACAAGGTGAAGCACTAAGCAAGCAGAAGCCTGCTGGAGTATCTTCAGTGATCTTTTCTTTTCGCTTCCTTCACTTTGTCTTAAGTGCCACAAGGTGGCGTTAGCCAAATGTTCCTGTTTTACAAAATGGAGTCCCTAGGGACGCCTGGCTGGCTCAGTTGGTGAAGGGAGCGACTCTTAATCTTGGAGTCATGAGTTCAGGCCCTGCAGAGAGCTTTTTAAGAATAAGTAAAATACAATAGCATGGAATAGAATCTGCTAAAGGAAAAAAAAAAAAAAAAAAAAGGAAGTCCCTAATGGAAGATGTTCTTTTGTAGAAATGACTCTCCTTTTATTGCTGACGTTAGCCAGCCTGGTGATAAAGGAAAAATCTGCTTTTCTCTTCACCTTCACTTTCATCTTCCCATATTTCCTTTTTTCCTCCTGGTAGCTGATGTTTATATTTTCAGCCTCACTTAATTTGGGACGTTTTTTGCCGGCAAGTAAGAAACACTGTCGCACCTCTTGTAATTACACCATTAACCTCCCCAGTTTTGTCTGTTTTTACCAGTTTGTAAGAGAGTTAGCTGGCCTGGGATATAGTCTGTGTGTTTCTGCATACAGACTAGGGGCTCAGCTTCTAACTGCCGTTGGACTGACAGGATCCCTGCTCTGCTCCCAGGGTAGAGCCAGCGGTGGCCGCCTTGTGTGTTCACCTCGAGGGAAAGGTCTTCAAGGACTGTGGAATGGGGACAGCATGTTTGCATTTGCCTAATGCTCAATTTCTGCTTTGTACTTTTTTTTTTTAATTTAATTTAATTTTAAGTTCCAGTATAATTTCTTGCGTTTGTCTTCAATTTTTCCTAACCACGAATTGAAATGCTATACACAAAGGCCTGGACCAGGTATGCTAGAAGATGCAAAATAGAACCTGTTCCATGCTGTGAATGATTAGTTTTATGTGTCAGCTGGGCCACAGGGTGCCAGATAGCTGGTCAAACATTTTGGGTGTTTCTGTGAGGGTGTTTTTAGAGGAGGTTAACATTTAAATCAATAGACCCAGGGGCGCCTGGGTGGCTCGGTCGGTTAAGCGTCCGACTTCACCTCAGGTCATGATCTCGCAGTCCGTGGGTTCGAGCCCCGCGTCCAGCTCTGTGCTGACAGCTCAGAGCCTGGAGCGTGTTTTGGATTCTGTGTCTCCCTCTCTCTGTGACCCTCCCCCGTTCATGCTCTGTCTCTCTCTGTCTCAAAAATAAATAAACGTTGGGGCGCCTGGGTGGTGCAGTTGGTTAAGCGTCCGACTTCAGCCAGGTCACGATCTCGCGGTCCGGGAGTTCAAGCCCCGCGTCGGGCTCTGGGCTGATGGCTCAGAGCCTGGAGCCTGTTTCTGATTCTGTGTCTCCCTCTCTCTCTGCCCCTCGCCCGTTCATGCTCTGTATCTCTCTGTCCCAAAAATAAATAAACGTTGAAAAAAAAAATTTTTTTTAAATAAATAAACGTTAAAAAAAATTTTTTTTAAATAAATCAATAGACCCAGTAATGCAGATTGACCTTCCTGATGTAGGTGGGCCTTATCCAATCAGTTGAAGGCATGAATAGACCAAAAAGCTCCCCTTCCTCCAAATAAGAAGGAATTCTTCCTGCCTGACTGCTTTCGAACTGAAACATCGACTCTTCTTGGGTCTTAAGCCTGCTGGCGTTTGGCCTAGAACTGCATCATCGGCTCTCCTGGTTCATGGACCTTCAGGCTTTGACTAGATTTACATCATTGGCTCTCCTCGCTCTCCGCTTGCTAACTGCAGCTCTTGGGACTTTCTATCCTCTATAATCATGTGAGCCAATTTCTCATTAAAAAAAAATCTCTTTTTATGTATATGTATATGTGTATGTATACCTTTCATATGTATCATGTATTTATATGGGTAGACACACTATTGGTTCTGTTTCTCTGGAGAACTCTAATACACATGCCCTCAAGGCATTGAGACATAAAAAGGAGACAGAGCCAAGAAGAAACCTCCAAATATTCACAAATAAATGGACTAGTACAGTGTTCAGGAGCATCGGCTCTGGGGTCAGACAGACTTGGGTTCCAGTCATAACTCCTCTTGTCAGCTGTGTTACGGGCCCATCGCTCGGTCCCTGAGCCTCGTTTTTCTCATACAAAGACTCAGTGGAGTAATTAGTATAAAGCATTTACTACAGTTCCTGGCAATAATAAATCGTGGCCTTAAAAATGAGTGTGAATTTAAATGTAAAACTTTTGAGCAACAGCACCCTTTTTGTAAATATGTTATGGGGAAGCTGTTCTGGTGAAGGACGGAATTACCCAGAGACCAGCCCTCTTAACCTGACCCTCTCATAGCAGCCTCTAAGGTGGTAGCACTCTGGAGTTGCTGGGCTCACCGTGTGAGACCCGCTGGCAGAGACGTAAGTATCCAGGAGATGGGATAGAATCATCATGGAGAACAGGACTCGGGTGTTGGTTAGTTCCCTACATGGGTTCTGTTTTACAGTATTCTTCACCGTCTTTCCTGCTGCAGTGCTGTGAGCTGAACGTTCGTGTTCCCCCAAGTTCAAACGTCGAAACTCTAATCCCTATTATGATGGTATTTAAAGATGGAACGTATGAGAGGGAATCAGGGTTAGATGAGGTCATGAGGGTAGAGCTCTACGATGGGATTAGTGCCCTTACACAAAGGGGAAAAGACGTGAGATCTCTCTCTCCGCCACATGAGGAGACAGCAAGAAGGTGGCCATGTGTCAGCCAAGAAGAGGGTCTTCATCAGACACCAAGTCTGCCTGAGACCTTGATCTTGGACTTCCCAGCCTCCAGAACCGTGAGAAATTAGTCGTGTCTAAGCCACCCGGTCTTTGATGTCTTGTTACAACAGCCCAGACTGATGGAGACACCTAATCTAGAAACACCGGCATCTTGTTTTGACAACCGCAGTAGCTTTCTACTGGTTTCTCCACATGTTGCCTGACAATTCTTCCTTTGTAGCCAGTGATATCGTTCTCAAAAATAAAAATGATTATGTCATCCACCTGATAATTCGTTCTGGCTTCTCATTGCTCTTAGGGTAACATCAGAATCTTGACTTCCTCACGTTTCCCACTCCTCCGACCTTACTCAAGCCCCCCTGACTCATATTGGACTTTTCTCCCAGATGTGCTGTGCTCTCCCCCATCCAGGCCTCTACACGTGTTGTTCCCTCAGTTTATAACACTCTCTAATCCCTACTCACCAAGTCTCAGCTTCATTATCATTTATGGGGCCTTCCCTGATCTCTTGTACTAGTGTAAGTCTTTTCTGTATTCTTCCCTCTTTATACTTTATCATAGATATTTAATTTCTCTCTTGCTTAAAGTAGATTCCGTGAGGGCAAAGACTGTTTCATTAAGTGCTATTTCACTAGCCCCCAGCACCATGTCTGGTACGTGACGTGCTAGGTGCTTAATATTTGATGGATGTTGAATGCCTTTTGCAAGAAGACAGTAATGTGTGGGTTTGTAGCCAGTGCTGTAGTTTATAGCACCAGCTAAACAGTAGGATTTGTCTTGCATTTTTGACAGTTTTTTCCCCCCTTCTTGTGAACCTTTTCGATTCCAGGCCTGCCGGGGGGCACAGACAGCGGCAGCCACAGCTCCCCGAATCAAGAAGTTTGCCATCTACCGATGGGACCCAGACAAGACGGGAGATAAGCCTCGTATGCAAACTTATGAAATTGATTTGAATAAGTGAGTATCTCTGTGAGAGCTAGATGTTTGCTAAGTGAAGGTGAGCTGTTGATCCGAGTCAGGGACCTGCTTTTCACATCCGCGGAAGGTTTAAAAACGGATCATCCAGTGGCCCTGGAATTTATCGTCTCTTTTGCAAATGAATGAGGTGGGC